>NC_136714.1:1225000-1540000 GCF_936440315.1 Barbus barbus | reverse complement strand
ACAGATTAACTTCAAACTCAAAGGCCTGGTTTCACAGACAGGGCTTAGACTAACTGATTGTTTCCACCGAGCGGTACAGTACAGTATGGTACAATTCAGGACCGAACATCCTGATCCAGCTTGTGTTTCCACCGCCAACAGTACCCTTACATAGGCCTGGTGTATGCCGGAAAGTAGCAATCGACGATAAAGCACGACAATAAGCACAACTCTGCCTCTTTTTGTTAAATATCAGTTTTAATGAACAAAAAAGAAAAGTACAAAAACGAAAAACAAACAATTCAGTCAAACGTATGCTACAAAGTCAGCGCTGTACTGTAAAGTTCAAAATAAGTATAAAAAGTTAAACATAACTTTGTGCTCAGCCAAAACGATATGACCAGGAACAAAAGATAGATTCATGAGACCACGAAAGCCAGTTAAATATACCCAAAATGAATTGTATGTCATGTTTAATCACTACAGAGACATCAGAGCTTGCGGCAAATGTCAGAAGGACTAGCCGTGCGTAAGGCTGCTCAAGGCGGATACATGAGCAATAAATATAAATACAAAATACTGCGTGGGAAAATGTGTAAGTAACACTATTAAGGCCTGTTTACACGGTCTGTTAGCGAAGGGACAATCGCTAACCCTTAGAACAATTTTTTTATTGTTTTATCTTTCTTATTATCATTATAGTTATCTTTGTCTTGGGGTACACTCATACAGAAAGCTTCTTATTACTCATTTATCCATGTTTCTTTCTCGCTCTGACGTGTCAATAGCTCCTGCCCACTAAAAGCACCACAGATATATTTGCATACCACGACGATATAGAAAAGGTTCAACACTTTATATCATCGCCAACATGTATATTGTCATAGCAACCAGTAATGCTTAAAGTTCAATGAACACATTTGACTAGATAGTTGATAAAACCAAAATCGGAAAAAATAACAAGACTGACTAGTGCTAATAGTATGTTTCTCTTGCTAGTGCTCTTTTTTTCTCTCTTCATGCTAAGTGCTAATCTGAATGGTGTTCCAACGTTAATCAACAAATACACCGTCCAGGTCCGTCTGTTCATTGTGTGAGGAGGATTCCAACGGTTGACTAGCAATATTTTTGCTGCTGTGAGAGCAGCTAACAGTAAAGATCTTTGTTGGATGGACAAGGTGAAGTCCCAAAAGTCATTTTAAAAGCACATAGTCAAACATATCTCAGTAATATGATAGGTCCTGTGAGAGCTGAGACCAAAAAGGTGAGAGAGAGGGGCACCCCCCCCCCCCCCCAACAAAATGCAAAAACGTGCCTAAAACTCCTTGGGAACAGAGATTACACTTAGGAGAAGATGACAGATTCATATAAAAACGTTTCATTGGAGGCAAGTAAACCCTATGCAGCAATTTCCAATGAATAATTTGGTGATTAGGGCTTTTAGAAGACAATTTAAGCACACCCCATACATGATCGGAAAATAAAACATGCACATCCTTATTAAAATCCTTAGCCCAAACAGAAAGAGATAGATGACTGAAGCAGAGGAGGGAGACTCCTCAGAAGGAAGGATTAGTTTGTGTAAAGGGTGAACAGGCAGAGAGTTCAAAGGCACCCCATACACCTGTAGCGCCGATCTAATGCACAAATACATAAAGAAGGAGGTGCCTGGCAGATTATATTCAGTTTTAAGATTCTGGAAGGATTTTAAACCACTATCATCTTAGATATTACACGCATAACATGCTGGGCAGTTTAGTCAATAAGTCTATTGTTAAAATGCATGTTTATATCTGAATTTGAAGCATATACAGTATAATTTTACACCACTTTCATGTGGACACAGAAAAGTGTCATGATATTTGTGTTTGGCACTAAATAACTTGGGTTCTTTGACATGTAAATTTTAATGTGCTCAAGTTAACAATATTGAATCTCGCGGAGCAGCTACACCCATAAAGTGTTTGTCATCTGCCGTGTGATTGGTGGAGGAGGAGGCGAGGCGGTCACATGGTCACAGTGTGTGTTTCTCGTATATGAGGGGGTTATTCATGAATGAAGCTCTGCCTGTGGGAGCTCTGGCTCAGATGTTCCCATCACCCATAACACATAGCCAGTGCGTGACATGCTTAGTGCTGCAGCTTCAGTGTTTGTGAGGGATGCATGTGGTCCTGATGTTTACTGTCAATAGCTGTCAGTGTTTAGCAGCAGAGTCCATCTGACAGATCTGTTTACACCCAGAGAGATGATGCTGTGATTTAGAAACACAGAATATGTACGTTTACTGGGCCTTCCAGAAGTATTCAGACCCCTTCATTTTGTCACTTTTTTTCTTGTAGCCTTATGCTTTTTTTTTCTTTTTTTTAATCTACAATCCATACCCTATAATGGCAAAGTAAAAAATAGATTTGTGATAATGTATTAAGAAAATACTTTAATTGCATTGCTGTGGTATAGAGTAAAATTCTCTGGATGATCTTTGAGATGTTTCTGCACTTTCAGAGGCACAAGAAATACGTTTATTTAATTTTTTTTTTTTCTCCCCCATTTAATTTTTTCTGGATTCCATTTTAATGGTTTAATTAAATTGCGATAATCAAAAGGCATGTCTAATTAATTAAATTCATGAAACATTAACAGTTTATTAACATTTTAAAAACAATATGATATTAATACCCCCCCCCCCCCCGCTTTATTTTTTTCAGATTTTTTTTGTTATAATTGAATACAAACTTCTCAAAGTGTAGTAATTAGATGAATGTAGCAAACGAAGTTCTGCACAACAGGTTTACTGTTTCAATTGAAACAAAAATAAAATAAAGTAATTATTAAAACACATCACAATATCAAAATTTTCTTATTTTAAGAAGCACATACTGTACAAAAAAAGGTTAAATAATTGTCTCTTTCTTTGTTAAACCAAACTCTTTTCTTTGCTGATTTTGGCATGAAGAGTCAGATTGAGTTTCATTTGAGATTCTGTGTGTATTTGATGATAGTTTCCTCCAATGAAATGGCGAAAAGATTGATATTATAAATAAAAAAGGTGAAAGAATGATCATTCAGACGTTCTCTTTTCAGTTGTGAGCCTCAAACTCCCGATCTGCTTCACTCGAGCACATGTGATGAGATGAACGGAGATTGAAAGCAGGTGTAAACAGGTTCTGATACGGCTGTGCTCCTCTGGTCTGCGAGCGTCTCTTTCTCCTGTTCATTTGTTCCTAAAATAGCAGCATTGGCTGTAGTGTGCAGGAGAGAACAGCTGAAGATGTCTCTCTCTCCCTGGGGGACTGCAGTCTCTTCTCTCTCTCACCCAGAATTCTCCTGTTCACATGCATTTCTCTGCGGACGCATCCAGCTCCGTGTGCACACTGTTAACTTGTGCATCCCATGCCAGCCCCACACTGCTGTCTTTCACTGAATTTTGTTTTGAAAAAAAGGAAGGGGGAATCAGGGGATATACAGTATATTAGAGCACGACCGATACCGATATTAGGGAGTAAAATACATATATTGCGTCTGCGTTTTCTGCATTGAGGAAATCATAGGGCCCTACTAATTTAGCAAATGAGTATGATAAGCTCATTGCGAGAGTAAAAGACGGAGACATTGTTTATTTACTTTATAGCTTTGTGAGACTCAAGACACCACCGCACTGCCGTCTACGTTACTGACTGCACGAGCATGAGCTCCGGGACGTGTTGCAGCTGGTATAAACACAAGCATTGACTGGCAATTGATTGTGTAGATTGTCAGTGAACTACAGCTCTGTGTAGTAAATGCTGCTCCATCTGAAAGCATGTGATGGAGATTTACTATTAATCACAGAACATCGTTCAGGAACCGGTATCGAACTCAAGGTATCGGTATCGGTATCAAATTTTTGAACGATATCCAGCCCTAGTCCTCAGGAGCTCCATAGACTCCCTCCATCTGAGCCAATATGTTCATTGGTGCATCCCAACACAACACTTGTAATGCCTCTTTAGCGCTGACATTGTATATCTCCAGCAGCTAATGTTACAGCAAGAAAACACTAACGGTGGACTGCTGCTTCTCACTCAGGGTTGCATTTATGCTAATAGGGCAGTGATTGTCACAAATGGGCGGGAATTTTTGGCGTGTACGTAGAATGAAATCTCGAATCGCTTGTTCTGAGAGACTGCTTATGATTTATTGAGATTATAAAAAAATTAGTGGGCGGATTTTTACCATTATAGGCTGGTTGTTTTCGAACATTATAGCCACACAACTGTTCAAACACCTTATAAAAGGGATTTTTGCATAATAGGTCCCCTTTAAAAGATTGCTTAAATTGTTCAAGTTTTAATTGATTTAATTAGACACCATTTATTTATGATAAATTTATAAATCATAAAACACAGAATCCAGGAAAAAAATAAAAGGGAAAACAGAATTTAGGGGAATATAAAACAGAATGTTGTGAAAAAATGTTTTGCCATATCACCCAGCCTTAAAGGGATAGTTCACCCAAAAATGAAAATTCTGTCATTAACTACTCACCCTCATGTTGTTCCAAACCTTTAAGACCTTTGTTCATCTTCAGAACACAAATTAAGATATTGTTGATGAAATCTGAGAGCTCTCTGGCCCTCCATAGACAGCAAGGATCCTTTCACCATCAATGCACAAAATGTAGCAAGGAGATCGTTAAAATAATCCATGTAACATCAGTGGTTCAACAATTCGTCTACTATCCCTTTAATATCGCCCAAGCCGGGAGAGATCATTTCACCAAATCGCCCCTGTGTGGAGTGAAGGTAGCATCGGCGAATGGGGTTTTCAGTCTCTTGTAAACTGTAGATTGGGCTGAGAGGCAACAGGAAGAGACCAGCATAAAAGGGAAAAGCCCTGTTTTATGAGCACACAAATCTGCCAGCAGCCGGCGAAGTGTTTCCTCCCCTGTCTGTGACGCACCGAATACAGCAGGCCTGCCTGTTCAGACACATTTCTACCAGCACACTTTCACACTGAGCTTTCAGCATGCGTTTCTGCCATCTTTTCAGAGTTTGATAATTGTTCATCCCTTCTTTGCTGACAGATGGAGAGTGAGATGAAGAGGAGGAAATACTCCACCAGCAGCAACGACTCTGACACCACCGACAGTGAGTGATAAACACAGACGCACGGCTCCTCACCACTGCATAACATCTTTATAGATCAAGATAACAAAGTAGTAAATAGTGAGAATATGCAGCTCATACTCAAAAAAAGAAAAAAAAAAGCTTATTTTCACAGACCCCAGTTGAGAAAAACTATGCAATTTAGTGCAGATTATGACATTTGGACAAAATGTAAGATGAAATGAGATCTCTATAACAGGATAGCAGACTACTTACTGCACGAATATCAGCTGTCACTATGTATCTGCCAGTATTGGCAAGATGATATTTAATGCTTAGTTTAATGATCAAAACATGCAATGCAGTGCAATATTGATAGATGAACATAAACATTCCTCAAAATCCTGATGATCATATTTGAAACTCACTGATTTTTCTAAAAAAGGATGTCTAGATAATCAAGTTGCAGCATTTGCTTCCATTTCAAACCGATTAAAAAATCATAGAGGTTTGGAAGAACATGAGGATGAGTAAATGATGGAAGGATTTTCATTTGTTATTCAATCTTTTGCAGGTCATGTGACCACCTGGTCACGGTCTTCAAAGAACACAGGGACCAGCAGCACATGGGTACGCCATGAGCAGAAGAAACCGTCTGAGGTGAGAAATACTGCTTCATCAACAAACACAGATATACACCAGGAGAGCTCCTAATTTAACTTAAAAATGTCTAACTAGGAGTCTTAGCTTAAAAGTGATTCAGGACCAATCTGAGAGCAACTCTGAGCGAGGAAAAGACAAAAACTTTGAAGACTGTGATTGGTTGGTTGTCCAAGAAGGAAATAAATGAGTGCTTTTAAGAGTAGGGTTTATTATAAGCCTTCACTTTGAAATTACAGGCGTAATTTTTCTGTTCTCTCTCTCACACACACATTATATATGTGTGTGTGTAACGTATTTTATAAGAAATGAACAGCGACATAAGTGCTGTAACAGACCCAAATCATCACTGCTGCATACGTGCATTTTTCCAGTTGCCAAATATGTTAATGTAGTGATTTCTGGCGCTATGGCATTTCAGCGCGGTGTCTGAGTTGTTAGCGTGTCTCTAATAAGATCGGTCACAAACATGATCCCTGTACGATCTAATGCGTAGCGTCTTATTAACTCACTGCCATGCACTGTGTGCAACACATTTCTTCGTCTTCATGTTTCATCCATTTTCTCCGCTGCTAAAGAAACTCTTAAGCCCCTTAAAAGTCCTCGTCTGTACTCCTAACAATTTCGGACCTTAAGACCTCTTTTAAGGGTTAAGATGCTTTCTGAATTACTTTTTTCTTTACTAGGATCTTTTCTTTAATTTTAAGAGGAAACACCCACATTTCTAAGATTTTTCACAGAATTGTGTCACTAGGAGCAACTCTTAGCACTAAGATTCTTCATGAATACGGGCCCAGAACTTCACAGTCAGATCTTCACATTAATGCCAGCATTTTTAGTAAGAAATAATCAATGGATTAATCAACTGAGCGGATGGCAGGGGTGTGCGATGTTTAGGAAAAAATGATCTCAATATATTTTATTATTTTTTAGATGATGATAATTAAAGTATTTTATTGAGTGCGTACCTTGACTGATTTAGGCCTTTCATGGATAAATAAATATCACACTAAAACCACCAGTAGGTGGCGGCAAGTCCTTGTCTTAATTAATGAATGATTTCTTGAATCACTCATTCAAAAGATTCATTCAGTGGCTGATTCATATAGAAATAGGGTTGCAAAATTCCGGGAATTTTCAAGACTGGAAACTTTCCATGGGAATTAACTGTAAATTTGCAAAATTGCATAACTGGGAACTAAAATGTAGAACATATTCTTGCAGCATAATCTTGGTTAAAACAAGCAGATTTAATGCCATTTCAGTTTAATTTCTACCGTACACATTGTTCAATCCCATGCACACAGCACACTGCTTTCCTCCATAACATGCACAGATCATTTCTTAAATCCTGCACTCAAAATGTCCATCTTGGTAAGTATTCATCTAAATTACATGAATATTACAACACTTGTGCTGTGTTTAATATACTGTGCAACTCAATTAGGCTATTGCCCCCCCCCCCCCCCCCCACCCCACACACACACACACACACACACACAATCCCCTCTAGTCACCTGAGACGGGGATTCCCCTCCATTCTCTCTGAAGCACACTTGCTGCATTTGAGCCCAAAGACTACATCTAAATATATTTGATCTATGGGATTCAAGTTTATCTAGTAGATACCATAAAGTGTTTATACAGCAGCTAGACGGTTTATGAGGTATGTGCTATATAGATCAAGCTGTGATGATCCTTCTGCTAGCAAGCTCTGTTATCATACAGAAGTGTACTGGTCAAAAGTTTGGACACATTACTGTTTTTAATGTTTTTAAACATTGCATATCTTTTTCTTACCAAGCCTTCATTTATTTGATCAAAAATGCAGAAAAAAACATATTCTGCAGTATTGCCGGTATTACAATTAAAAATAATGGTTTTCTGATGTAATACACTTTAAAATATAATGTATTTCTGTGATGCAAAGCTGAATTTTGAACATCATTATTACTCCAGTCTTCAGTGTCACATGATCCTTCAGAAATCATTCTAATACAGTATGCTTATTTATTATCAATTTTGTAAACCGTTGTGCTGCTTAATATATATATATAAAATATTATTATTATTATTATTACCTGTGATTGTTTTTTTCAGGAATATTTGATGAATACCGTTTTAAAAAACAAAACATTTAAAATAATCCTTTTTTAACAACTTTTTTACACTACCATTCAAAAGTTTGGGGTCAGCATCTTTTATTTTTTAAATTTTTTTTATTAATACTTTTATTCAACAAGGATGTGCTCAATAAAATGTAGTAGTAAAGACTTATATTGTTAGAAAAGATTTCTATTTTGAAGTTTTTATTCATCAATAAATCCTGAAAAAAGCATCACAGATTCCCCCCAAAAATCCAAAAGTGTCATTTTTAAAATGTGTATTAATTTGCATACATGTGAGCCTATGATCAAACAAAATGTTTGTATATACAGTTTTATAAATTTCCAATTAATTCACATAAATTCCTGGTAAGTTTCAAACTTGGAATATTTCCCAAATTCCCCAGACGAAGTTCCCATGGAAAGTTTACGGAAGATTTCCACCCCTTTGTAACCCTATTTAGAAATGAAGCAAGTGACTGTCTTTATGAACGGATCATTGAATCACGGACTCACTGCAGTTTGCCTTGAGATGCATAAATGTTCTGATCTGGCTTTGTTTGGAACCGTTTTTACTGGCGAAGCAAAAACAGACAATATTGTCTAAAATGTAACTCACTTATAGGCTTTTTTGCATATACTCATGCATACTTGATAATGTCAGCTCACACATCATTAAAACAATTACGATATAATTGTAGACGATCAATAGTGCACACCCCAGCATATGAAGTGGATTTATTTGTATGGCACTTTTCACAATACACATGTTTCAAAGCATTTTAACAGAGTATTTATATATTAATTTAAGAGACGATTGTTTTGAATGAATTTGAGACCGTGCACGTGGATTACCTGCATCTGTGTGGTGTTTCTATATAGATTGAAGCTCTGAGTCTGCTTCATAACAC
Organism: Barbus barbus; assembly: GCF_936440315.1. Classification (NCBI taxonomy): domain Eukaryota; kingdom Metazoa; phylum Chordata; class Actinopteri; order Cypriniformes; family Cyprinidae; genus Barbus; species Barbus barbus. Next base: position 1,531,261 of record NC_136714.1, on the reverse strand, counting down.
GACATTAAGAAAAGTTAGCTTTGTAGGTAAATGTGTCTCCTTTGCCTTGCGATGGCTTGGGTTTCCAGTGGGAATCAGATATGTGTTTAGCTGAAGGTCAGCTGTCCAGTGTTGGGGAAAGTTATTTTTAAAAGTAGGCCCAATGCATCACAATATTGCATTACTCCCTAAAAAAGTAACCAGTTGTGTTACTTTTTATGGAAAGTAATGTTGCGTTACGTTTTCCTATCAGGGCTGGGCTTGCTTATGTTTTTAATATTAAAAAAAGTTATATTTTTGGCAAATGTAAAAGCCCTTTCACAACAAAAGTGAAATGAAAACATGTCAGGCTGAAGAAAATGTAACTTCACATCTGTACAGTAGAGGACGCACAGTTAATGAGATCTGCCAGTCAATAAATCAGAAAAGCAAAGTAAAAAAAAAAAAAAAAGTCATCTGATTACGTAAGTCGTGTTACTTGAAATGCGTTACCCCCAACACTGCAGGTGTTTAAATATCTTAATATTTTATATTATGTGTTCATACATATTTGAGTGTTTCTTATTTCATATATTTTGCATTCTGGAAAAAAATTGCTTTCTAAAACATGGCAAAATGTTTAATTCTTGCCTCGGCGCCAGTGAAAATGTCACCAGAGCGAGAAGGGATTCTTTCTTGTTGAATGTTGCCGATGTTCTGTTCTTTCAGGTGTTTCGGACCGATTTTATTACAGCCATGAAGTTGCCTGATTCAGCACAACTGAGCCCAGAGGAGTTTTATTTCCTCTCCGACCCCTGGAGGCAGGAATGGGAGAAGGGTGTTCAGGTGCCAGCCAATGTGGAACCCATTCCTGAGCCTGTAATCAGGTGAGAGTCACGCAGTAAATCACAGGCATGATCTAGACCGATGTGTTTCATGAGTAGAAATAGGGGGTGGTGATGGCGCAGTGGATAAGACACATGCCTTTGGTGTGAGAGACCCGGGTTCGAATCCACTGTGAGACACCAATGTGTCCCTGAGCAAGACACTTAACCCCTAGTTGCTCCAGAGGCGTGCGACCTCTGACATATATAGCAATTGTAAGTCGCTTTGGATAAAAGCGTCAGCTAAATGCATAAATGTAAATGTAAATACAGTGGGAAAAAAAGCCTTTTTCAGATGTCAGAATGAATTTGCATACAGTGTTGCACCATAATATGTCTCTGAGAAGAGAGCAACTCTTACCTGTACAAGAATACACGCTCAAGAAAAGCTTATGCAAGAAATTGTTGCACAATAGATATTTTTCAGACATTTTGGCAGATTGTTTTCGAGTTCTGAAATGTACATTATGTTTATATAAGGGATGCACAATATTATCAAAACGTTATTAGAATTGGCCAATAAAGGCTTGAAATGTAAACCCTGACATCGGCCCGATGGGAAAAATTATGCCGATATACCCTGCCGATAAGACGAATGCTGTAGGCCTACCTGTAATAAAATCAAAGTAAAATACACAAATAACATTTAAATAGTTGTGTTTTTGAATGAAGCATGATTTATTTTAAATCACAAGTCTGTTTTGTTTCAAAGGTCATTAAAAATCACAAACATGACACTTGAATAAAATTTTGTATATACAGATTATTAAATAAATAATGTAATATAGATTTTCAAATGGATTATGAAAACTCAAATGCAAGGAGCTCTAAAAGGTTTTTACAGCTCTTTTGCTTTAGACCATCTTCAAATAAAATGTGAAGATTACATGGCATCTGTCTGAGAAAAACAAACATCTGTGATTAATGTTATTATATAGTTATTTTCAAAACTTTCAAATGTACTTTCGTTATAAAACAAACTTGATTGTTGTTTATTTAGTTCGACCAAGTATATTTTTGCTCGAAACTGACCAAAATAAAATTATTTGTTTATAATCTCTGCACAGGAGAGACTTGGTGTTGTTAAAAAAGCAAATATATCCCTATCCACAAATCTGCAAAAATGAGTTGGAAATTAGCGGCATTTCGGATATCAAACATTCAATATTACAATGGTCTCTTATATATCAAAAGTTTAAGGAAAATGTAATTTCTCAGTGCATGACCCATATTGATGTATTAATATTATTAAATTAATTTGACAAAAGTAATAAAGACATGGAAAGAGCCACATTCACATCTATATCTCTCAGTATTTCATTCAACATCCATCTGCTGTCTCTGTCATTCATGGGTTGTGCTTGACGAACCAGATTGGTGTTCAGAATTAATAGCTTAGCAATGTCATTCATTCATGCATTTATGCTTTCATGCATGCTATTTAGGCTTTGTTTTCCTTCATCAGCTCATACTAGTGGTTAGTGTCATCACAATACCAATATTCAAGAAGCCACTATCAATACTATTGACATTTCATTCTCAATACCAATTTCATTTTCCAAAATTTTATTTTGTTATACGATTTAGTTAGGAACTGACTGTATTTGTTCATTTCTAATTATTAGTGAATTGCTCACATGCCTTTGCTTCAGTAGCAGCTGTCTGTCAGTAAATGAGGTTGTGTATTGAATATGCACTGCATTTCAAGCATACAGCATAAATGAATTCAGTTCAGAATTACTGATGAAAGAACTGCAGTGCATTTACATCTGGTATTCAGATCCGATCACAAATGGACAGCACTAAATGCAGGTATCAACAACGTCCGAAATGCTCATTGAAACCACAGCGGGCCACGTTGCATTTGTGCTGTAATATCGTTTCATGAATGGAGAGAAAGAACCATCTGATCAGAAAACATGACTGATTTCAGCGTGCATTGACACGGGTCATAAGTTACTGCATGCCACTGTGGACACTGGGATGGATTTTCTTTCTTATAAGTAAATAAATAAAGGACAAGTTACAATGTTTTCCTCTGGCTATCAACATTATGCGATAAATCCTGTCTGTTGAGCTTTACTTGAAGCTGAAACATTCCTTTGAATACTTGATGCATGAGTTTTGTGGTCATTCAAGTGTGCAATTTTTCCCCAGGATGCTTCCGGAGGTCAATCGAATCCCATTCTTTTCTCCGATCCAAACCATGGGCCAGTCAGAGTTTGGCTTCGGAGAGTCACACGGTCTCACCGAGCCATTGAGTTGTTACAATCTTGATGATCTGGATGTGACCTGGCTTGAACTGGTTAATGCTGAATTCAGACAACTAGGTAAGATCTGAATCCTTAGTAGTTTTGTTGCGCTATCTGTGTTATTTTTGTATCATTTAAGATACTATTATAGTTTTTATTAATAATTAAAATGTGTTTTTATTTAAACATATGGAATAAATAATAATAAAAAAAGGTAATTGCATCGTTTTTCTCACAATTCTGACTACTTTTCTCGCATTTGTGAGTTTACATCTGGCAATTCTGACTTTTTTTAATAATTAAGCATCAAGAAATAATTAAGTGCCAAGCGCGGATGTGAATGTAATTTCTTTTACGCTTGAGCAGAAGTTCACAGGTTCAAGTCTGGACTATGATATGTCACAGTTTTATCCCTCTTCTCTCGTTCTTCACTGTGCTAAAGTAGGGCCCTATAAAATCAGTTTAATTGTTTTCTAAAAAATCTTTTGTATTAATAGTTTAACAAAAACAGCCCAATGAAATACTTTTTTCTTCTCAAATTCAGTTGTATTTATTTATTTAACAAATTCCTCTGTATTTTCCATATTTTTTTTCTGGATTCCATTTTAATAGTTTATTGAAATTTTAATTATCAGAACCACCAAACTATTTTTCTGGTAATCAAATGAAGGAAAATTAAAATAAAGTGTTATTAAATTAAAGGGGGGGTTCAATGCTGTTTCCTGCATTCAGAATTGTTTACACTGCTAAAGAGTTGGATTCTCATGCTAAGCATGGATAAAGTTTAAAAAAAACAATTTGGACGTATAACAGTATTTCTGACAAAAATCTTACTTCTGGGTTCGTACAAGTTTCGGAGAGTTTTTCCGATCGTGGCTCTTGATGACATAAACGAGGGTGGAACTCCTTATATGGGCATTTCTCCCGGAACGACCAGAGCGAGAGTGCGCCCATCAACGCGCTTCATTTGGCTGCACTGCACAGGACTCGCTCAGGAAGAATGTCTCCTAAAGAAGTGTGTTTTTACAAGATAACCTTGTTCAGCTTCCCGAAGAACCCAGCGTTATGTAAAAAGTGGATGCAGTTTGTTTTTCCGGGGCCACAACGGAGTTTCTCAAGTGTGTTTGTTGACGAACGTTTTATAAACAAGGCCAAGTTCGACGCTGGATTTGCACATCGTCCCAGCGATAAAAGATCCCGGTCATGATTAAGAACTGCAGATGGTAAGTGAAACCGCATCAAATATCTCTATTTAGCTGGCGATCGGCTCTTTAGCTCCGCCCACGGCACGCCTCCAGGAGCTCGGCTGTTTTCGGAGAGAATCGTAAAGCTGTCTTTTATAAATATGATAAAACTAAAGACTTTTTGGAGAGATGAAGGATGCAATACTACTCCAGGTACTCAAGATTAACATGAGATTGGGTAAAACTGTGTGTTATGACCCCTTTAAACAAACCCCTTCATTTTTTTGGGCAAATAAAGTGCTGCACAGCAGAGCTTTACTGCTGATGTTTTTTTAAACGTAAAAATTTGTGAGATTATTTCTTAAAAACAGACGGTTTAATAAAAATGAAATTAGTAGTAGCTGTAGTAGTAAGACATACATTAGTAATATATTTCAGTCAGAATTTCTTAAAATGAAACGTAGCTCTTATTTTGACGAGTTGCCCTGAAGAGTTTTGTTTGTGATGTGAGATATGACGGTAGTTTTTCTTAAATTAATCGGTCAAATGGTCATGAAGTGACTCTCAGAGCAGTTCTGGAGATGTTCATGTATTTATTGAGACGGCAGACGCTGAAAACATCAAAAGCGCCACGCGTGCTTCAGTATATGTAGTAAATGACACCGTGCAGACATGCAGAACATGCAGGATTCATATTAAAAATAGTCTTTTTGCATTTTAATATTCAAAGACACTAGTCCATATCGCCATTTGATTTAAGCATACTGACAAATTCCATGCCATTCTGCATTATACAGAAAATGCCATTTTTATGACTGGGTTTCGTGATTCCCTCCATGTTTTCCACATCGCGGAAATCATAGGGCCCTACTATTGTGGCAGAAACCCATAAATACGAGACTGTTTCGTTTGTGTGTCTCAGCACTTCCAGAGCTGGACGAGCTCACCATGGAGCAGGTGTTGGTGGAGCTGGAGAGCAGGTGTCAGCAGAACATGCAGCAGGCCATCGAGACCGAGGAGGGTCTGGGCATCGAATACGACGAGGACGTGGTTTGTGACGTGTGCCGCTCACCTGAGGGGGAGGACGGCAACGAGATGGTTTTCTGCGACAAATGCAACGTTTGTGTGCATCAGGTATTTAATCCAAAAACAGTCCAGATTGTATTGTGGGCCATGATTACAAACGTAATATTGATTTTTTTTTTTTTTTTTTTTTTTTTTTTACAACAGTTCAAAAACAAGAAGTTAATTAAAAGACTTACGTTTTAGACACTGTTGCCTGTTTTTGCTCTATTTCGACAACAAAAATAATTCCAAACACAGTCCCAGCACTGTTTTGCGTCTCTGAGGAACATGACGGTGTTTCCTGAATGAATCAACCGTTTAAATGATTCAGTTCAATCGCAATGACTCCCTCAACAGTGACTTGCTGCCACCTACTGGCCGTTTTAATTTCACATTTAAAGTTTCTTTTTATTTTTTAAATAAAAAATAACAGTATTCAACGTTTTGTTTAATATATCAACACATTATTTATGCATTTGTAATTGCAGGTTAAATGCATTCATGTTCTGCACTAAACGGTGTGTAAATGCATCTAAATCTAAACGCCACTTCAGACGCAGCTTCTGTGTTTCCTTTGCATTGCAAAGATTAATTTTATTGATACTGATTTAATTTGCTTGGTAACAGCCCAAATGTCTTATTATTCTAATTCACTGATTAAATGTAAGAATTTTACTCAAAAGTTAATGCACACTTATAAAAATGGCTTTATAAAGGTAAATATTCCCATAAAAAAATCTATTTAAACTTGTTGTAAAATATTAATTTCTAATAGTGTCAAAATATCAAGATATAATTTTTTGTCAATATCGCATCCAACTTGTTAAATCCTCAGAATTAAGATATTTCATTAAGCTTTACAACATAACATGTAATATATTACTACTACAAGGGATGTGCTGGACAGTAACGAAGTACATTTGTAACTTTATTACTGTATTTAAGTACATTATTCAAGCATCTGTACTGTAACCCTCTGGGGTCTGAGGTGATTTTGGGGCCCTTGAGATGTTTTGACATGCCCTGAAATTTGTGCTTATTTCAGCTACTTCTAACATACTGTTGGCCAACATGTAATTTTTTTTTGTATTCAGCACAAACTGTGCTACAATAATATGTGAGCAAGATGTATGTACATGTCTGCATTTTTTAGAAAAAAAAGATTATGCGTGGTTAGTAAGTTTTGGGAAAATAAATGAAATTAAGTAGTTTTCAAACAGAGATGGCGACAGAGAGGCAAAACGTATGGACTGCAGCTTTAAAACCATCCTAACGAACTTAGAATTTATCCCACTAAATGTCTTTTTTCTTAAGAACATTTTTTTTTTTGATGTTTTCTCTTAAGGTTATGATATGAACTTGCTTCACGTAATAAAATAAGCTAGTTTAATGTAATTTACTTTCACTTAAATTTATAACCACGATTCAAGGAGGCAAACTCCTCACCTTTCAGTGACAACTCTCTTTTTTGAGATCAAAATAGGTCACCTATGAGATTTGCTTAGATCCAATGAGAAAGTGTTTTTTTTGGGGGGGGGGGGGGTCTTACAAGGGTACTTGTGATTTTATAAGGGTAAACTGAGAACTGTTGTCTCAATAAGTTTTGGATAGAATTTTCTTTACTCTTCAAAAACTGTCTAAAAATGGTAATATTTTATGTATTTGAGGTCTGAGATGTGGGATCAGAGAAGAGAGGGCAAACAATTTGCATGTTAGGTCAGCATTGCTGTCTAATCAGCCAGTATTGACTTAAAGAATAGCCTGCATAACACTTCATCTTTTATAACATGGGATTTTGACCAAATAGGTTACCCTGGACCACAAAACTAGTCATAAGGGTTAATTTTATGAAATTGAGATTTATGCAGCATCTGCAGGCTGAATAAATTAGCTTTCCATTGATGTATGGTTTGTTATGATAGGACAATATTTGTCTGAGATGCAACTATTTTAAAATCTGGAATCTGAGGGAGCAAAAAAATCTAAATATTGAGAAAATCTCCTTTAAATTTGTTCAAATTAAGTTCTTCGCAATGCATATTACTAATCAAAAATGAAGTTTTGATATTTACAGTAGGAAATTTATAAAATATCTCAATGGAACATGATCTTTACTTAATATCCTAATGATTTTTGGCATGAAGGAAAAATCAATAATTTTGACCCATACAATGTATTATCAGCTATTGCTACAAATATACCCCAGCGACTTAAGACTGGTTTTGTGCTGCAGGGTCACATATATATTCAAATATCTTTATTTTTGTCAAATGTTTCAACAAGATGTAACTTTCTTTTTTGTGTGTGTGAAAAATAACGGTTTTGGACAAAAAAAACAAAACAAAGTAACTACAAAAGAGCATGTAAAGCAAATATCTTCAAAATAAATTCTGTGCGAAACATGCAGTGTTCTCACCTTCCCCCCCCCCCCCCTTACCTGTTTGCATCTCTGACGATTAGATTATCAACAGAAGCTGATCATTCTGATTATGTAACGGTTGTGATTAGTGAAGATGACTGGTTGTGTTGACAGAAAGCATGTTTTTGTTCCTCCTGCAGGCGTGTTACGGGATCTTGAAGGTGCCGCAGGGTAACTGGCTGTGCCGAACCTGTGCCCTCGGAGTGCAGCCCAAATGTCTGCTTTGTCCCAGGAGAGGAGGAGCTCTGAAACCCACGCGCAGTGGAACCAAGTGGGTCCACGTCAGCTGTGCCTTATGGATCCCCGAGGTATTGGATGAAATCAGTCTGGGAATGGCAGTTATAAGAAATATCAGCTTTCGAAAAATGTTCTGTTTCTGAGTAAAGAGGCAATGGCTAAAAAAATCCTGAATTCAAGTATGAACAGAAACTACAATGTTTTGGCTCACTTTGTAAAAAAGTTTGACATAAAGGCAGCGTGCACATTAATTTAATCCGTTGTAATCATGTGTATGTAAATGCCAGCTGCATTTGAGACACATGCACCTGCTCTAATGTGTGATGAGATGCACATTTCACATTTTGTGTTGTAGACCGCATGATTACGTACTCGCTCGTGTTTGCTTTCCCTAATATTGTTCCTAAAACTTTAATTACACTACCAGTCAAAACTTTTTGAACAGTAAGATTTTAATGTTTTTGAAAAGTCTCTTCAGCTCACAAAGCCTGCATTTATTTGATCCAAAATACAGCAAAAATAGTCAAATTGAAATGTTTTACTATTTAAAATAACTGTTTTATATTTGAATGTAATTTATTGAATTTTTAGCATCATTACTCCAGATACATGATCCTTCAGAAATCATTCTGATATTCTGATTTGCTGCTCAAAAACAAATAATAATATTAATAATAGTAGAATTTTTTTCAGGTTTCTTTGATTATTAGAAAGAAACAGCATTTATCTGAAATAGAAATCTTTTGTAACATTATTCATGTCTTGATCATCACTTTAAAGCGTCCTTGCAAAATAAAAGTATTAATTTCTGTACTTTCTTTCTCCAAAAAAAAAAAAAGCTCCAAGCTTTTCAATGTTATAGTGTGTAATGTTACAGAAGCTTTTTATGTCTCTCAACTGTTGACCTTTTTTTGCCCATCGTCAATTGTTCCTTAAAGTAGCGTTTATAAGCGTATCACTGCTGTCCCATAAGCGCCACCTGCTGTCAGAGAGGGTATCTCGTCTGCTGTTTCTGTTTCATGTAGTATAGTTTCACAAATCTGGACTATTCTGTTTTGCTTCATATTTTGAAATGATACAGTTTCTAATTTAAATCGGACACTGCTCTTGCTGCTTGTATGCAGCATCTTTGTTTTGATTGTGATTAAAATGAAGTGTTTGACTAATTTTAAACGGAAAGAGCACAGGCAAAGTCTTAGTTTGTTTAGTTGAAGAGGTCTCTTTCATTTGTATTATTTATTTGATTTGGGATTTCTTTTAATTGCAATTTAGCTTTTTCACATTTAAATTTCACAAGGAAAAGTGCAGCATTTTTTCTGAGAAATAATAAAAGAACACCATTTATCATTTATCTTAAATCTAATTATTAATAAATCGTGATAAATGCATCGTGAGTTGAGGGAATCGTTACATCCCTACTATTTAATTTACATCATATGGTAGGAACTGGTTTTTCATTCAGTGCAAAGACTCAAAACGTCTGAAATGTATATAAATGAAGTGTATAAATGTACATTCCTGGCTTTGATTCCAGCCTCTCATTTCTTTTACGTAACTCCTCTCACTCCCACATACAGTCTCATCTAAACCCCTCTAAGTAGATCGAAGTTATGTTTGGATGTAAAGTATGTTCCCTTTTTTGTTACATACAGTTACAATCATAGTCACAGGCATTGTGTTTGTTTTGATGGTTTCTTCTGCAGTTATCCAGCTTGTTTCAAACAAGATTAGGTTTAGTTTTTAAACGGTGTGTCATTTCTGCATCAATAGTGACGTTTTGTTTGAGGCTGTAACAGCATTGTTTGTATGACCGATGGAAATCAAATGTTTGAAACATTTGGGGGGAATAAAATATTGCATTGTAATTCATTGCAGCTTTAAATGGAACATAACATTTGGACGCATCAGAGCATTATAAATCTCTGAATTATATATTATAATAAGGGAAAACAGAATGTTCTGCAGTAATGTGTAGATATAATACACTCCAGCATACCTTTCCAGTAGAAATGCATTATTCTCTATTGTAAACTGATATACACTCTCCATGCCGCAGTGCATGTATTAAAATCATAGAAATGAAATGCATTGATTTATTATTTCCAATATTGAACTTTGGAATTAATTCAGCCTGATAAAAGATGCAATAAAGCAGTAAAAGTGCAAAGGAAATCAGGCCTAAACACTGTTATTCATCTGCAAGGCAGAGGAAACTTGTAATTAGCATGCAATAATAGATGAATTTAATTGAAATATTTCCTCGGCTCTCTTTATGTCTCGTCGTGTGATTTGAAAGGAAAGCTTTTCAGCCGGAAATTTGAACTTGTTCGGTCAGGTGGAGGGCAAGATGTTTTTGTAAAGGAGCGCCTATTTCACGTGCAGAAGGCTGCTGAATATCTCAGTCAAAGGAGGACAAAAGCAGAATTGACAGGAAGAGGAGGATTCAAAGAGGGAGTTTTGAAAAGCCTGGTCAAAATGGGTATTCCAATAACGTTTAGAGAAGCTGACGAGTGAGGCGGTAACAATGGCAGAATGACAGGGATGTATAGAGCCACAAAAGCGAGTGAAAAGACTCACAGAAATCACTTAAAGGGCTGATGAATAAACTGAACCGAGCACATGAGCTGCTGCTGAGCTGAATTCAGTTCTACGCCGCCCCGTTCCCTTTGATTTCATCCGTAACACTTGGAGAGAATCGGGAGAAATACTGTATGGTAATTCCTTCACAGGCTTCGTGAGACTCGTCTAACTGAACTTGAAACTAACATACAGCTCAAGATGTGAAAGCGGCACTCATTGTCGCTGCTGTAGATTCTGCTTTAGATCATTCATCCTTTTGCATTGAAAAGAAGTGTCCTAGTTTACTAGTTCTGGGTGGCTCCCTGTCTGCCCACAGCAGTACATGTTCAGATTAAACCAATAAAATCACATAATACAATGTAACCCAATACACCTACATTTATTTAGTAATAGTTTACATTTATTCTTAGGGTAACACTTTATTTTAAGTAACAATTCTCACTATTACTAGCATATTGTCTGTTTATTAGTACTTATAAAACACATAAATGTCTTATTCTGCATGAGCATATTTTATCCCTAATCCTACCCAATACCTAAACTTAACAACTACCTTACTAACTATTAATAAACAGAAAATTAGGAGTTTATTGCGGGAAAAGTAAAGTGTGACCATTCTTGGTATTATTAATAATAATACACTAATTCACTATGTTAAGTAATAAAACTTATATTATTTTTTTAAATAAATACTACAATATTACCTGACCATTCAGTGTGTAAACCATACCCCTAGATGTTTAAATTAATATTTTTGAATTTAAAAAAATATATATTTTTATTATTCATTTGAATAAAATGAATAAATTTAGTTTTTGTTTACTTGTTATTGATTCCCTTGCCATGTTTTAAGCTTTGCATATTAAATACTTAGAAAAATGAAAATGTGAAAGCGGTTTAAAACTGTAAAATGAAAAAGAAAAGCATGCACACGCGCACACACACCAGTGACTCCAACATATCCTTAAAAAAAAAAAAAAAAAAATCGATTTACGTTTTTTTTATTATTATAAATTATAAGATGACTTCTTTTTTACAGTAAAATTGCATTATTACTTTTTTTTTTTTTTTTTTTCAATTAACAGGTTTTTATCATGGCATTTTTACAGTCATTATATACATACAACGTAAAAAGAGAATGTGTACAATGTATTTATTTAAACATTCTTTATAACTGAAATATTTCCAACTGAAATAGGAATTGAATTGAGTTGAATTTAGAGCCTGCTGGTCAGTGGCCGGATTCACGAAAACTCCTTAAGATAAATAAAAGTTCATAACAATGTTCCTAAGTGCAAGTTGTTCATCTATGTTCTTATAAAAGTCTCAGTCTTCTGCGTTATCTGATTGAATGAATGGCAGTTCTTGCTGAAGACTTTTTTACAATTTATAATAGTTTATTCATATTTATATTGTGAGGAAGATACTTATGTGCATTAGCACAGCACACGGAACTTTGATTTCAAACTCTGGATTGAATTTATTTAAACTAAACAAACTAAAGTAATCAGTCAGTAATTAAAAAAGAACAAATAAATGACAAGCGAAAGCACAAACAAATGGTGTAACGATACAAATGAAATTAACAGTGCTTTAAGTTTTTGATCAGGTAGGTTTAAAGGGGTGGTTTACTGCCTTTTTTCTTTGCTTGATTGTGTTTATGGAGTGCAATATAACATGTCTTCGTGTTTCGTTTGTTAAAAACGCCTTATTTTTCATAAATTCCACCTTTATTGTAAGCCGCTTTCTCCTGTCATTTGAACGACCGGTTGACTTCCTGATTCTATGAAGCCACTCCCTCAGAAACAGGCAATGGGCTCTGATTGGTTAGTTGGGCCGGTGTGTTGTGATTGGCTAAACTGCGTACTGCACATTGTCCGGAAACTTCTACTGTTTGTTAGCTTTTGAGATACGGTTTTCTCCTGATTAAACATTTAATATAACTGAGTAATTACATGAAAAATTACGTTATAAAGTATACATGGAAAATACATTTACAAAATTAGTACATAATTACAAATTCAGGTCCAAAATGTTTGTATGCGTTTGTCATAGACACACGAAATAGCATCACTAACTGGCTACTAAAGCAGCGTTGGCATTTGTTTACGTCCTTGATAAAACTAAAACAGTCTGAAATTATACATGCAAATACATTTAAAATGATTAAATCTTATTTACAGGTTGTGGCCGAACAACTGCTGCCTCTGGTTTTAAAGTTGGAACTGCTGCATGTTTTAGTGATAGTTTCTGGTTGAATCCGGCATTGTCGATTCTGGAAGCTGTCTTCCGTAAAATGCGCAGCACAGAGAGCTAAGTTACGATTGTAATAGTCAGGAACATAATCAAACATAAATTTGAACCATTGCTGACGAAGTACAGCATCTGTAGGAAGCCCGAACACAGAAGACCTGACAGCTGGGTGAAAATAACACACTTTCGACGGCATGGCTACAGCTCTCCACTATAACTCTTCCTCTTCGACAAAAGCCGCAGAACATGGCCTTGCCTCCTTTTTTGCATGTTCCGGAGGGAGGTTTGATGCAAATTTATGGGTTTGTTACGTATGAAACCCGGGAAGTATCTCGTTGTAGTCCCATTTGAGTCGTTTTTGTAGGCATTAAACTTCCTGATTTTTTTTAAAGACATTGAACTTTCAGCGCAGCAACTTTGCAGATACTGTTCATGCACCAACAGCAACATTACACACCAATTAAAATGAAAAAAGTGAAATCGCAATCAACCACCCCTTTAACAGTAATATTTAGCTACAGAGTTACTACAGAAATTGAATAATCTATTCAAATGTAAAATAACAGTGGGTAGTCTTCACTGTATAAATAAACATTAATGACAAAGACAGCCACAGGTTTATTTAGGTTGCCGTCTCTTTAAGACCTCATGCAGAGTTTTGTTTCTCAACTGTTTACATTCACTTAATAGCCTGTATACTGACTATGTTTGATATAAACCGACTGTTTACGTGAATTTGTGTTAATGGGCATTTTGACAATTTTATATGCATTTGGGCGTTTACACACAAAGCGCTAAATATAATTCTGTAGTCACACGCTGTTTCAGAGGCGGCTTTATAAAAACATTCTCTGAGAGAATGCACGAGTCTTGCACTTGAATGGTTTAAAGCTGCTTTAATGTTTAAATGGGTAAAACTTAAAAGCATGTGCACTTTTGCGCTTCCTGCAGATTACCAAAATAATCATAAAGTGTGCACACTGTTTTCATCACGACCAACTTGACGGGTGTTCGCCATTGCATTTTTAATGTGCTGTGTATTTTAAATGGGTACTTTTTAAAGAGACTTTCTCAAGATGGAGCGATCTGTTTCATTGCAACAAATTAAGTTCTTTGGGATAAACCCCTTTAGATGCATCATCTCGTTTTCAAGGGGGTCCTATTACACAAGGATCCAAAAACATAACACAAAACAACAACAATAATAATCTTAAGTAAGAAAATATCAGTTCTCCATTCCTAATCTGATCCCATATGATGTGCTAACTGGGTTGAAGTGTTTTCTGACTGTGTTGTTTCTATGTCATCAAAGGTGAGCATTGGCTGCCCTGAGAAGATGGAGCCTATTACTAAAGTATCTCACATCCCAGCCAGTCGTTGGGCCTTGTCCTGTGGCCTGTGCCGTGAACACACAGGCACATGTATACAGGTGAGAGAGATGCTGCTTTTGAACACTTGACACATTTAAACAGCAGAATAAGCTTTCATGTAGTTTCCTTTCAAAGAGGTAAGAAAGGATGGGATACTTTATAAAGTCTAGTCTAGCATTGTTTTTACTATACGCATGATTTCAAAGCAGCTTTACAGAACATTGAGATTAGGTTCAACTTTATTGTCATTATGCGGAGTACAAGAACAGAGCTAATGATTTTTGTTTATAATATCTTCATGCTTTTTAGTTACATATAGCAGATTATATTAGAAATATAGATACAAGAAATCAAGTAGTTGAGATTTGCTATACATCGGTGTGAGTTTTTGCTCCCTTACGCTTTTTTATTTTTTTTTGCATATGTCACTTCAGTGATTCAGATTTAAGCTGAGCAAATACAAAATGCATTTTTGAAATAATGATTTCATTTATTAAGGGGAAAAAAAGCTGTCCAAACCTTCCTGGCACTATGTGAATAAACCTAATAATTGATTGTGCCACCCTTTGCAGCAACAACTGGGATAATCAAGATATTTTTTGGCAAATGTGAGACAAGCCTTTGTGTTCTTTTTGGTCAGCAGTGGCTTTTACCTTGTAACTCTCCTATGGATGCCTTTTTTTGCCCAGTCTCTTTCTTATTGTTGAATCATGAACACTGACCTTAATTGAGGCGAGTGAGGCCTGCAGTTCTTTAGATGTTGTTCTGGGTTCTTTTATGACCTCCTGGATTGAGTCGTCGTTGCGTTCTTGGAGTAATTTGGTAGGCCGGCCACTCTTGGGAAGGTTCACCACTGTTCCAAGTTTTCTCCATTTGTGGATAATGGCTCTGACCTTGGTTCACTGGAGTCCCAAAGCCTTAGAAATGGCAGACTGATGCGTGTCAACTATTTTGTTTCTCATGTGTTCTTGAATTTCTTTAGATCGCGGCATGATGTGTTGCTCTTTAAGCATGCTTCACTTTGTCAGTCAGGTTCTGTTTTAAGTGATTTCTTGATTCAACAGGACTGGCAGTAATCAGGTCTGGGTGAGGCTAGTGAAATTTAACTCCGCTTTCTAAAATAATGTAGTTAATCGCAGTTCTTTCATGATTTAACAGGAGGGGGCAATTCATTTTTCACATAGGGCCAGGCAGGTTTGGACAGCTTTTTTCCCTTTAATAAATGAAATCATTATTTAACAACTGCATTTTGTATTTACTTGCATTATCTTTGTGTAATATAAAAATTAGTTTGATCTGACAAATATGCAACAAATTCAAAAAACAGGAAGGGAGCAAAAACCTTTTCACGGCACTGTATAATGAGTATACTGTATGAATGTTGGTATAGTTACACATACTTATATATTCAGGATTATATGACGAGCTAAGGAATAATGAATGCAAAAATGCAAATCTAATTCATTCACATGTTGATCCAGACAAGTACATTTTTTTTATTGGAGCACAAAAGAAGAAATTGTGAAGACTGTGTTGGATGCTCATTTCCATGCACTTACAATAACTGGCAACTGATGCTTTCCAGCTTCAAAAAGGACACAAGAGCACCATAAAAGTATCATAGAAGCAGTCTATACAAAGTCACGTAATAGATTTCATTACTGACTGAAAATCAGCAAAAGATTGAGTTATTGAGCTGAACTAGAGTTTCACGAACAAATCATTCAGACTAGATTTATGAACAGGATCTACTTTCATTCGAACATGAATTCATGGATGATGTTACTTTGACAGCTAGGGCGGATGTCACTATTTTATTTGTGAATAACGAGAAAATGGTCATTTGATTTTAGTCTTATGGAAGAGTATTGCATGTTGTACCGTAATGATATTTGTATGGAGCTTTAGCGTCCTTTTTTAAAGCTCAAAAGCTCAACAGCTGTTCGTTGTTACTGCGTGGAAAAGAGCCAACGATGCAGTTCCTCAATTTTTCATTTTGTGTATCATTTTGAAAAGATGTAAGGGTGGGAAAGTGAAGAGCAGTGCTGGGTAGATTACTTACAAGCTGTAGTTTGTTACTGATTCCAAGTTACGTAATTGTAGTTAGTAACGTAGTCCATTTCATTACACATTTTAGGTAATAATCAGACTACTTTTGACCTTACTCATTTATCACGTTGATTTAGATCAGATAATCCTGTACTATATTGATATAAAAATACAAAACTTAAGAAAATATCATCCATTTGTTGTTATTAACAACATGTGTGCATTAAACATTACATTGTGTCAAGGTTTCCCAAACTGGGGTTTGTGAAGGAACTGCAGGGGGTTGTGAGTTTAATGAAATGCTTATATTTAATTACATAGAAATGTAAATAGTTTGAAAGACAAAACCCTTCCAAAGGCACTGTAATACATGGTTAAATTGAGTTATAATTCAAATAAAATGAATGTTCATCAGTAGTTGAAGCATTGTTTAAGTGTTGAGAAAATATTTTTGTAAATCCAGCGCTCAAATGTTGTGTGGCGTCTCAGTTTGTGTAATTATATCCATCTGACTAGTGTCTGGTCTTTGTGTGAATGTCCTCAAAACTGGAAGACTGGACAACTCATAGGCTGTTTTAGAAAGGCTGTCTTTTAATAGATGGAAAAAAAGAATTGGGGAGAATCAGGAAATTATGAATAATTTATTGCTATTGTGTGAATAATGTTGTAATCATATAATCAGTAAGTACAATAAATTACAATTGTTTTAAAATGCAATGTAATCTAACTACAAGATAACCCAGATTACATGTAATGAGTTACTACCCAGCTCTGGGGCCAGTTGTTCTGATGACAAGTAATCTGATGGGATTTTGGCCATCGGAGTGGATGAAATCTTGAAAATGGGTTGTTTAAAAGAAAAAAAGGATTCTGAATTCGGATTAGATCACAAAATCCAATCTTGGTTTTGATCTGGATTAAATCCTCAGTTTGTGTTGTTCAAAACGTTTTAGTAAGATACTTTTGATCCAAAAAAAAGGGATTATTCTGATCCCAGCAGAGAAGGATGGATTTCAGGAACAAAAATGTAATAACTTTAAAACTGGTCCAAAAAAATACATTTGTAACGTAGTATTTTTGTTTAATATTGACAGCTGTTTTGGGGATATATTACTTTTAATTCAAAGTTTTGTTTTTTTTAATCACTCATTGTAAACCACAATGGCATAATCATCAGAGATGGACCAGTCAGAAGTAGCTATGCAAAACATTGGTATTTTTTTCCCCATCTAATTGTTTTTCCATCACCATGTCCCTTTTGGGGCTCCATAGAGCACTAGGAATCCAGATCTGAAAATCTGAAGAAGTGTGTTTCTGGATTAGGGTGATCCAATCCAGTTTTGAAAATGGGTTACCTGATCCTGGATCGCAAAATATGGGATTTCCAAATCCAGATTATTCTGATCCAGATTAAATTTTTTGAACAATTGGCAGCTGGTGATGACAATGTAGAACCAGTGCTCTAAACATGCCGTTTTGCTTACGCAGTGCTCCATGCCATCCTGCATCGTGGCCTTCCACGTGACCTGTGCGTTCGACCACGGACTAGAGATGTGCACCACTCTGGCAGAGAACGACGAGGTGCGCTTCAAATCGTACTGTCTAGAGCACAGCAGCGTCACTCGCTCAAACAGCGGCGGGAATGTGGCCAGACCCGAAATGCGGCACGCTGGTTCCGATCTATCGGAGATGCACTTGGATCGTCTGAAGCAGGACCAAGCAGAACAGGAGAAAGCCAGACAACGCAAGCAGAAGCTGCAAGAGCTTGAAGATGAGTTTTACAGATTCGTGGACGCCAAGGAAATCGCAGAAAGCCTTTCCCTGCCAGACGCTCATGTGGACTTCCTTTACCAGTACTGGAAACTGCGACGAAAGGCCAACTTCAACCAGCCGCTGGTGGCCCTCAAGAGGGACGAGGTGGACAATCTCGCCCAGCAGGAGCAGGATGTTTTGTATCGTCGTCTGAAGCTCTTCACCCATTTGCGTCAGGATCTCGAGAGGGTGAGTATTTCTGCTCTTTTCTCACATGTTCTCATCTGTCAAGCTCTCAATAATGATTGTTTTAAACAGGTTTTAGAGCTGCACAATTCTGGATAAACTGAGAATCACAATTTTTTTTGGTCTCAAATAGCGATCACGATTCTCCCACGATTCCCAAAATAATGTGTGACAAAATATGAATTGCTGCAGTCTATTTAAAAGTCAAGGTCATTGCACACTGACACAACATGAGGTCGTATTTATTTTTTAACGTGCAAACATTTTGGACTCAATCACGTTTACACACTGCCTCCGAAACTTTTGTCCGTTATTAAAAAAAATTCGGATCTCGTTCGATTTTTCTGCGTTTTCGCATCCGTAGCAAGCATTTTGATAGGAAGAGATGACGAATACGGAAAAACTGAAAAAACGCTCAGTGTGCAATGACCTTCAGTCTGTTTAATTAATCTGAATGAAGCTCTTTACTCCCGTTTACATGCAATTTCCATTATTCTTATAGTTCGCTAAGAATTGTGGTTATTTGTTACCGCCATTATTCACATACGCCAATGCACAGCACAAATGATGGATTCAGAAAGAGTAGGTGTGTTACATGGCCGCTGTTTTAATTTATTTACGTCGACAACTTGAACTTTTCCTCAGTTCCTCAGAAATGCGACGCTTTCTTCCCCGCCATCGTTTCTAATCTGCGTATTACTAGTGATGTCCGGTTTACGAACTACTCGTTCTATTTAACCTGTTCTTCCTAACCTGTTGAACAAGTTCACCAATTTGGACTTAATCGTTTGAAACGTTTCACGTCTCCAGTAAGCACTAATCCACAGTTTTTTAACATGCCTGACACTCTTTGACTCGAAATAAATCAATACCCTGAGTTTTTCAGTTACTCCAACAGTACACTGACTGAACTGCATTGAAAAGAGAACTGATGATGAGCACGAACAGAGCAGCTGTATTATTACAGGTGCGTGTCACTTCATTCATGTACATCATGAACACATGCGCACTTTGGTCAGAGCGGCAATAATGCGATTAAGGTGTTTACATGCCTGTATATTTACTTTAAAATCAGCATACGCCACCTATGTTAATACGATTATGCTTCCTGCGGTTATGAGCTTAATTGCATTATTTAGATCGAAGTATTGCGTTTAGATGAGGTAAAGTTTAATCGCAATATTGACATGTCATTATAATCGCATTTAGAGGGTGCATGTAAACGCACTCAATAACTCGCTCATAAATACTTCACTTGTTTCAGCATTTTTGAACGAATCTCTTGAGTGAATGATTCAATGACAAACACATTTTTAACAGTCACTTGTCGAAACAATGCAAACAACACAAACGTTATTTGAAGCGCCAGTTACTTTAAAAAGGGGATTTGCTCTATTTTGATCGCTACCATAGACATCCTTGTTTATATCTGAACTATAAACTTTCATCCCAGTATTTCTGTGAAATGAATGACTGTAAGACAGAAGTAATACTGTGTAGTTAAAAAGACTGCTTGTTAAGCTGTTTCTTACCCAAACATGTCTACTCTGTGTCAGCCGCAGCAAACGCAGATTTGAATGTTCCGGTATGGTTTAATAGACACGGGCGAATTGTTGCCATTTAGAAATTAGATTGCGTGGGTGTTTGAACCGAGGTTGCGATCGTGCAGCACTAACAGGTTTCCTGAACATTATTATTACAGGCAATCCTGTATTACAGCCAGAGCCGCAGTACAAAATTCTGACATGACTTGCATTGTCTTAACCAGACTTGGAATTTATTGTCAAACTGGTAATCGTTCCATTCCTAGTGAAATCCAGTCGTTTTAAAAAGAAAACCACGCATTTGAGAAATATTTCCCCATGCAGATTTCGCGATAGGTTCAAGTTGGACATGCACATT
Organism: Barbus barbus; assembly: GCF_936440315.1. NCBI lineage: Eukaryota > Metazoa > Chordata > Actinopteri > Cypriniformes > Cyprinidae > Barbus > Barbus barbus. Next base: position 1,511,110 of record NC_136714.1, on the reverse strand, counting down.
TGTCATGTTGGCAAACATAAAGCTACTTGGTTTAAAAATGACTTCTCTATTGACAATAGAAAATGGACCACGAAATTATGCAAATTGTATCCAAAAGTTTAAACAGGTTTTTTGTTCTAACTTGCTGCGATGGAGATGAGCAATGACCGACAAGGGACTTTACTTTTGAAACCGTTTCTATTGGTGCGACGTCACAAAAATTGGGTGCCCAGTGCCAATGATTGTCTTAACTATTGATAATGTACTTTGTGTAATGTTATAAAGGTTTAAGTTTAGTCAAATTTAAATTCTTTTAAGTTTGACTTTTCACCGTTACATGCATTCAGCTCATAGATAAGGAAAACTACTACTTTGTATTAGGGGTGGGAATCGCAGGGTACCTCACGATACGATATAATCACAATACATGGCTCACGATAACGCTAATATACAGTGATTCTGCGATAATCTATATATTTCTAAAAAATCCTATAATGATGCATCACGATATCTGTCTGTGAAAAGGTTAAGTACAAATTTTCTTACTTATTGCATCTTAACTATTTCATCTGTCCATCCATTCATCCAATCATTCAGTTCATCCATCCATCCATTTTATCGAACCCATAGGTTTGTATAGCTATACTCTTAAAAATGCTGGGTTAAACACAACCCAGTGCTGGTTAAAATATGGACAAACCCAGCAATTGGGTTGATTTGACCCAGCGTTTGGGTTACTACCCAGAAGGTTGGGTTAAACATTTAACCCAACCACTGGGTCAAAACAACCCAATTCTTGGGTTTGTCCATATTTCACCCGGCACTGGGTTGTATTTAACCCAGCATTTTTTAGTGTAGATGCCCTATTAGCTGTTTCTGTGGACTGCTATATGTAAGCTGTCTGCCATATTGGAACGTCGAAGCTGGTCCGTGAAGACTCGAGATAAAGTTGCAGGTGCATCTGCAACTGTAGTTATATGCATGTTTAAATATCTATATCTATAGTAGACTTCAGAAGATGCTTTTGCTAAACTAACGCAATGCAACAAGACAAAGCCGTTTACTAACAAGGTATTTACTTTATTTTAAAAAACATGTAATATTGAGTTAACACATTATAAAAACACAAACTAACACATTGTTACCTGTGAAAGTTCGTCCAGTTTCTTTAGGGATTTAAATTAGGTGGTTTTACAACCAGATGCTGCGCAATGTTGTTGCATCTTGAAACGGTATCTTAAGGATTTTTATTGTGAGTGACGACATATAGACTGTCCCAAGATGGCAGGTGCATCAACATGTCTGGAGCCGTCAAATGTGGCATCTACCGAGACATATCTATTATCCAAACAACTATTCAACCATTTTGTCCATCCATTCTGTTCAACCACCCCATCCCATCCATCCATCCATCCATATATTCCATACCTTCTATCCAACCATTCTGTCCATCCATTCATAAATTCTGTTCAGCCATCCCATCTGACCATTCTTTACATCCGATTCATCCATCCAATCATTCATCCATCCATTTCATCCAACTATTCTGTCTGTTCATCAGTCCTTCCATCCAGTCATCCGTCCCATCCATCCAATCATGCCGTCCATCCATCCATCCATCCATCCATCCAATCATGCCGTCCATCCATCCATCCATCCATCCATCCAATCATCTGTCCATCCATCCAGTCAATCTTCCCATCCATCCGTCTGTCCGTCTGTGATCACATCCTCCTGGTGTATCACCAGTCACTGTAATCTCACCTCATCATAAATCTAAGTATTTCTGGCGCAGTAATTCTGTCCCTTGTGAATCTTATCTCAGTCTTCCTTACTTAATCAAAGCCTCTGAGAACCTGACAACAGGTTGCTGCACTGGAGACTAAATGGTTTGCATATCTTGGTAAGTACTGTTGATAGGAAGGAGGATAAGATGATGGGTGTGCAGGAATGTAGAAAAGTAAAGGAGTAGATAGTTTTAAAGATTTAAAATAAAATAAATAGTGTCGCAGGAGATAAGGGAAGGCTGCTCTTTTGTCCTCAGATAAGGTTCTTGACTTCTGCCACTTCGTCTCATTCTAGAATAATCTGTTATATTCTGCTCTCTATATCATCATCCACTTCAGAGAGGTCTCAGCTGTCCTCCTACTGTCTACCCGTACCTGCCTCTCTTATCTCACACACTCACACACACACACACAGAGGACATATGCAAGAGACTGGACAGAGCTGAACCAGCAAGCTCAAGGACTTCGCTGTGAAAACTCAGCTGATGCAACTAATGCTATAGCTGCAACTAATTCTGCAATTAGTACACTGTAAAACCCGACAAGTTGCAGTAACTCAAACCGTTTGAGGAAACCGATTGCCTTAAACCATTTAAGTTTTAAAACTAATACATATGAGTACTGTAACTCATTTACATCGTTACATTAACTTATTTTTTTTAGTGTTGGCTCAGTCAATTATTAGAGTAAAACAACTTGGCTACTTAAATGGTTTGAGGAAACCGATTGCCTTAAATAGTTTGTTCATCAAACTCAAAGCAATAAAGTTACATAAGACTATAATATAATATAAGATGAATGTTTTAGAGCTTGAATTGAATTTGTTAATTTACATTACTATTTAATTTGACAACCTAAGGTTCTTTATTACAAAACAGAAAGAAAAACGGTGCTTAAAGGGATAGTTCACCCAAACATGAAAATTCTATCATTAATTACTCCAAGCCTGTAAGTTCATCTTCAGAACACAAATTAAGATATGTTTGATGAAATCTGAGAGCTCTCTGACCCTCCCATAGACAGCAACGCAACTGAAATGTTCCCAGGTCCAGAAATGCAGTAAGGACATTGTTAAAGCGGTCCATGTGACACCAGTGGTTTTTATGAAGCTATGAGAATACTTTTTGTGCGCAAAGAAAACAACAATTCTTCTCCTTCGCGTCACCCTAGCGCTCCATTATGGAGAAGTATCTCAATGCATGCGTGTGCTTTTCTCTTTTGACCATTATTTTTCATGAAAACCTAGATAATTGATGTAACTCTTAGACCAAATTATTTGTTGGATTTTTAGGCATTTATGGTTTGTATAAAGCAATCACTTAAGTGATATTTGGAGATATTAAAGTTTTAATTATTAAGGTGTTGTATATATTTTTATTGTGTGTGTGTGTGTGGATCATCATCAGTGTAGATTGAGAAAGAACGTAATCAATTTGGACTTTAATTTTAATCTGAATGTAAATGTAAAAATCAGTCACATGGAACAGATCAGAATGAGTTATATGTCACGTGAGCATTATCACTGCATGTTTTACACTAGAAACACCTAACATCCTAACCATAGTGATTTCAGTTCGTCATTTAAATATAAACGGTGTGTTTTCTTTCAGGTCAGAAACTTGTGCTGCATGGTCACACGCAGAGAGAAGATCAAACACTCTTTATGCAACCTGCAGGAGAAGATCTTTGCCTTGCAGATTCAGCTCTTAGAGAAGGACCTGGTTGGAGGTATGAAAACAATCTCTTGTGTTTTTCTTTTGCCATTTTGATCGGTGCCAGTTTTAACCCATGGCACGTGATCTAAGCTGGCGATGCCCCAAAGTATAGTTCATTTACAGCATTAGCCACAAATAGGCTTCAAAATAGATCCTTCAAACATGTTTTTTTTCTATTTTAAACAATAGGTCAGTGAAAGGTGCACAAACTTAAAATGATCGGTTTCATTTTTCATACTGTCTATGATGTTTGCAGTCACTCCTAGCCTTTTACCAGATTTGTGTCTTTTTGTTGTTGTTGTTGTATGTCATTTAAATATTAAACGTTTATAAAAATAAAATAGATGATAAGATAGAATATCAAAATTAAACCGTTCTGAAACAGTCCACAATAAGCAGGTGCATTTGTTAATAGTTTAGGGCATCAAGATTGGGTAAAAAAACAAAACAATAAACAAGCATCCACCAAAGTCTCAGTCTTTGGAACCACTTTGTTCATTTGATATTATGACATACAGTTGATTTTGCTAGGTTTATCAAACAAATCTAATATCTTTAATGCTTAAAACAATAAAGAGTGTTCTGCATTCATGAGACATTCAAGTTTTTCACACACTGCTGTATGAAGGAGCTGCGTTTGGTCGGATCCCTCGTTGCAGTGTTCATTATTCCTGAATCTCTGACTCAGCACTTCTCTCTGCTCGCTGGCTTTCTGTCATCTGCTGTTAAAGGGGTCATCGGATGCCCATTTTCCATAAGTTAATATGATTCTTTAGGGTCTTAATGAAAAGTCTATAACATGATTTGGTTACAATTTCTTAATGGTAGTGGAAAACAACACCCTTTTTACCCTGTTTACAGCAAGCCGTTTCAGTGCATGTCTCTTTAAATGCTAATGAGCTCTGCTGACCCCGCCCCTCTCTTCTGTGGGGTGACGAGATGTTCTCACGAGACTGTAAACTTTAGCCGTGAAACTTGCTAACTAGCAGATTATAAGGAAAGGCGATTTGCAAAGATTCATAAAAAAAACCCCTTATACTCACTTCTTCTGGAGGTGAAGCTGGATCACGAATGATTCGCGCGAACATAGATGCGTTTAGGTAGATCGGGGGCACATTCCCTTCAAAAGCAAACGTAATCCTCTGCGTCTTCAGCGGCTCAGATGTCGGGAGTAAATGACAACTGCTGTGTTCATTATTACATCCAACAACAGAACACCTCAATCGCTATGGAGCCATTCTTGTCTTCATCCCTGCTCTGGCATCGAAACAATGGCGGACTGTTCACAGCTCACTCAGTGCGGGTCTAAGGTAAGACGGCCGTGTCAATAAACTATCGTGGGAGGGGCCTGGGTCTGTGTGACGTCACACAGACCAGAAGCTGAGAATGGCCTGATTTGAAAAAGGGGATATTTTTTTAACTAAAAACCTCTGGGTGGATTTTTGTCATTATAAGGTGGATGTGTACACACACTGCCAACACACATTTATGTTCAAACAACATGTAAAAGTGAATTTTGCTTCCGATGACCCCTTTAAGACCCATATTTATTCTGTCTTCCAAAAAAACACACAGATTGGCATGCGGCCGCCAGGCCTGCGAGCCTCATCAGCACGGTCCTCAACCCTCAACAAGAAAGCTGAAGGTTAATCTGTACATTATTTCCCTTATGCAAGATACACTACAACCAAAACCTCTTGACATCACATCTGAGCTACTTTCCTTTTATCTATTTTAAGTGGCTGATTGCAGCCTGATTTGTTACATTTTCTAATTTGTGGGTTTTTGTGATTTTGTGGGGTTTTATTAAAAAATAACCTTTATTATATAAAAAAAATCTAAGAAATGCTTTTTTGATTTAAGCTTTAAGTTAGCTCTTATATTTTAATTCCAGATCATTTAAAATTACAATTCAGAAACTCTGTATAAATAAATAAATACAGTTTTATTCTATGACTCAAACTGAGCAAAAACATGCAATTTGGTGCAGATGCTGATATTTATATGGATGAAAATTTAAGATGAAAAACTGATAGCTTGTAATGTAAATTATATAAAAATGCACTATATTCCAAAAGTATTGGCACCCCCTTCTAATGAACAGGTTTGACTACTTTAGTAATTTCCATGAGTATAAATCTTAATGTTTAAGCATATAATGATATTCTAGGGAATTGTGTGTTTTTAATTTTATAGAAACAGTTTGGACAGAACCCTTTTCTATTCTAACATGACAGTGTCTCTGTGTATAAGACACGGTTCAGAAAGACATGATTGATTGAGTCAGTGTGGAAGAACTGGACTGGTCTGCAGAAAGACAAGTCCTGATCCCAGCTGAACACCTCTGGTGTGACTTTATATGCAGACCTTGAGCCAAAAACTCATCACCAAACACTTGTACACAAGGATAAGAGTTCAGTCATTTTAGACGCGTCCAAAACTGTTGCAACAGAGATGGAAATACAATTTTTAAATACATGAATTATGTTTCCATCTTTGTTGCCACAGTTTTGGAAGTGCCGCCTTCTGTTCTAAAGAAGGGGGTGCCAATACTTTTGGCAATATAGTGTGTGTCTTATAAGAAGATATGCTTAGTTTTCTGATCAAAGCTCTGTAGTTTCAAAACATATAATGCAATGATGATTGAGAGATAAACAAACATTCCTCAGAAGCCCGATGATCATATGGTTTTTCTGAAAAATTATGTCTGGATAATCAATTAAAGCTAAACTGCTTTAGTCTAGTAAGTGCTCATCTTGGAATATAACAATTAACATTGTTAAAAATCTGCATTATTGTATCATATAACTGAAATTATTGTGGCTGTTCAGACTGGGAATGATTCCCAAACACATTCTGATGACAGAATTATTCCCCCACAAAATTTCATGACCGTTAAATCTGCATCAGTCGACATGAAATGTTTCTCACTGATATAAGATGCAATAAGAATGTGCTCTTTCTGTAACAATGCACTAAAATATGAAGAATGAGTTCAAATAAAACAAAAAATCACAATACTGTTTTTCAGAGTTTTCATTATGACATTAGGACAGTTCTCATGTTTTGTTACTTTAAATGTTCATGTTTAAATTGATTCATTTAATTTGTCTCATCGACTAACAAGACTTGTAGACTTTTGTAGGCTTGAGTTGGATGCTATTTTAGTCTGAAATGAATGAATTTGCATTAAATCTTAAATTTAAAGGATGATTTAAAATGAAATGCACTTTTTAACGGCCAGGTTTGTTCTTTGCAGTAAACGAGGTGCTGTTTGTTTTAGATTTGTCTTGCACCCTCTTGTGGACTGTTTAAAATGTTTAAAACCTAGTGTTTCCTCAAAACTCAGTGCTTCACAAAGCTGTGCTATAGACACCGCACACATCGCATGTCCTCATGTCTTGCAGTCTACCCTGAGCTGATGATCTGAATCTGGTGTTAGATGAGGGAAACGTTCAAAATAAGGGTCTCAGGACAACTTTGAGAAGCACTGAATATAAAAATAAATGCTCAAATGCAGTTGCCAGCTGTAAGAGGTTTAATTGCACATTTTAAGTATTTTGCATGCTCTTTTATATTCTGCGCTTTATAGTAAATACTCGGAGAGGGGAGAAGATTCATCGCAATGGAGTCAGGGAACGAGTGAAAGAAAGGAGGAAGAGGAGTCCAGAAAAGAAAGACAAATGGAGATCAGATGACAACTCTCTATTCACACAGTTGGGTAAGTGTGTAACTGAATGATGTGTTCGCTTTCATATACAGATCTGCCAAAAAAGACTTTTACTCTCTGAGATGAGATGAGGGGAAAGTTACAATATTGCATTACTCCTTAAAGTAACATTACTTTTTATGAAAAGTAATGCATTACATTACTTTTGCATTACTTTTTGTCACTTGAGCTGGGCTTGCTTATTTAGTTTTAAAAACAAGAAACCCATAAGTTATATTTTTGTCCCTTTCACACCAAAAGTGAAATGAATAAGCCTCATCTTAAAGGAAGCGTCTCTGCACTTACTCCCAATTTCTCTCAACATAGGACAGGAAAGATGTTGGTGAATAAATGGGAAAACAAAGTAACTTGTGTTATTTATTTGAAGTAACTCAGATATTTTTTGTAAATTTTAAAGTAATGCGTTACTTTACTAGTTACGTGAAAAAGTAATTGGATTACGTAACTTGTTACTTGTGACACGTTAACCCCAACACTGGAGATGAGCAGTGAGTGTTGGGGTGATGGCCAATTCAATTATATTCAAATGATTTAAAATCATTATGATTCAATTCGACTGATTCAATACAATGACCAGCAGTGCAATTCAGTTACCCTTTAAAATGCAGGCTCTTAAAATACTTCTTAGGCAAGACAAACTACTTCAATTCAAAGATTCTCAGATTAATTTTTGTTCTGCTGCTCATTTTTAGGTTAAACAATAATTAATCAACTAATGGACTCTTATTGTAAAGTGTTACTGAACAGTAGGCCTATAAAAAAATCTGAACATTTTCAATCCATATCTAGGGCTCGTTGTAGGCCAGATTAAAATGCAAAAATGTTTTATTTTGAAAATAAATAGTCTGTTAAGTCTTTAAGTATCAAGTATTTGGTGCTGTGATGAACATAGCGATAGCGCATACAGAAATCTGAATGGCTGCTTAAAACATTTAAATCCTGGTCAGAAATGGAAAGTAAGCAGCTGCTTTGTAGAGCCCTGCATTTCGGCCCGCGCCCGACGGGCCCCGACTTTTTACGCCTCTAGGGCCGAGCTTCGGGCCAATTTCCACGTCATAGTTCAGACGCGGGCCGGGCCGGGCCTCGGGCCTGTTTTGGGTTTCTCCTTATTTGTATATTGTAGACATCTATCATTTAGTGATGAAAAAAATAGCCGCGCTGGTGGAAACAACAGGAGACCGCGCCGCGACTGAGAGCAGCTCGATGGTGTTTAGTGTCCCGCAGCAGCTGAATAGTTCTGCGCAATAGACTAAAGCTTGCTGCAAAACCCCAGCAAACATAACCATGAATGTGTCTGCAGGAAATAGTAAGGAGATATTTGAATTATTTACTAATAAACTAATGTTTTCTGAGTCCGTGTTGCTGATCCTGACTCGCCGTCTCCTCATTAGACGCGCAATTTTTTTTGTTTCGTTAAGTGATAATTTAAAGCTTTCTATAGATATATTTATCATGACTGTGAGGCATGTATTCGCTCAGCTAGTTTTGTGAAGCGCTCCTGTTCAAGACGAGACGGCAGAAAGCGCATCATGTTTGTTTTATAAAAGAGCTGCCTTTTGTTGGTATTGTGAGTGCACACAAATACAAGTAGACCCTTTACAGCTCCGAATGATGTATTACTCTTACCTTTTATAAAAAAAAATTACTGCGTAGGCTATTTGAATTTGTTTCCACTGAAAAAAATCCAAGTGTTTGCTGGTGCCTCCATGTCCTGCAGAGCAGCTTTAGCTTCCTCTCTCCGTACAAACTCAGATATAGACTACGCACATTATTATTATAGCGCAGGTTTAACGTTTAAACATTGTTATATACTTGAACTGTTTTAGTATAGCTATAGATTTTATTTTAGGCAAGGCGTGATGATATGAGAAGGCTAAATTGATCAAACATAGGCTATGATCAGCTCATGCCGCTGGCCGCTTGGTCGTTACTTTAAAAAAACAAAAACTTATAGGCTATTTAACGAACAAAAATGCTCCAAACTAAATTAACTTAATAAAAAAACAAAACGAAATATAATAATTTAGCAATTACACACAAAACTGAATTATTTTAATAGCCGAAACAGTAGTATAAACCGTTTTAGGAGAAGGGGGACAAAAAAGACGGGCTCGGGCCGGTAATTCTGATAAGCTGTCGGACGTGGGCCGGGCTTGGGCCTAAATTTGAGGCCTGTGCAGGGCTCTACTGCTTTGTTTAAAGAGTTACCAGCGTAACAGCCGCATTTCTGCTGTTTCTGCAGCGCCATCTGCAGTCAGAGCGTAAATGTGCTTGTTTTTTTATCAGTGTGCGCGCGCCTCTTTAGCACAGCAGACAGTACTGTTGTGCATTTTTACCGGATGATAGGAAAAGTATTTTTAAAATGCATTCTAAAAATCTGAATAATTTAATAATTACTCACTGTTTTGAAGTGCCCACGATAACAATATAATCAGGGTTTGAAATTAACATCCAACAACCTGCCAAATGCGGGTAAAAATCATCTGCCAATTTTGCAGGTTACTTTTTGTAAATTATTTTCACTCATTAAAGGGGTCATGACATGGATTTTGGAATTATTTTAATGTTTTTGAGGTTTACTTATCATGTAAAAAAAAAAAATCACAAAAAAATAAATATGTGGAAAAATGATTATTTTCAACCCTCATTCTCTGAAACGGGCTGTTTTTAAGGGGCGTGTCCTTTAAGGCTTCTCAGTAATCGGCCACTGTTATGATTGGCTACCGTCATTGCATAGGAAACCGTATCAATGCCCCCTCGCTATTGCATGTGAGTGTTTTGACACATAATCAAAATAAAATGGTCATTTCCAGACAAAGCTTTATTAAATCATGTACTTACGGTTTGTGATGCAGCTGCAGTCAGATAAAGTATGCTACAGCTTCATCTTTCAACAAACGTTTTTTGTAAACGGCCTCAGTGTCATGGAGAGTTCACAAAGAAAAACGCTCCGGACAATCCTCTTGACACAATCCGGGATGCCATTAAAAATAAAACTATCCACTTGTTCCTTACACTGGGATCCTTCTGATATCTGTACAAAGACCTGAACGAGCGGTTTAAACCAAACACGTTGAAGCGAACGCTCTTTCACTGTATTTGTCCTGACGACAGACCCGAGTGAGTGGACTGTGTCAGAAAGTGAACGCACATCTGTGTACTGTATCCAGTGTAGACAAGATAGAGGAAGTTATTGTAATTTCTATTTGCTTTTGACGCGACGCAACACTCGCTTTAAGCGTGATCAAGCCCGTTAAGCGAGTGAGCGCCAGTGGGCGGAGCTTATGATGCCCAAGAAGAAGACTATTAGTCGATGTCTTGCTCTGGAGGCGTGTTTATGCAAACGACTGGTGCTAGGTGACGTCACCTTGCCCCATTGGATCCAAAACGAGCCGTCTTTGGAGCTCGATCAAGTAAATGCTTTGTCTATAATGAAGAGGACGTTTTAAGCTATGAAACTTGCAGGATGTTTTAATGATATAAAGACCTCTTGTATGCCAAAAGATCAAGACAATTTTGATTCCTCATGTCATGACCCCTTTAATTACTTGGGCACGTAAATACAGCCTAATAATTAGCTTACTTGAACTTATCTGACAAATAACGGTGCGACAGGCACTAGTTTTCTTTGCATTGAAGCAACAATGAAGAGTCTAAAAACAACTGAAGACTCGCCTGGGTCTACAAAATACAATAGGACCCATTATGATCAGCGACGCTGATGTTGTCTAGACTGGATGTGGCGCGACATGACAAATCCCTGACAGTAATCTGATGCCTCGTTCCATTAATGACTTACTGACACACAGTTCAAGGGTTTTGCAAATTGCAATTCCCACTTTGTCTCATCCAGTGTGGATAGCCGAAAGCTGTTGGTTTATATCAGTTTTAAAATATATAATACATTTTGGGCTAGTAGGTAACTTAAAAATTTAGTTGTCAAATTGGCTGGTGAGTGAAAAAGTTAAATTCAAACCCTGAATATAATGGCTGTTCATTATTGTAATATAAAGTAGTACTGTATATCAGCACATGATGTTTAATGTATATCTCTTCCACAGGTTTCTCCAAATCCTTCCCGCTGGACGGCTCGCTGTTTGACAGCTGGCTGGCACAGTCCGTTCACATCACGGCAGATAACATGCTGAGCCAGTGGTCTCTATCCAGAGAGACGCGCGATCCGTCGGTTAGCCTCCTGTCAGACCAGCTCCTGCAGGACGAGGAGAGCCTCCTCAGCCTCATGATGGACCACTCCATCAAGTCCACCTGGAAAACGCCCCAGCTGGGCCGCAAGCCGAGGGGCGCGCCGCGCAGCCGCAGAAAATCTGTCTCGCTCCCGAGAATCGGGTCCGCGGTTAAAGGCAAGGCCTGGCCCAAACGAGGAGAGAGAGCGCGTCATGTACATCACACCCGCAGCAGCGACGGCAGACCGGACCCTCTGCAGCCAGCCATATCCAAAATGGACTCGTGCCACATTTCTGAAGAGCGAGGCTCTTGCGGATTCGTTGCGGATAAGAAGAGCGGCAAGCGCTCACAAATGGCCTTGCGTCTGCGTCTACCTAGACAGGGCAAGTCACGCTCTAAGAGCAACTCGACGGAGATCTCCCTTCCCAACAGCACTGGGAACAACACCTTCACACCCGACACTGAAACGGACGGCTATTTCTCTGACGCGGAGCAGAGTGACAGTGAATTGCGCTCGTTTAGCCGGAAGCTGCGCTTGCCCCAACTGCATGCTGGGAAGGAGGAGGTAGTGCGGCGAAGCGTGCTTGCCTCCTAAAACCATTTTCGGATGCCCGTCTCTCTCCCGTTTCTAGACATTCAGATGTAACGGGGTGTGTTCTTTTCTAGCTTCATGTGACACTACCTGTCAAACGTTTTTGAACAGTAAGATTTTAGTCCTTCTGCTCACCGAGGCTGCATTTATTTGTTCCAAAGTACAGCAAAAACTGTAAAATTTTGAATTATTTTACTGTTTAAAATAACTGTTTTCTAATGTTTTAAAATGTAATTTATTCCTGTGATTTCAAAGCTGAATTTTTAGCATCATTACTCCAGACACATGATCCTTCAGAAATCATTCTAATATCTGATTTGCAGCTCAAATATTTATTATTGTTGAAAACAGCTGCATTATACATAAATGTCTTTTATCAGCACTTCTGATCAATATAAAGCATCATTGCTAAATTAAATTAAATTTCCAAAAAAATAATTATACTGACTCCAAGCTTAAATCTTACTGTTCAAAAACTTTTGACTGGAGTGCATATTAGTCTGTCGCTTACATTTATGCAATCGTAACCATTTGTGCTTGACAAACAGCAAGAACGAAAAAGTCTAAATGAACACTGTTGGATGTGTCCTCTTGGGAAGCAATAGGATCTGTCCTGGAACAGGGACGATGACGTGGGCATTATGACGTCTGTTCAGGTTATGTTCGTTTTATATGAATATGAGGTAGTGTGTCTCCAGAGGATGCGGCTGCTTTAAAATGATGTACAGAGAAAATATGACACAAATAAGCACAAATAGCCGTCGGGGAATGTAGCACACATGTACCTGTCATATCCACCGCCTCATTCGCTTTTACAGAGACTAGACGTACCGGAATCACACGTACATCCTTGCGTGTATGTGCGTGCCAGTGGGCAGATCAGCTTCTGTCATGGGTTAATCTCACGAACATGAAGCCTGCTGTTGGAGGCGTGCGACAAGCACATATTGACGTTTGGTCAATCCATCTCGGGTGGTCCGAAGTTGTAAAGTTGGTTGCTTGACCGTTTTTTAATTTTTCTAGTTTTTGAGTGATTAGCTCGGTCTACTGCCATTGCAAAACACCAATTTTGTACTCACTTGGTTTAACCACGGTGGTCGTCTTTTGTGTCATAGTGCACAACAAATTTTGGGTCATTTATGGTAACCTCAGTACCTTGGCGTAGAAAAATCTGGTCATTTTACATTCATAGCAGCATGCTGAGTAAAATGGTACCCAATTTTCCCATCTCGGCAATTTTGGGTATCTTGCCATTTTGAAAAAAAAAAAAAGGAAAAAAAAGCTTTATTTTAAGAATGAAATGGCATATCTTTATGAAACTTGATGTGTGTCTTCGGCACCATGCCCCGAGGGTACTCAAAATGTTTTGGGGCGGTACCACCTTGTGGTCAGAAATGATAAAAAACAAAACGTGTATAACTTTTGATTAATTTTGCCTATTGTCATGATTCCTTGGATCATGCCGAAAACATTGATACCAATTATGCCAGAATCGCCATTAATCGCCATTTTTATGTTGAAAACGTACTTTTTCGATCTTCACCTAGACCATTGTTCCGATTTTCACCAAATTTGGCACAGATCATCTTCAGACCATGCCGGCAAGAAATTATGGATTTCATGTCAATAGCTGAAATGGTTTTTATTTAACGCATCAATTTTAATGGCATGGTGCCAAACTGTATCTAAAGCTGTGTCTCTGCAAAGCTTTGACATTCTGACACCAAACTTTGTGTCATTGCCACTTCACACTGACCACACCGCATCAATTTGATAAAAATGCTACCTATTGGTGAAAAGTGATGAACCATTAAATCATATTACTAATGATTGAATTTATGATTTTTCAGCCAGTTCGAGTAAAATCACCTTAATGTCTTTAATCACTCACTCTTGCATTTGGTCTGATCCTCCTTGCAATGATTGCATTGCTCCTCATTCTTCCTCTGTTGTGCTTGGCCCCTTAATTGCTGCTTGCAGCTATATTTACATTTGAACATAAATTTTAAGTCTAAGGAACGTTCATGTTCTTGTATTTTGAAGTTTTTGATTCAAGGAGCTTCAGGACCATCTTGAGCCAGTGATTTTTCTGAGCCAGGATACTGAGGTTTCCATAAACATCTGTATGACCCAAAATTTGTTGTGCGCCATGACAAAAAGACCACCACCATGGTTAAACGAAGTAAAATGAAAATTAAAAATGGTGGTTTTGCAATACCAATAGATGGAGACAATCACTCAAAAAAAATAAATAATAAAAAATGGTCAATAAACTCCATTTGACCACTTGGGATATTCCAGTTACAACTAAATATAATGTGTAGATTTTTTGGGAGGATCTTTTTGTGAGATTCACTCTGATATCTGGAATTTTCTTTTCCACTTGTTTCAGTTCAATTGTTCTGAAAGAACCGTTGTTGTTCTCCATTAAAGCGTGCCTTCTGTAGCCCCCCAAATCAAGCGAATAATCAGCATGCAACTATTTTAATACAACAATGGCAATCAGAAACGAAAACCTGCTTGGTCCAAAAGCTTGTATGTAAATGTCGAGGTTGTAGAGATTCTAGGTGCCTAGAAAACAGCATTGACAATGCTAAAATCATCAATCCTGCTTTAGCAAAGTGCTGTTCATGAACCAACTTCTGTCAGTCAAATTGGATTCGCACTTACAAAGTGTCCTCAGGCTTTGCTAATGTTTTCCCTCTGATTGTGACGTCTAATGAATCAACCCATGGTGTTTATCTCAGGGTTATAGAGAAGAAGTGATTGCAATCATCTGAGAAGCTTAAACCTGTACATTCACAAACAACAAGTGTTTATTTGTCATGTTTTGAGACGATCGTCTCACGGTGTAATGATGAAGCACTTAGTTTTTTTCTTTTATTTTGTATGATGATGCCAAAGAAAAGCAAGTCAGCATATGCTCTGAAGTGGATGTAAACTTTGTGTCTGGATCTTCTAAAGATCTCAGCCTGCACTGATGTCCACCCGTACACTCCTGGACTGCATCATCAATCGAGTATCGTCCTCATCCGCGATCACATACGTGACCTCCAGTGATGCTCTGTCCAGAAATGTTTCGTTTATGAGACGCAAGCATCTGATATGTAGCGTACGTGATGATGCGTGTCAGTGATCGAAGGGTTAGTTCGCCCAACCCCAGTTCTGTATTCAGTCTTGTGTTGTTCCAACCCCATTTTGCTGTTCTTTTCCATACAGTGAAAGGGTCCTAAACGGACAAAAAAAATAGTCCATGCGCTACATTCCAAGTCTTCTGGTGTCTTATGGTGCTTCGCACAAATTGAAGCATCTATTTACCGAAAACCTTCTCCAGTCACCGTAGATCTCGGCAAGTATGCGAATAGCATCGTAACCAATGGACTTTTCATCAGAAGAGTAGAATATACACCACAAAACTGTCATTTTGTGTTGCACAGAAGAGTCGTTCGGGTTTGGAACGATGCCGCGGTGATTGAATGATGGCTGAATTGCTTCACTCCTTCACTGGCTTAAACCGCAACGGCCGTCTGCTGTATCCGTACAGATCAAGGACAGCAACCTGTACAGATTTCATGTATCTTAGCTGCTTTAATAGGGACTAATCATAGTGCTGGTCATTTGCCGTTCTCTGGTTCAGTATGCACCCAGCGCAAACATGGAATACTGTGCCTTTAGTGACCTAGTTTCAGCCTCCTGCAAGAGTTCACGCTTCTTTATCATGCTTCGTTGCCGTTTGTGTACCAAAACTATAACATATACTCTACGTAATCTCTGTAAATGTTCAGCTTCTGTGCAATCATTTTCCTCCCATGACGAGTAGATCTCGACACTCGTATGTTGTTAGTGAACCGCCTGCTTGAACGACAAAGGGTAACTAGTCTTTGCATTTGGTTATTCTTTATAGTCTCTACTGTTGGCTTTCCCTGGAAGGGTGAATAGCTGGAAATCATCCAGACCATCAAGGGGTGTGCGATATTGACAAATTATATCGCGGCATTTTCTGTGATTTTTATCGCTAATGATAATTCGATGATTTGTAGTGTGTTTTTGTGCTGGTACGTTGGCTGGTTTAAGCCTGTCATGGCTCACAAAGACGTTCATATTCTCTTAGTCGGCAGCAGTGACAGAAATGAACTTTTCTATAAATTTTCCATCTCAAATGGCATTTATATGTATTTACACGGACTGTTCAATGCAGTTCGGAGGTGGCATGAATGCAGTTACAAATGCACTGTGTCCTAACCAAACATAAAGCGACAGGATTCCAGTGACGAGCAGTTTGTCAGTCAGTCCACATCAGACACGATACGGCTATGCGACGCAACAAAATCAATACAATTTCACAGCCAATCAGAAGCATGTGTGGGCGGAGCCTCTCTGCAAGCACACTGCACTCCTAACTAAATAAATGTTTATAATCTAATTCATAAAAAGTATACTAAGTGACTGACACTATCGTTATTAAATACACTTGTTGGTTCGCATTGAGGTCACCGTTTTAACAATTTATTTTCAATAGCTATTGTTGCTTTCAGTATGGCTATAAAAGTCGTGCAAAATGATATTCAAACTCATATTAGACACTTTTAATGTTGAATAAAGCACATAATCAGTACCTAATATTAACACTGTCATAGTTTGAATGTCGTTTTTCCAGCCGTGACATCACAGAAAATAGAAACCACTGTCGCTTGTCTCTGGAATGTCTGATTAGGACAAAAACTCCGATTTACATGGAAAAACTCACATCGCAGCATCGCGTCTGGTTAGGACATTTTTATTGTTTTAAAAATAGCATTTGGGATGAATAAATATAAAAAATTAAACACTACTTTAAGTATGAAACTAAAACCACCAGTAGGTGGCAGCAAGTCACTCGTCTTAATGAGGGAGTAGTTGAATCATTCCCTCAAACGATTTGTTCAAAAACTTGGATTCATTCAGTTATGAAGGGCTCACAGTGTTTTTGCTTTGGCTTTGTGTGAAACTATTTTCATTGGCAAATACTGTCTTTGAACTCCTTTAATATATAATTCCTGTGTAAAATCAATATCACATTTGCAACCGTGCTGATATTTGTAAAAACAGCACTTACAGTATATGCTCGTGTGGCATCGCTGAACTACCAGATGATATAGGACAAAAACTCATAAAAGGCATTTCGCATCATTCTGACTGCATTCTGCTAGTCTGCATCATGCGGTGGAATCGTGCTCTAAGACATGGTTTTGTTTGGTTTTTGCAAAGCGAGTGACAAACATCAGCTCTCACATCGCTAAAACAGCAATTAGTATATTATCCTAGAAGACGCACATCGCACACCCCTAAGACCCAGCTTTTCTTTAGGGTTGAGTGGTCAGTTTTAAGCACATTGTCTACTCAATCCATTGAGAAAGTTAATATACGATTGGGCCCATGACGGCCCATTCATTCTTCTAATGGAACTGAATATTGAAGAAAAGTCATATTTCATCCACAGAAATAAAGTGAAGCCAATTTGTAGGACCATTACCCCCTTTTTTTTTTGCATTTATAAAGATGTCTGGACATCTTATTAAAGTCAGCATGAATAAGATTCAATACCAAAAGTACTTTTAAGCTTTTAAGGATTTCTTTAATGGTTTTTTGTGAAGTGTGGCCCTCACGAGCTTCACCCAAATATGTGTTTGTGTTGTCGTTCACTTCCGATGCTCCGTTCAGATGTGGGTCAGTTCACCGACGCTCTGAACTCCTGCAGCGCCTCAGAAACCTGTCGTGAAAGAGCTCTCGCTTGTCCAGCTGCAGCTCTTGCTGTCAAAGTCCAAACTCTCCTGTCTCGATTACTATGCAGCGTAATTGTCCCACAAGCCCCTGCGACCGTCGTTCTCTCTTGAAAGAGTAAATGAGGCACAGGAGAGGTGAAGCACTTGTAGTCCATTAATAATCACACGTGTCCTGTAAATCTTCCGCTCGACACGGTTAGGATACGATGATATGAATGTTGCAGGAGTTTATCCTTCTATGTTCTTTGTTTCAAAGAATGTTGTGCCATTTGTTAATAGCAGAGAAAACTATTGAACATATAATTAGAAAAAAAGAAGAGCTATTTTAAATTATTTTAGCTTTTTTTGCGATATTTATTTTCTTGTATTGGAAATCTTTATAGAAGGAAAAAAGACAAGTATTTTTCATCAGTGCAAAAACCTATTTTTTCCTTTTTGTACATTTTCCATGTTAAGCAGTCTTTAGAGCAATATAATGTTCATGTGACTGTATGTGCATGCTGTTTGTGATGCCTTAATAACAGCTCCCGTCCCATCATCGCCAGCGCTCGGCTGTGGTCGACCAGTGCAGTCAATAAAGCTGTGCTTTCTGTCTAACGACTCTGTGCTCTGTCACTACACCACACGCACAAAACACACTCCAGTAGAATAATCATTTTCAGTAACTGTTTTAGTGGGAGGGTTTTAGTGCACTGTTACACCAGTAGGTGGCGACAAATGACCGTTTTTATGAGGGAGTCATTGAATCATTCATTTAACTGATTCATTCGGGAGTGAACCAGACATGCTTGGTGGTTTTAGGTTATTTGTAATGCCAGTTTTTGTTAATAATTGAATGACTAAGTCACCCCTAAAGTGTTAACGATACAGTAAATCAAACAAAATGGACATGATGACTTGCATAAGCATAGACACAGCCAGTAAATGAGACATGCTTGTGTGCCGTTTACTCCTATAGTATACCGTAAAACTGTTTTTCCCACATTTGATAAATCTACGGCATAAAGCTCTAAAACACAAAGCTCTTTAAATCACTAGCCAAGAACACTGGATTCAAAACGGTTTTATCTCATTCCAAATTGTGTTCACATGATGTCTACCCACCACCAACGCTGATGTGAACTGCTGTAAATACCCCATCAGTAGCTTTATAGAACTTCTGCATTGGCAGTAATGTTACTGTAATATATATCTTCTCAAATATACATAAACGCACAAATGCAATACATTATTACTACAGTATTTCCAAAATTTGTGAAAACTTTTCACAGTATCCAACAGGGGCATGCATGAAAATAAATATGTCTAACATATTCCAGTTGGTATCAAGCCGGTTACCACAGAAAATGATTTCCATGTGGTCATTCTTAAAATAAACAGCTTCATAATTATGGCCACAAGATGTCTTGGAAATAAGACTTGAGGGAGAAATGGATGGCTAAATGTTTGTTATATGCAAGGACACTATAAAGCATGTTTCAAACTGCAATTCCATCATAAACAGAAGTTCTATGGAAGCCATTCAATTTGAACAGTCATATATAATGCACATTTGCCATTTCCTACAGTAGTTTTAAAGTAAAATGAAAATGTTTTACCCAAACTGATGAGATATGTTTAACATGTCGAAGCCAAAATAATTTCAAAATGATCATAGAAGTTATTTTTCTTAAATGCATCGGACAGGACATTTGGGATTGCATTTTCATTCAAATATGATCAATGTAGCAAAATCCAGTGTGGATTTCAAAATGCATTCTGAGCCAAAGGTATAATGATTAAAAGCATTGAAATAGATGGATATTTATAATCTGTTAATGCCAAAAGATTTATTTTTTAATGCACTGACACTTGCACTTAAAGGGGAATTCTTTTCATTACATTTATATAATTTTGTATTATATTACCATGGAATTAAATTACAGAAAAATATTTTTTTTTCACCTTTTGAAAAATGCAGTAAAGGATTTTGTTCTTTTGCTGTTGATGGTAAATAACATGTTTAATAGTCTCCAGTTATTATAGCAGTTTATCCTGCTGTAGTTTACTGCTGAGATGTTTTAGCAACATACACTGAACATTGATTTTTCAATCTCATTTTGTTCTGCTCAGAAGACCGTGTTGTTTATTTGATGACTGGAAGAGCTCTTAGAATATGCAGAACAACAGCTGGCAAATAATGATTTGAATGTATAATTAATATATATATATATACAGTGCTGCTTGAAAGTTTGTGCACCCCTTGCAGAATCTGTGAAAATGTGAGTAATTTTAACAAAATAAGAGAGATCATACAAAATGCATGTTATTTTTTATTTAGTACTGTCCTGAGTAAGATATTTTACATAAAAGATGTTTACATTTAGTCCACAAGACAAAAAAAATAGCTGAAATTATTAAAATAACCCAGTTCAAATACAGTGTGTGGTTACCTGGATGATCCACGACTGCTGTTTTGTTTTGTGATGGTTGTTCATGAGTCTCTTGATTGTTCTGAACAGTTAAACTGAACACTGTTCTTCAGAAAAGTCCTCCATATCCTGCAGATTCTTCAGTTTTCCTGCATTCGTTGCATATTTGAATCCTTTCCAGCAGTGACTGTATGATTATGAGATCCATCTTTCACTCTGAGGACGACTGATGGACTCGAACACAACTATTATAAAAGGTTCAAACGTTCACTGATGCTCCTGAAGGAAACACCATGCATTAAAGACTGTCATGTTAGAATAGAAAAGGGTTCTGTCCAAACTGTTGCTATTAAATTAGAAGCACACAATTCCCTAGAATATCATTATATGCTTAAACATTAAGATTTGTTCTCATGGAAATTACTAAAGTAGTCAAACCTGCTCATTAGAAGGGGGTGACCCAGTACTTTTGGCAATATAGTGTATGTGTATATATATATAATTATTATATATAAGTATTATATATTGCTTTCTTGAGTTATGGCGGCGAAACCAGGCTGTCCTCCAGGTCACCAGGCGGCGCTGTCGCGAGACTCGTGACTGAAGACCAATGAAAATAAGCGGAAGTGTGACGTCAGCAGTCGTACTATCAACAATAAAGTGGTCGAGTCGTGTTTTTGGCTCGATTAATTTCATCATGCCTGAACGAGAATGTAAGTATTATATATTTAATAAACGTTTATGCTGTGTGTGGATAAAGTCATATTTGAGAATATGTCCCGTTATATTCCAGAAGCGCGCGCAGACTTCACAGATAACGTTAATGTTTTGGTGCAAATTAACACAAATATAGCAAAACTGCAGCCAGAACAAATACAGCTTTATATTTTACAGTAAAATGTGTTCTAAGTTAATTTATGACAGTATTTCAGAAGACCCCCGCTATAATGCCGTTCAATGTAACAATAGTTCATAAAACAAACAATCTTATCAGGCATATTTAAAACCAGAAATATTAAAAGATCACACTAAAACTGATTAATTGTCCTTTTAAATCTTTACCAATCTATGCCACTGTCCTTCAAACCACAGATTCGTTTTACATTTGCATTTAATAATATTTAGTATTTTATATATTTTAATAAGTACAAGTCAGAATAATTATGTTGTTCAATTTTTACGTTTTTTCAACAATTAATCGCTTTCAAAATAAAGTTTGTGTTTATATAATATATATATATGTGTGTGTGCTGTGTATATTTATTATGTATATATAGATACATGCTTGTGTATATTTAATAAAAATGTTATGTTCATATATTAAATACTTTTACATATTATATTTATATGTAAATATATACTGCATGTGTGTCTTTATATATATGTAATAAATATATACAGCACACACACACATCTTATCTAAACAAAACCTTTATTTAGGAAGTGATTAATCGTTTCTCAGCGCTATATCTGTTATGCTGATTGAAAATACAACATTATTTCTCACACATATTCTTTTCACTAAAGTTACTTTAAACATTCAGGCAGACGCTTTACTTGCCTTTAACATGCTTTCTATGTATATAAAATCACTTTTGTACATTTAATTTGAAGCAGATGTAAAATGGGACGGTTTACTATAAAGGAATCAGACTGGAGTAGAAGTCTTCAGAGAGCATGAGATGAAGTACAGTGCTTCTGTCATGTATTTGGAGGAGTTCACGTGTATCTTTGGGGTGATGAGCGATTAATACTCACGTGTGTGTGTGTGTCCGTCTCTTTCAGCTGATGTTTACTCCAATCCTCTGGCTCCGGACGGCCATGAGGTGGAGGACCACCGGTCAGCGCTTCAGTAAGTGCTCTTCTCCATCACTTCATCTCAGTGTAATGTGCTGATGACCTCCTCTCACCGACCGTTATAATGATACATCAACTGTGGCTCGAGGACAACATGGTTTCTGGTCATAAAAAGTCACACTTGTGCATTTAAAAGCATTTAAAATTGTTTTAAATCAGAGCCGAAAATCTTAAAGTCATTAAGTCGTGGAATTAAATATTGCATTCTTTGCAAAACAATGAATATCTTCCTCTGTATTTTTGTTTTCCAAAACAAACATCTAAACGTCCTTAAATCAGGATTGAGATGCAAATCTGAAAATCTTGAAAATTTGAACTAAATAATCTAATTTCTGTCAGCGGGGGAACCTTTGAATTCAGTTTATTTTGTTTCTCCTGAGCCTGTTGGCAGATATTTATTCTTGTTTTAATCATAAACTCACTTCATTCTGATCAGTTTCACAGTATACAAGATGACATTTTTTACTTCTCAAGTAAATGTATTTTGGTTTAAGCATCTTTAGACGTTTGGATTGGAAAACAAGACAAAAATACTGAGGAAGAAATCACTTTTTTTGCAGTGTGATAAGCAGGTAGAGTAAAAGTTATTTCTGTTCTCAAGGGGTTTGGAGCTGAGCTATTCAAGGCTGTTTTATATACATGTATATTTAGTATTCAAAAGGAGTAGTTCACGTTCAGAACAAACATTTACAGATAATGTACTCACCCCCTTGTCATGTCATGTCTGTCTTCAGTCGTAAAGAAATAGTTTTTTGAGCAAAACATTTTAGGATTTCTCTCCATATAATAGACTTCTATGGTGCCTTTTGAACTTAAATGTTTGTTCTGGAAGTGAAGTACTCCTTTAAAGACTTTACCGTCATTAAACCTGCAGAAACCCTTTGATGAATACAGTGACGTGAATGTGATTTCATTCTAGTGTTAAATCTATAGCTTTATTAATATGTGACCTCTGATAAGACAAGTGAAACATCAGCAGTGACCGTTATTCAAGAGCAGATGCAATCGTTTTTGTTGCTGTCCATTAAAATGTTAGCTCTAGGTTTCACTATTTTCGTTCTTGATCCTCAGATCTAAGCTGACCAATGATGACTTCAGGAAGCTTCTGATGACCCCGAGATCCACGCCGTCCTCAGCTCCACCCTCCAAAACACGCCACCATGAGTACTTGGACTTGCTTTTTAATACTCGTCTTTCTTTAATCATACGTACACTAGGGGTTGCACGCTCGCTGCTTACTACTTGTCAAAACAAAACCTAAGTTACTTGGCCACTTGTGCTTTGTTACCATTTAAGACATGAAAACGAATCGTTCTTATCAAATAGTAATTATGAATTGATAGCCCAATGGTTACGTCTCCAGAATGTCATGTAAAAACATTAAAATAAGAATGATCACTTTGTATTTAACATGTAACGTGTTTCAGATTGACATGCAACATTGTAACCTTAAGATACATGTCTTTGATGTTGAAGAATAGGTGCCTGCATATTAATTAGGGCTGTCAGTCGATTTTAATTAATCGCAAATTAAATTTGGCTGAAATTACCCACAAAAGATCATTTAAAGCTATTATTGTGTTAAATGAGAAAGTATCAAGTAGACATTACAAATTGTAGCTTTAGAAATAAATATTTTATTTGATTGAGCATTAAATTTAATACTCAAACATTTAGGCTACAACAGCCCAACATAAACTATGGAACATAAAAAAATATAATTTTTAATATTTTAATTAATATTTTAATATTTAACATTTATATTTTAATTCATATTATTTTTTTTTATTTTGTTTATACAATGAAAGTCATTGGTAACCAAAACAGCTCAATTACCAACAAAGTCTTCAAAATACCTTATTTTATGTTGTGCAAAAAAAAAAATTCATATTGGTTTGAAACGAAAATTGATGGCAGACTTAAAATTTTGGGGTGAACTATACCTTGAATGTTTTTTTTAATGAAATGATACTCTAAATAAGAAACTAAAATTACCAGCATGTGGCGGTAAATGTCTTTGAGTCATTTATTAATTCGATTCGTTTAAACTGAAGTAACTGCTTATTTTATGAATAAGCTACTGAATCATTAGTTCACGGTATTGGTTCAAAACGTGGATTTATTCAGAAATGAATCGCTGAGTCGCACAATTCTGCTTTGGCTTTAAACTTAATATTTTCTCTGCAAAATTTAACAAAAACAGACAATATTGTATTTAAAATACAATATAACACAATATTAGCTTCTTATACTGAACTGTTGTACAAAATCACATTTAAACCCGTGATAGATCGGAAAACAAATAGTGAGATATTGCTTATCATTTGATTTAAATATGAGACAAACACTCATACAGCAGCATTTGTTTGCCCCAATATCTTGCATAACTGCATTTATGGATCATATTTGTCAACAGTCGACTGAATGAAATATAAGATGATGTACAGGTCTGGGGGTCGGGGCCAGTGCCTTAACTGCATTAAAATATTTTAATCGTGTTATTTTTCATAACTAATGAATTATGTTAACGCCTTAAACTGACAGCTCTAATATTAATACAATTTATTTGAACAGTTAACAGTTTTGCCAACTTGAACAGGAATCTGTGTCTTTTATATGCTTGCTGTGGTTAATTCACTCTTAAATACTCGATAGCTTCTGCCAGCGGTGACTAGTGGGTAAAGTGGTCTATGCAGCCCTACACTGCATGCTTCCTTGATAACAGTCTGACAAGTCAGTTTGACTTCTTGTTGTGATGAATTTCCCAGGATGCCACGGGAATATAATGAGGATGAGGATCCTGCGGCTCGCAGGCGTAAGAAAAAAAGGTGAGTCGAGGAACCGTGATGAAGAAATCATCTCTCTTCTGCACATATTGACACGTTTCTGATGACTTTATTCACTGCTGATCAAATGGCATTTAACTTTTCCACATTTTAAATTAGCAGCAATGCTCATATTATGAGAAAACTAGAACTAGAAAATTCACACTAAAACCCGTTTCACTTCATTCATGATTTTGTTTTGATAAATGTTGTTTACTTTACTTTGCAGAATACACAGCATATTTATATTTATACTGTATTCACCTCAGATGCCCACTTGTGTTAGCAAGTGGAAAGTTAATTTATTAAAATTGTCATTTCCCCCATGCATTCTTTTATTTGTCATAATATGATGTGATGCACACTAAAACAGGTTTTGATTGT
This sequence comes from Barbus barbus, assembly GCF_936440315.1. Lineage (NCBI taxonomy): Eukaryota > Metazoa > Chordata > Actinopteri > Cypriniformes > Cyprinidae > Barbus > Barbus barbus. Next base: position 1,485,883 of record NC_136714.1, on the reverse strand, counting down.
TTTTCTCTGTTGCTGTTTACGCTTCTGTCTGAAGTTACTATGCTAAACTGCGGCAGCAGGAGATGGAGCGCGAGCGCGAGCTGGCGGAGAAATACCGCGACCGTGCTCGAGAAAGACGTGACGGGGTTAATAAAGACTACGAGGAGACGGAGCTCATCAGCACCACGGCTAACTATCGAGCCGTGGGACCCACTGCGGAGGCGTGAGTGTCTTCTGCCATTTGTGCCTTTCATTTCATATTTATTTATTTATTACTGTATGTAATGCAGAATTACACTGGTGGCCAAAATGATTAGAACACTAGTACTTTCAGCAGCTACAGAATGGTTTTAAGTCAGTTATTTCTATCTTTTACTGTAGTGTCAGTAGGAAATATCAGTTTACATTTCCAAACATTCATTTAGCCATTAATTGTAATAATCCAGTGAGATGTTAGTGCTCCACACAGAGATCTGATCATCATCAGTCTGTCTGGAATAACATGAAGAAACAGAACAAACTGAGACAGACTAAATCCAGAAGAAGACGCTTCAGGAAACCTCCTGCAAAGCTACAGAACTGTTAAAAGTTTTAGGCACTTGTGTAAAAATGAGGATGCTGTCAAAAATAATGTCATAAATAGATTTTCTTGATCAATTAACTTCTATTAACTAAATGAAATCAACATTTGGTGTGAGCGTGCTTTGTGTTTAAAGCAGCTTTTGTCCTCGGTGCACTTGAGCAGAGTTTCTCAGGAGGTTTCTTAAAGCGTCTTGGAGACACAGTTCTTCTGGATTTAGTCTATAATATAATCACAGACAGACTGGATGATGATCAGATCAGATCTCTGTGTGGAGCACTAACATCTCACTGGATTATTGCTATTAATGGCTAAATGAATGTTTGGAAATTAAAACTGATATTTCCTTCTGACACACTACAGCAAAAAAAAAATTTAACTGGTAAAAATACTAGTGTTCTAATAAAAATGGCATTATACGGTTGTATATTTTAGTTTTATTATTTGGGGTCCTTTCTTACCTTTTTTGTAAGGTTTTTTGTGTTGGTTAAAACATGCATTTTGTTGTTGTGTTTTATTTTGCTGAACAGGGACAAATCGGCAGCAGAGAAAAGGCGTCAGCTGATCCAGGAGTCGAAGTTCTTGGGTGGTGATATGGAGCACACTCACTTGGTGAAGGGTCTGGATTTCGCTCTGCTACAGAAGGTACGACAGCAAAGCCACTAATCATACAGCTGCCACATACTGGCTTTTGTTTACTCTAGTGTTTCGATTTCAGGTCAGAGCTGAAATCACTAGCAAGGAGCGAGAAGAGGAGGACATAATTGAGAAAGTGCAGAAGGAAGTCAAGTATGTTTTAGAAAATCATATGCGTGTTCATTTTGATCCAGTTCCGAGTATCTTTCAACATGTTTGTGTTTGACAGGAAAGATGAAGATCCAGAGCAGAAGATTGAGTTTAAGACTCGCCTGGGTGAGTTCAGCGTTCCTCTCAGACTTCTTGAGCAAATGAATGCAATAAACAGGCTGTGTGATGTAGCTTAAGATTTTTGCATTTGCACTTGGAAAATTGTAAAAATCATTCAAATATAATCTAGACACTGATTGTTCACTGACTTTTATTTTTTTTACTAAATGAACACAAAAGGAACATTTTAAAATGTAAAGACATGCATGTAAAGCAATGAAACCCATTGAACATCACATAGAACAAGTTGTAGGTTTACGAGTTTGCAAGACTAATTTCGGCATACAGTATCAGATTATTTTGTCCCATCCACTGTCAAAAATTAGTTTTTGGATTCAGTCCCACATTTAAATACAGTTGCCATTCTAGAAACTTTATAGTGTGTATTAGTTGCATGGAAAAATAAGTTTTATTTAATTTGTGAATGGGTTATAAACGGAAAGCGAGCAAAGAATACTCTCTTTACTGTCACTTGAGTTTTGCATTCTTTCAGAAAAAATCAACAAAGTTGTCTGTACTGTGCAATGAATCTCCTATTTGTTGCACAAAATGCATCTGAAAGTAGCAAACGAAAAAGAGGGATAACACTGGATTACTGTCTTTACAAGCTAAACTTTTAACATTAGCGCAATATGCACAATATTCCCGTTTTATATCATCAGCAGAATAACCATGATGATAAAGCTAATATTCAGTGTAGAAAATGTAAACAAATGCAGTAGGGTACCATCAGTGCTTAAACCCGTGATTTGTAAATAAATTCATTAATTACTAAAAACCTAGTTTGAAAGGTCGAACTCTTCCACTTGTTTTTGATGTTGTGTGAGTTTCGTCTGTGTCGTTTAAACTCACAGTGTTTTATTCTGTGTTGTTGTGCTCTTCAGGACGGAACATCTATAGGATCCTGTTCAAGGGTCGTCAGATGGAGCGTAACGAGCTTTTCCTGCCGGGCCGCATGGCGTATGTGGTGGACCTGGAAGACGAGTATGCAGACACAGACATCCCGACCACCCTCATCCGCAGCAAAGCCGACTGCCCCACCATGGAGGTACAGAGACCAAACACACGAGCACTAACCCTGACATTACCTTTCACCTTTTCATTTTTGGGAGAATAATTCCATGTCACTGTAACGAACTTACTTCATAAGCTGTAGTATTTTGAGGATAAAATGAGACGCAGACTACAGGTAGTACTGCATCAACATGCCTGTTTTACTCTTCTTATTTCTCTCATAGATGCATGCACATCATAGTGAATATATGGCTCAAAATCTGAAAAGGGGTGATTAAACGTAAAAAATGATCATAAAGTAATCTTGGCTTGTCAAACCTGTTACATTGATTCAGTTGTTGCAGATTTGTGGACTTGAAAATCAAGTTGTTTTTATTGTCTCGTAACAAATATCTTTAGTTTAAATTAAAATGCAGATTCTGTTGTAAATAATAGTAAAAATAAATAACTCTTTTTAAAGCTTTTAAACCTCACTTCATTCCAAACCAATAAGACATTCGTTCATCTTTGACACACAACTGAAGACCTTTTTACATTTATTCATTTTGCAGATGCTTTTATCCAAAGCAACTTCACCTCGATACATCAAGCGATTCATCTTAAAGAGGCAAACAGACACAGGAAGTCCTCGTAATACAAAGTTTAGGCATTGTTCAAATAAGTCCAAGCTCAACGGTTTATGTTCTTTTATTGCATGACCGACGAAGGTTTACGTGAATAATCATTAAGCGACACATTTTTGTGTGTATTTGACCATTTAGGCGCACACCTTGAGCTAAAAGATGACTTTACATGTCCATGTTCTGCTCCGTCTCTGAGCGCATCACAGAAATCCTCCGAAGCGCAAGTTCTCTTTAGCGGTTTTAAAAACATGAATAAAGCGTTTGGTAGCACTTCATTTTACAGTCCTGTTCCTCATGTACATACTATGTACTTATTATAGTACTTACAATAACTAGGTAATAACTAAGTACTAGCCCTAAACCTAACCCTACCCCACGTAGTTACCTTATATTACCAGTACTTTCTTAAGTACACTGTAAATACATGTAAGTACACGTACCGTAAAATAATCTAGATTATTGTATTTTCATAATTGTTGGAGGCCAAAATCAATTAATTAATTGCACAGGCCTAATTCAGGGCTGCAACATGAAAAGGAAAGGTGCATTGTGGTTTCGGGTGAGGTTGCATGATCAGACTGCACTCACATTTTGATGATTTTTTAAAGTGTTGTCAAACTGCTGTTTTTGTTCCTCAGGCTCAGACGACGCTCACCACTAACGACATAGTCATCAGCAAACTGACGCAGATCCTGTCGTACCTGAGGCAGGGCACCCGCAACAAGAAACTGAAGAAGAAGGACAAAGGTAGTTTTCTCTGCACCGGCCCGCTGCTGTGTTCATTAGAGATCAGCTTTTTGAGTCTGTTTTGTAGTGATGTCCTTGAAGTTTAAGTCACTGAAACAAGACTATAATCCATGTGTCTTTTCATACTTGGGCAAACTGAGAAAATTAACTAAATTAAGTGAGTTTGTTTAAAACAAGGACTAATATCTTTCAGAGGGGAATGAAAACTTGTTTTCCCTTTGAATTAAGTTGATTTTTCTAAGCCTGTTGGCAGATATTTGTTCTTGTTTTAATCATAAACTCTTTTGATCAGTTTTACAGAAAACAAGACTTCTTATCTTATGTGGTTTTGCTCCTCAAGTAAATGTATCTTAAATGAAGAATCTTTAGATATTTGCACTGAAAACAAGACAAAAGCACTACAGAAAAGCATTGTTTTGCAGTGTGAACAGAAGTTACAGTAAAAGTGATTTCTATATCCTAGCCTAGTGGTTTGGAGCAGAGCTATTCAAAGCTTAAGCAATTTTTTGTGAAATTAATAAGTAATGGAGATCTGTTGTATTTTCAAACTTTGAAGTGTTGCTAATACAACACATTGTGTTCCTTAAATTTTCTTTAATTAGTCTTTAAAAAGTCTTACATTTACCTTCATAAACCCTGAAAAACCCTGCATAATTTTTGTCCCTATTTGCTCCAATAGCTATTTCAATGACCTTCCAATCGAAAGAAAAAAAAATCAAGAGATTGGTTCCATTGTTCAGAAGCGAGGCAATCACATTCATGCAGCAGCGTTAACTAGTTTTGGGTAATTTAACATCAGGGTAATATAACACCAAGTATTGTGTTATAAATGTGCATTACATCTTTAAAAAATGAAAATATAAAAAAAATGACTATCTACCGTGTTAATAGCTCTGGAAATGCATCATCAAAAGGGTTTGAAGAGTCCATGATGTAACTCATCCTTAGTGTTTGTAAAAGCGAAACTTTAGTGTTTTCTCTGTTTTCAGGACGTCTGGATGAGAAGAAGGCACCAGAGGCCGACATAAGGTGAGTTCACACGCAATCAGTTTATGTTTATGATCTGAACAGAAGCTTGCTAACATCTGTGTGTGTTTGCAGCATCTTTGACGACATCGGTGATTACACACCCTCCACCTCCAAGAGCATCAGAGACAAAGAGAAGGAGCGCTACCGTGAGCGAGAGCGAGAGCGAGAGAGGGAGAGAGAGAGGGAGAGAGAGAGAGAGCGAGAGCGAGATCGTGACGAGGAGAAAAGGCGGCACAGTTACTTTGAGAAACCCCGAGCTGATGACGAGGTCTGTCTTTACGTGAAAACGATTCTCATTGCCTCTGACTATTTGTGCAAAACTTAAGAATATCACTAATAATTATAATACGTCTAATGTATATACAATATTTCTGTCTCTTCAGGCCATGGACATTGATAAAGGTAAATGTTTACAATCTTCCTATTCCTCATATTCTTGCCACTTTTTGGAATGCAGTGTTTAATTTGGAATTTAAATTCAGTGCATAATATAATTGCATGTTAATTGCAATAAAATGAATATGAGATTTATATTAAATGCAATTAGCTGAGCTTAAGAGTGCCTTTCTTAACCCACTTAAGTCTTTACAAGTAATTTCATAATTATTTCTCTTGTCCTGTCTTTAAAGTATACTGCCAAATGTACTTGCAAGGTATTATGGGAAATTAAAACATACTTTAATGTCATTTCTATTGAATGCTGGTATGTTGTATATATTTGTAATAACACATTTGTAATGATGATGTTACGATGTATTGCATTTAGAATATGTTAACTTTTACATGTAGTGTTATTTGACATTACATTTAAAGTAGATGTGTACAACTTTAAAGCATGACTAAAGATTAGTAAAATGATTTAAATGTACTTCTAAAACAAACAAAAAATACACTCAATTACACAAATGTGCTTAAGTGTACTTATCTGTGAGTGCAGATTAAGCACACTTATTTATCATTAAGCACACATCTTTATCACAAAGGTATTCAAAGAAATGCTGTCAGACCTGCGTTTGAATGCTAAAGTCCAGTCCTATATTTGAGTGCTGTGATGGTCTCTTTCAGGTCCAGGCTCTGTGAAGGACCAGATCAAGCTGATCAATGAGAAGTTTGCTGGAGCCGCTCATTTGCAGGGCCAGGAAGCATATCCTTCACGTGACTGCAGAACTGCAGCATGCACTCTCTGAGACTGAAAATCAATCACTATTGCATATAGTGTATAGTAGGGCTGCCCCCGATTAAAGATTCTTATAGTCAGTTCATTTAAGCCATTAGTCGACTAATCACACTTTAATTAATAAATATATATGAGTTCAATATGTAATGAGACTATGAAGGAGTCTGAAAAAAATAGATGTTTTAATTATTTATTAATAAACTATTTCTGAGTCCGTGTCAGCTGCATGTCCGCAGTACAGTGATGCGCCTTTCATATGGATTACATAATCAGTGTTTTCGCTTTGAATTGTTTCATTTTAAAGTAGACATTTCAAGCTTTCTGTAGATATATTTCTTATGTCTGTGAGACAAGTATCCTACACACTGAGCTTCGATTCATTTTTGTGACGCGCTCCAGCGCATCCTGTTTGTTTTCTTTATTTTACAAAAGCGCAAAGTTTTGTCGATATTGTGAGCAAAAAGTAATGCAAAAGTAATGTAACACATTTACTTTCCAGAAAAAGTAATGCAATTAGTTACATTTTAGGGAATAATGCAATATTGTAATGCATTACTTTTAAAAATAACGTTCCCCAACACTGATTGTGAGTGTACACAGAAGTTGGCCCTTTACGGTTTCGAATGTGTTACTCTTATCTGTATAATAAGTAGAAATGGTGGTGGATTTTAAGTTGTTTCCACTGTTATTAAGAAAAAAATGCATGTGATTGTGCGGCGTCTCAGCACAAACACTTGGGTATTTTCCTAATAGCACACATTTATCTAGGCTAATTTTAGGGTGAGCGGACGTGTAAAGTTGCCGCTACTTGTATATTTACATTTTAAATGATCAGCCATATTTGAGGTCAACTTGGATTTCCTGCTCAATATGCCTACTGTATTTAGTACAAGTACCAGCCTTTTTTTCTGTGTTTAACCAACTAACAAAATTTTGGTCGACTATTAAGGGGGCAGCTCTAGTGTGTAGATTATTAACATCATGGCTTGTTAAATGCTTACGCTCTAGTGTTGTTGAGTTTGTGTCTTTAACCGTGAGCACTGGAAGCCGACGTGAAGAGAAGAAGCATCTTGGAGATTTCTTTGGGATGTCAAACAGTTACGCCGAGTGTTATCCTGCCACGTGAGTTACGCCGCCGCGTCTTCTTCTGTCATGTACGGTTGAGGATGCTGATGATGTTGAGTTTGGGAATGTGTTGCTTCTCTGTTGTAGAATGGATGATCTGGCTGTGGACAGTGATGAGGAGGTGGACTACAGCAAGATGGACCAGGCATGAGTGATTTTGAGTTGTAATGGAGACTTGTCTCTGTGTGTCTCTGGTCAGGAGTGTTCACGTGTGTGTCTGTCTCTAGGGTAATAAGAAGGGTCCTTTGGGCCGCTGGGACTTTGACACGCAAGAGGAGTACAGCGACTACATGAACAACAAGGAGGCACTTCCCAAGTAACACAGACTCTGTTTTTCACCAGTTTACATCAGTTTGAGGTTGTGTGCTCACTTTAATCATGATGATAATTTTGTTTCTGTAGGGCTGCCTTCCAGTACGGCATCAAAATGTCTGAGGGCCGAAAGACTCGCCGCTTTAAAGAAACCAACGAGAAGGCTGAGCTGGACCGACAGTGGAAGAAAATCAGCGCTGTGAGTTTACAGGCTCTCATCTGCAACGTTCTGTGAAGTGTTTAAGAATTTGAGATGTAGTGGAATAAAACGCTGTATAAGCAGTGACCAACTAGGGGGGTGGGATTTATTTATTTACTGTCTGCGATAATATCGTAATTGTTGTTTTGGTAATGTGCGAGCTGACTCGACTGGGCAAAAAACACATAAAAACTTGTCTTGTGAGTTTGAAAGCATGCACTGCGTGATGAAGTTTACTAGAATGCAGTTTGAATGACTCAATTCAAGTTATGAAAGCAAAAAATATCCGTTTCTTTTTTACAAGCTGTGATACATTTTAGTAATAACGCACAAGCATCAGTGCCGTTTTCCTAAATATTAGCACATGAGTGTTATCGCAAATGTAGTATTGATTTTATATAACAGTTCAATAATAAGTTAATATTGAGTGTGTTACATTTTGGAGGCAATACTGTCTTGTTTTTTTCTGTTTGGCCAATGAAAGCCGTCGGAGCAGGACATTTATGCATCTCATGGCAACACTGCGGTGTTTCATTCCTGAATGAATCTGTTTTTGAATGAGTCATTTGAGTCAGTGATTCAATGATCCATTCATAAAGACAGCCACTTGCTTTGTTTCTACATGAAATAGGTGTAATAAATGAATCACACATTAAGGCAGGGGTTTGCCGCCACCTATTGGTGGTTTTCATGTCATATTTATTTATCCACGACAAGCCTAAACCAGAGCAAAAACACACTCAGCAAAATATCAGTTAATTATCGTTTACGATAAATCCTGAGAAATACAAAGTTTTTTGTTGTTGTCCATATCGCACACCCCTATGACCCACATGAGCTGCAAACAGATGTTTGGTGGTGATGTTCAGACAGAGTATTAACGTGCTGCAGGACTGGATGTGACACTGTCTCTGTTTATTTCAGATCATTGAGAAGAGAAAGAAGATGGAGGCAGATGGGTGAGTGTCAACGGTTTCTCTTTTCTTCAGTCACTGAAGTTTTAAAGTCTTCAGTTTTAAAAATATCCTAAACATCCTTAATCGGGTCAGTCATGTGTCATCACAAAAGTTTATCATTTGGAAAAGTCTTGCTAAGTTTTGCTAAATAAAACAAGTGATTTTTACACCATTCAAACACAAGAAGATGCGAAAGAACTTATTCGGTTGTGTCATGGTTTGAGGCACTTTTCTGTGCACACAGAAGAAACCGAACACTTTAAAGCAGTTCAAATGTTAACGCATCTTACCAAGATGCAATTTTATAGATGGTTTATACTTCTTTTTTTGCACATAAATGAACCAAGGTGAACATTTACCTCTTAACTCTTAGCATTGGCTATACAGTGCATCCGGAAAGTATTCACAGCACTTCCCTTTTTCTACATCTTATGTTACAGCCTTATTCCAAAATGGATTAAATTATTTTCCTCAAAATTCTACAAACAATACCCCATAATGACAACGTGAAAGAAGTTTGTTTGAAATCTTTGCAAATTTATTAAAAATTAAAAATTAAAAAATCACATGTATATTAGTATTCACAGTCTTTGACATGACACTCGAAATTGAGCTCAGGTGCCTCCTGTTTCCACTGATCATCCTTGAGATGTTTCTACAACTTGATTGGAGTCCACCTGTGGTAAATTCAGTTGATTGGATATGATTTGGAACGGCACACACCTGTCTACTTAAGGTCCCACAGGTAACTCTGCATGTCAGAGCATACACCATGAAGTCCAAGCAATTCTCTGAAGACCTCCGAGACTGGATTGTGTCGAGGCACAGATCTGGGGAAGGGTGCAGAAAAATTTCTGCAGCATTGAAGTTTCACAGAAGCATGCAGTCTCTGTTACCCTTCATGGAAAAAGTTTGAAACAACCAGGACTCTTCCTAGAGCTGGCCTCCTGGCCAAACTGAGCAACTGATGGAGAAGGGCCTTGTCTAGACTGGTGACCAAGACCCTGATGGTGACTCTAGTTGAGCTCCATGATCATATGTGGAGATAGGAGAAATCTACAGAAGGACAAACATCACTGCAACACTCCACTGATCCGGTCTTTATGGCGGCGTGGCCAAACTCAATTCTCTCCTCAGAGAATACACATGAAAACACACTTGGAATTTGCAAAAAAGCACCTAAAGGACCCTCAGACTGTGAGAAACAAGATTCTCTGGTCTGATGAACCTTTATTCCAAGCATCATGTTTGAAGGGAACCAGCTCTGCTCATCACCTGCAGAGTAGCATCCCAAAAGTAAAGTGTGCTGGTATCAGTCTCATGCTGTGGGGCTGATTTTCAGCAGCAGGGACTGAGGGACTCGGCAGAGCTCCCTCAGTCCCTTAAAGCTCAGTGCTTAAAGATATTGAGAGAGCCTTAATGAAAATCCAGTCCCGAGCATTCAGAACCTCAGACGGGCAGAAGGTTTACCTTCCAACAGGACAGTGACCCAGCCAGAGCCAGAGCTTAAACCCAATCAAATATTTCTGGAGAAAGCTGAAAATGTGCGTCTGCCCCCATCCAACCTGACAAGAGCTTGAGAGATGAGGAGGAATGGCAGATAATTGCCAAATGATGATGATCAAAGCTTGTTGCATCATACCCAAAAAGATTTGAGGCTGTAATTGGTGCAAAAGGTGCTTCAAAAAAGTATTGAGCAAAGGCTGTGAATACTTATGTACATGCGATTTTATTTTACTTTTTTACCTTTTTTATTTTTAATAAATTTGCAAAGATTTCAAACAAACTTCTTTCACGTTGTCATTATGGGGTATTGTTTGTAGAATTTTGAGGAAAATAATTTAATCCATTTTGGAATAAGGCTGTAACATAACATAAAATGTGGAAAAAGTGAAGCATTGAATATTTTCCGGATGCACTGTAAATATGTGACCCACTGGCCAGTAACAAAAATCCCTAGTTTTGAACCCTGATTTTTTTTTTTTTCTCTCCAAGAATTCATCTTGGAAACCATTGACATATGGTCCGGATTGCTTTTGTTCAGTAAAATGCATTTCGTTACCAGTTGCAGAAAACGCTTTAATTAGTCTTACTAGTCATCAATTTTTTGGCCATAATTTTTTTTTTTAATTGGTTGCATAAATGTGGATTGGTCTAATTTAAATCTGAAAAATATGACTCGTTAGCCATTGATAACTGCTAGTTGGTCAGACTAGTCTTAGGTCAGAGGCTAAGTTTATGTGAGTGGTCCCAGTTGTTGTTAATAACATGCTGCTCAACTCTCAAAGCCTGTTTCTCTCGACTCCCTGCGGTCCACAGACAGCACACTTAAAGAGCATCAACATATCAGTGCCTTTATTAATAATGAGCATCTCTGATGGCTGATATTGATTTGCTCAAAAATAGCTACCACCAATCTGATGAAACCACACTAGCTTGTGTGTTTTGATTGTTTGAACCATCGCTCTTGTTATTATCTCAGGTTTGGGATTGACCTTACATTGAAACTTGCATTTCTTGTTCGGACAGCAATAATATTACATCACATATGGTCTGATATGGGCCTCTTTGAAAATGAAATGCACTTGATTTGAGCAGATAATGGGAATTGTGCTATGATCGGATCTAAATTTAGTGTGTGTATTTTGAAATGAAATGTGTGTTCATGATCTGTCGTCTTCTGTTTCTTCTCTAATACAGGGTGGATGTAAAGCGGCCCAGATATTAAAGCTTCAAGAATCCTTCCAGATGCATGTATATGATCCATATGTATAAACAGTAAATGAGTTGTGGTGTTTTTCCGATTCCTCATGAATACAGTGGTAGAGAATGGATGTTAAAAGATGTTGTTGTTTCTAATTTTTACTGTTAATCCCAAGTTTTTTGGCAGTGTGCTTCAGAATTAGATGCAATTGTGACACCAGAGCTTCTAGAAACGAAATGATCCTTTATTGTGACTTTTTAGTGTTTTCAATTTTATTGCAAACATTGATGTGGCTTTGTCCTTCTGGAAATAAACACATCCCGTGACATGATCAAATGCACATGCTCAAGTCCTGTTTGAATGCATTTATTTATAAATACAAATGCACTGTCATGTAATTCTGAGTAACAATAAAGCATAACACTCTCTGGAATGCAGTGTCATTCATTATATGTGACTCTGGACCACAAAATCATTCATAAGGGTAATTTTTTTTTTTTATTGAAATTTATGCATCATCTGAAAGCTGAATAAGCTTTGCATTGATGTATGGTTTGTTAGGATAGGACCATTTTTGGCTGCGATACAACTATTTGAAAATCTGGAATCTGAGGGTCTTCGATATTAGTTATTAGTAAGGCATATTACTAATTAAAAATGAAGTTTTGATATATTTACGGTAGGAAATTTACAAAATATCTTCATGGAACATGATCTCTACTTAATATCCTAATGATTTTTGGCATAAAAGAAAAATGTATAATTTTGACCCATGCAGTGTATTGTTGGCTATTGCCCCAAATACACCCCAGCGACTTAAGACTGGTTTTGTGCTCCAGGGTCACATATATGTACCACTGGACATTTTATTGCCAGCATGTTAAATATGATTAAATGGGAAGTTAATACATTGTGACATTAAAAAAGATTGCCAAACAGTTGCCGGTTGCCATTGACTTCCATGGTACGGAAAACAATACTATGGAAGTCGATGGCTACTGTCATTGTTTGGTTACCAACATTCTTCAAAATATTGTTCAAGATGAACCATCTCTTAAAGGATTTAATTAATTAAAACCAGTCTGTTCAGACGGTTGTTACGGCCATCATAGATTTACTAGCATGTTCTGCTGGTCTTCATCCATTGAAATTGGGGTTTTGTTGATCCATCTTATTTTCTTACTCGCTCCTCATTGTTTGTCATTGAGGTTCCTAAAAGTGTTAGTGACAAAAACAACACTGTAGCATCTAAAAAGGATCACACAATTCACCAGGCAGTTTTGATCTTCTCCAGATGTTAACTGATGGACTGGAGTGGTGTGGATTATTGTGATGTTTTTATCAGACTCTCATTCTGACGGCACCCATTCACTGCAGAGCATCCATTGCTGAGACACTGATGCAGAGACACATTTCTACAAATCTGATGAAGAAACAAACTCATCCTAATCTTGCATGCCTTGAGGGTGAGTAAACTGTTTTTGGATGAATAGTTCTTTCTATAAGTCATTAGTAATGCGTCAGTAAATTGAGGCAGTCATGACGCTGATTAACTTCTGTCCATGAGATCATAAGAGAAACGGTGAGCTCTTCACAATACAGTGATGATTTCTCTATCTTTCTCCACATGATTCTGCACACAATGTCAGATGACACAATCATTTCTGAGACATTAAGACAGTGGGATGGTTTATTTTAAGTGCAGGCTCACCATGAAGATCTCTGTGTGACGTAGGATCAGCTCTTTGGTGAGTTGAACCAAGGCTGCGTTCATGGCGAGGTCCTGGAACAGCGTGACCACAAATATCACGGCCAGATTATGAGCCGTCATGCGGTTCTTCTGACTGTGCATCTGAACACTGAGAGAGCAGATACCGACATGATTCACAACAACTCAACATAACAAAAGGGTCTGAATACTTTCGGAATCCTGTGTGTGAGATTGTTGCACACTTTATTTTTCAGTCCTATACTTTAAAGTATATATATATAAAGTGTAGCTGAAATAAACTTGCAATAGTTCCACTTTAGCACAATCAAATATACTAAGTATATGTTTAATTGTACTTCAGCACTACTTCTGCTCAATTAAAGTGCATTAAGTACAAAATTAGTTGTTCCAATTTAGCAGACATACCGGTTTAGTATACCAAAAGTACAATTGCACGACATTTTATTAAGCACATAAATATAAAAAATATATTTGTAGTATACTTGGCATGAAATAAATGTGATTCAAATATATTTAAGTATATTTATTTTCCAGGGTTGTCTTACGTGTGCAGGTGTCCACACAGAGCGGCCAGTGTCACGCGGCTGTCTGGAGGAAGCTGTTTAAGCAGGTTGCGGTACATCTGCAGCCTCTGTTTTTCATCTGACAGCACTGTGGAGACAACTGCATGTCAATACACCACAGTCTTTATATACAACATGTCATTAATGCATGCATGACAATTCTTTAATGCCAAAGCTTGAGCAAACACAGGATTCACAACGACAGGATCTCAGAAATCTGTAATGAGAGCAATATGGCCATGTTCAACGAGTTTATGCACATGAGCAGCGACTTTATTTATTTTTTATTTTTTTGAGAGCAGACTGACAGAACCAGTGAAAGGATCTTGCTGTGTTTGTTAGAGCACTGATGGCTGAGAGCAGACGTACCGGCAGCTTTGAGCCAGAGCGGCTTGTGTGCGTTTGGTATGAGCTCAAAGCTCTGCCGCAGGATCTGTTTCAGAGCTCCTGAAATGTCCACGATGGAGAGCTCGTCTGTTTCCAGAAGCGTTCCTCTTGGAGAAACACTCAGAGCATCGACCATCTTACTGACCTGAGGAGCGACTCCACATCGCCGGTACAAACCCTCCACCTTCAGCCCTGAAACAAAGCATAAAACATCCTATAAGAGACTTCCATTTGGTGTTTTTCTAAAAATTAATAAATGAGACTTTTCTAGTATATATATAAGCTTTCATATGTGGTCCTGGATGCTGATTGGTCAATCCAGCATTGTAGCTGTGCAAAAATACAAGTGCTGTCAAACAATTAATCGCGATTAATCACATCCAGAATAAAAGTTTTAGTTTACATAATATATGTGTGTGTATGCGGTGTATATTTATTATGTATATATGAATACACACACGTACAGTATATATTTAGAAAAGGCCAATTCTTTTATTTTTGCTGTAGACTGGAAACATTTGGGTTTGACATCAAAAGATGAATATGAGATGAGAGATTAACATTTTAGCTTTTATTTACAGGTATTTTCATCTGGATCTGATACACAACTTAGAAGATAGCACCTTTTGTTTGAACCCACACATTTTTCATGATACCAAAAGTATTGGAACAGATAGAATTAACAGATTAAAGTGAAAAAGACTTAATATTTAGTTGCAAATCCTTTGCTTTCAATAACTGCATCAAGCCTGAGACCCATTGACATCACCAAACTTTAGCATTCTTCTTTTGTGATGCTTTCCCAGGCTTTCACCGCAGCCTCTTTCAGTTTTGGGGGGTTACTCCCTTCAGTCTCTTCTTTAGCAGGTAAAATGCATCCTCTACAGGGTTTAAGTGTGGAGATGGACTTGGCCAGTCGAAAACCTTCCACTTCTTGCCCCTGAAGCACTTATTAGAAGTGTACTGAAGTGTGTTGAGAAATTAATATAAAAGTGTGCTCTCTTTACAAGTACAGGTTTTGGTCACACTTTATTTTAAGGTCCAGTTCTCACTATTAACTATAAGTTTTGCCTCGACAAGTTAATGATACAAGGATAGCCATGAAACGGTTCTTTTAATTTTTCAAATAACTACATCAATTATTCTGGTCACACTTTAGATTAGATGGGTCATACTATGACTTTTGCCTCAATATACTCCTAATTACTGCTTATTAATACTAGTAAAGTAGTTAAGTTTAATAACTGGGTAGGATTTAGAACAGGTGTGTCCAAGCTCGGTCCTGGAGGGCCGGTGTCCTGCAGAATTGAGCTCCAACCCTAATCAAACACACCTGAAGCAGCTAATCAAGGTCTTACTAGGCATACTAGACACTTCCAGGCAGGTGTGTTGAGGCAAGCTGGAGCTAAATTCTGCAGGACAACGGCCCTCCAGGACCGAGCTTGGACACCGCTGATTTAGAATAAGGTCTTGCAGAATAATATATGCTTTTTAAGTAATAATAAACAGCCAATATCCCAGTAATATTCATGCTAATAACCAACAAGTTAATAATGAGAATGTGTTTAATTAGTGTTACCAATATTCTTATTAACTCACCAAAAAGTGAGAAGGGTACATAAAAAGCATGCATTTTAAGGTTAGACATTAAATTTTGATGTTAACTTCAGTATTGTATTGTATATAAGTATTCTACAGTCTCACAGTATTAAGTTCAATTACATAAGAAGTAACTGTAATTCAGAAAAAATACGAGTACTTTATTTTTTCAAGGTAGTTACTTAGTAATTAGTTACACCCAACATATAAGCAATAAGGTTTTCCTTTATTGAAATTGGCCAAACTGAAGTTGCATGTATTCAATGCTGTTCTCTTCAATTATTTTTCCAGCTCATGACTCACCATACTGTGTGATGTGAGATATACAACGGTCTATGGAGCAGGGCACGGATCCTGAGCGCAGGGGCCCGTCTGTGGTCGAGCGCAGGGCCCTCTGCACGAGCTCATGCCACCGCAGACAGCTGTTCTCCAGCTCAAACTGCATGTGTAACGTCCTGCACCAAACACACACATGCATCAGTCAGCTAACCCAGAAATGACTTTGACACTTGTGATGTTCAGCTGTAGATTCGTCAGTAATCAAATGCTTGTCAAACACATTGCATGTAATTATGCATAATTTATTGTTATTATAATAGTAAGTACATGTAACGTGTAACAATGACACCATGAAATAAAGTGTTACCTTTTTGGAATCTAATTACAGAATCCAGATTACATGTAATCAGTTACTACCATCTCTGATAGTGAGTATACTTGTACCTCTTGGTACTGAATTGGGACACTTTTTATTTTATAGAAGTGTAAGTGTAACAAAACAACTAGTTTTTCTTTTCTGCTGCAACTAAAAAGTGGACTAGCTATATACTTCTAGATCAATTTTTAGTTCAGTAAAGTACACTTTTGAGTGTACTCTCAGTAAACTACAAGTTTAATAGTGTTATAATGAAAATATACAAGAGCAGTTACTTATTATAGTACTCACATCATGTAATAATTATCAGTAAAATCAGTCGTATGTTTCTGTGTGGGTTAATAGCACTGTGTACAAAACATGAACTATTTACTCTAAACTCTTCCACCCCAAAATGGACTTGTGACTTTAAACTTGAACGTGCAAGTTTATCAGATATAAAACATTCATTATTTTCTCTTTGGTCAGATTTCAGGTTCGGTAGATGAATTAAAACATATTTTACACCACTGTTTGAGAACAAAACAACTAGTGCTGTCAATTGATTCAAAAGATTAACTAATTGATCACACGTTTTCCTGTAATTAATCATGATTAATTGCATAATAATATGATATATTTATATTGTCATGATTTCACACTGAATATCCAAATTAATGTCAAAACAACATAAAGATGGTATATTTTAAATATGTGTTTAATGGCATATTTTTACTAAAAGCCTATTATCGATGATTACTGCTACTGGTGTCTCTATTAAATGCATTTTCTCCCAGTTTTAGCCATTAATTAGAGCCACTCAACATTACAGCATAATTGGAAGACATTATTTTCAATATTAGTGAACGTAATCATCACATAAACTGTAAATCTTTATTCAAGCTACAAAAGTGAATCAGCGAGCAGAGCAGTGAGTGATTTCTATTTTTCTTCTGTTCTTTGTTTCACTTTAAAACAGCGCTGTCTCTTTAAAACCTGACGCACATCTGATTTCTCCCAACTCTTTACGATCAGTTAGGACTTTTAACTTAAGACAGTATTTACGAGGTCGCTCACCAAAAACAGGCATTTTGACATAATTTTAGAAATTATAGAAATTAATACTTTTATTTAGCAAGTATGCTTTAACTTGATCAAAGGTCATGATAAAGACGTATAATGTTACAAAAGATTTCTATTTCAGATAAATACAGTTCTTCTGAACTTTCTATTCATCAAAGAAACCTGAAAAAATTACATTCAGCTATTTTCAACATAATATTAATAATAATAATAAATGTTTTGAGCAGCAAATATGAATGATTTCTGAAGGATCATGTGTCTGGAGTAATGATGCTAAAATTCAGCTTTGAAAGCACAGGAATAAATTACATTTTAAAACATAATCAAATAGAAAACAGTTATTTTAAACGGTAAAATATTTCAAAATTGTACTGTTTTGTATTTTGGATCAAATAAATGCAGCCTTGGAGAGCAGAAGAGACTTCTTTCAAAAATATTAAAAATCTTACTGTTCAAAAACTTCATAATAGTTTTCAAGTAGAATAATATCACTGATGCACAAGCTTGCTATGACCATACATTTGCATGTGATGCTGTATACAGGACACTGACCTGTCAGGAAACTCCAGCAGGATGCAGTTCTCGGAGCGCTGCAGATCTGTAGAGAAGACAGACCGTATTTGTTTAACTGACATTACTCTGGCAGTGTTTGATGATCTGAAGTGGGCTGTGATACTGACGGCAGCGTGTCTGACTGTCCAGAGTCAGCGTGTCTGTGGAGCCGTGTTTTGTGTGAATGCTCATCTCTCCGTCCTGTAGGGTGCACCACACTTCTGCACACTGCAGCGCTGCTCCCTCGCGTATGGAGGCTCTGGACACGGCACAGACCCCCAGCAGATCCTCGGTCACCCCGGCACCCGCCAGCACAATCTACACACAGCAGCTTCTCATCAGTCTCAATATTTGATCCCACTTTATATTAGTTGGCTTTAACTACTATGTACTTACATTTAAATTAATCATTTGATACAATGCACACGTTTTTACATTGTACTTATATTTTTAAAAATACCTGTATGCAATTACACTGTTGACCAATCCCTTGTACCTTAACCCACCCTTAAACCTACCCATACCACCAAACCTGTCCCTAACCTTACCCGTATCCCACCTCAATAGCAGCAAAAGTGTTTTGCAATACAATATTAACACAATAAGTACATTAACCTTATTTTTTTGATGTAAGTACATAGTAGTTAAGGCCCCCTAATATTAAGTATGACCCAATATTTATTTTAAAATCTCAGAGGTACTTCATATAAAAAAATAAATCAGGTGAAAGAGGATCAGATGACAAAAAGTTGGTGAATTTGTGCATTTTAATGTGTTTGTAAGACAAACAAAAGCATTAAATGGTCAAATAACCGACATAATAAAAATTGTGTTCATCAGTGCTTGATGCAATGTTAAAACAACTTCTTAAACCTGAAATGAGTGTATATATATATATATATATATATATATAAGCGGTAGGCTATTTTAGAAAGAAAATGTAAAAGATGAAAAAGAGGAATTAGGGAGAACCAATAAATTATTGCTATATTGTAAATAATATGTAATCATGTAATCCATTAAAAAAGGTACTGTGGTCTGATTACAAGTATTTTAAAATACAATTTAATCTAATAACAAGTACTTAATTTTTGGAATCTGATGACATAATCCAGATTAATCAGTCACTACGCAGCTCTGCTGATATGTTCAGTAGGACAGAGATGTGGTTTTACCTTCATGATGTGCAGCATGTGACTGAGGAGGGCGTCTCGTCCGTCTGCCCTGCAGATCAGTCTGTCTGTCAGCGATAACACCTCAAACTCATGGGTTTGCCTGTAAACCACACGGTAAGCATTATTACACTTCCTGAATTAAATGCATGTGCTGCTCAAAATATTAATAAGAGAAGCTTGAAAGAATAGTTTCCCTTATTATCTTAGGAAAACAAAAGTGTGCTTAATTGTACGGAATGTGCACTTTTAGTGTATTTCAAATCGTAAAGTATATTTAAAAAACATGTATTTGCACATAATATAATATTAATAAAATAAAAGGCCATTTAAGCATGCTTAAAGAGAGACGCATTCAGGACTGTTTCTTGATGCTATCTTAAAAAGTGCACTTTGTAATAATGCCAAAAAGTTTTACTTTAAAAGTAGTTTTAATGATTTTTTCTCATGCTTTACAGAAGTACACTTATTTTGATGTGTTGACTAACACACTAAAGCTCATGCAAAGAACTTGATTATAATTTGAACTGTAGTGTGTTATTTAGTATTTCAAGTTAATATATTTTAAAGGCACTAAATTGAAACTTCATTATGAAAGTGTAATTACAGATAGATTTAAATAAATGACATTCAAGATTCAATAAAAATGACTTTACATGCTTGTCATGTACATTCACAGCACACTTTAATCATATTTCAAAGACAATAGAAGTAATTATGAAATTACATATTTTGCAACTTAAGTGGGTCAAAAAACACTAATTGCATTTAATATTAATGTAAACTATATTTCATTTTAATTGTAATTAACATGTAATTAAGTGTCCAAAACAACACTTTTAGTTCAAAATTAAGTACTGTATATTATTATAAAGTACAATATTTCTGTACTCTTTTTATAAGTATGCTAAATTGTGCTTCTTTTACACAAGGGATTTTGGGCTGATTTCATAAAAAGTTCAGTATTTTCTGCAAAAGGCACCTAAAAGCACATGAAAGCAGGCATTACAAAAACTGGCTTCAGAAAAAAAGTGTATTATTAAACATAAGCCAGTGTGGGACCTACTGTCAATAATTTATTTAGTCAATCAGACTAAAGCCGGTCACATTGCTTTACTGTTTATAAGTCGCTTTGGATAAAAGCGTCTGCTAAATGACTAAATAAATAAATAAAAATAATGAACTAAACTGACACATTCAATTCATAGCCTTAAAATACACAATGTGTCCAATCACAGGTTTGTCCATATGTGTCCCTGCAGCACAAAATCAGTCATGAGTAGCACAGCTATACTTGTAGCACTAGCCAACAATACATTGTATGGGTCAAAATTATTGATTTTTCTTTTATGCCAAAAATCATTAGGATATTAAGTAAAGATCATGTTCCATGAAGATATTTTGTAAATTTATGTACCGTAAATATATCAAAACTTCATTTCTGATTAGTAATATGCATTGCTAAGAACTTCATTTGAACAACTTTAAAGGTGTTTTTCTCAATATTTTGATTTTTTTGCACCCTCAGATTCCAGATTTTCAAATAGTTGTATCTCAGACAAATATCCATACACCAATGGAAAGCTTATTTATTCAGCTTTCATATGATGCATAAATTGCATCCTTTTGACTGGTTTTGTGCTCCAGGGTCACATGTGATAATATCTTTGAGATAGTAAAGAAAGGCATTTGTTCTTTCACTGTCACTGGCAGATATGGTGTCATGCTCTTACCCCGCAGAGCAGTCGGACACCGAGATGACCTCGGTCAAATCCAGCACATCACAGGCCGCAGACTCGTTCTCCTGCGAGAACAAGAAACGCTCCTCATCCAGCTTTCCATGCAGCTCTTCTACACGTTTGGGAAAAGAGAACTCACAAATGAAATAGCAGCGTCGTCATTATAAAAGAAGTAGCTTGATAAAATAGACAGGACAGGCATGTTGATGAGGGATCTCAGTAGTGCATCTTACCTATCTGCTCCTCTGAATGTCTTGTTTGCTCAAACTCAGGTGACTCTTTAAAGAAAAAAGAGCAAAATTAATTAAAAACAATCCTCAATTCCAGAGAATATGACACTTATATTAGGTAATGAACAAAACAATGCACTAAAACATGTCTAGGTCACTTGTAAAAAAATAAGTAGGTAAAGAGTACTTATGAAAAGAATATAGAGTATTTAAAACTATTTACTTAAGTTCCAACTGAATGTAATGTTTTATTTATAATTTTTTGACTCACTAAAGCAGAACTTGCATATTATTTGTAATAGATGTGTAATTTCATGATTACATCTGTTGTCATTAAAACATATGATTAAAGTAAACTAAAATTCTGTTCAAATTTAAATCTATTTTCTAATTACAAATTTGTAATGATGAAGATACAATTTAGTACATTTAAAATATATTCGCTTTAACTGTAATATAGAATAACTAATATGTATTTTGCATGCAGTATGTTAGTCAACACATCAAAATAAGTACTTATAATTAATAATAATAAGACTAAATCATTCAGATTTCAATTTAAGAAACTTTAAATGCACTTAAGTTGCCTTTTATTTGATTAATATGATATTATTTTTAAGTAGTTTTTTTATTTACTTTGAAAGATTTTTGAAAATAATGTCACAAAGCAAATTATTTGAATGGGGTTTAAAAAATAGGCTTAAAAAGACCTGCCCAGGTGAAAAAAAAGTGCATTTCCATAATATACTTAAAGTGCTCTTTTTCCGCGCACTAATTTTGTACTTAATATACAAAAAATTATTCTTTAGTACTTCTTAAGATAAACTTGAGATTATCTAAGTGTACTGAACTGTGCTATTTTGGGACACCATGAATATAAACTAAAATGCACTTTTAACATACTATCTCTGTAATTAAAAATGTATTTAGTTGCCACTTGTAGTACACTTGAACTATCTTTCATACACTAGTACTCAAGTGTACTACAAGTGGTAACTAAATGCATTTTTAATTACAGAGATAGTATGTTAAAAGTGCATTTTAATTCATATTCATGGTGTCCCATTAATAAGTTGAGTACACTTAGATGATCTTAAGTTTATCTTAAGAATAGAGCACTTTAAACATTATGGAAGTTATCTTTTTTTCCACCTGGGTGGGGTTCAAATGTGGCATTAAAAAATGTTAGGAGGTAAATAAGCACACTAGGAACTGAATTTGCCCCGATCAGGACTCTAACTAACCCACAAACTCGTTATGTCGGAGTAGCTCGGTCTGCAGAGCCTGTCCAGCGCTCTCGGCCTCGATGATGGCGGAGTGAAGTTCGGGATCTGTGGCGCTGCATGAAACTCTCGCTCCAGAGCACAGCAGAGACAGCGTCTCCTCCACATTAGCACCACAAACCACCTCACGCAGCCTCTGAGGAGCACCAGAGAACACAACACAACAATCAGCATGGGATCGGCCTGAAACTAATAAAACAGTAGGGTGTTTTGATCACAGGCTGACCTGGTCAAGCAGCTTCTGGTTTGCGGCGAGCGGATGAGCTTTGCAGTAAAGTCCTTTGCGGTATTTGGCTAAGATAAACTCCAGCCTCTGATCTGGAGAGACGTCAGGGCCGATCTGCTCCGTCGGAGGGATGTTGTGAGCCCAAACACTGCTGGCAGCTTTATTGCCATACAGCACAAACAACTGAAAACATGCAACATTTGCATCTGTTGGTAAGCCACATTTCGGTTTCAAAGCAGATTCACGGTAAGAAACAAGAACATAACAGTTTTAATGTTGCAAAGTTCTTCAGATATCAAACAGATACAATTTCAGCTTCAGTTTAATGTTGATTCAGTTTAGTTCAATGACTAAGTTCATTGGTTATGAAGCAAACTCGGATCAAGTACAAAGCAAGAGACAATGGTGTCATTATTCAGCTGGAGTTCAGTTAAATAACAGTGCAAAGTTCATCAAATGACATCAAATTATGAAACAAATTAAAAGACAACAGTGTCACATTAGTGTAATTAAGCAACAGGCTAGTAGTAAAAAAGACTACTGAACTGTTACGACACCCTAAAACACTTTTTTTTGTTATTGTTCATATTTGATACCACACATTATTTTGAGCCAGGGTTATTGTAGCTACCTAAAATGACAGATAAATCTATATATTTATAAAAAAATTAAATAAACGTTGACTGAAATAATATAGAATACAATACAAAAAACTAAAACTTTATATCAGTTAGTTTCCAAGTTTCATTTAGTTTGACTTAATGTGCTAAAATGACTGAAATAAAAATGAACAAAAACTATATAGATTTAAAAGCAACAAAAATGAATCAAAATGACAAAAACACACAACATAAATTACTTTAACTTTAGATCAGAAAATATAAAAATAAAATCAAATTCAAAATACAGGCAATTTTTTTTACTAGTATCTCAATGATACTAAAAAAAAACACAAGACAATATTTTTTTTCTGATTTAAAAATCTAAAGTTAGAGCAATGGCAGAGAATGCAACGCCACTAAAGTTGAAGTTTGGACACTATTAATTAAACACATACAACTCACTTTCTTTTTAAAAAACGTGCAAATGAGTAGAATGTCATTAAAGACAGGCCACACCTCGTGTCAACCTCAAACATTCATACGTTCTCAAGTTAATTACTTTATTAAATTACTTATGAAAGTTGTTGAGACTTATGAAGTTGAAAATAAATTAATCTCCAAGCTATATAAATATTAATATTGAAAACACAACTTTTCAGAGCACTGTAAAATAAGTAGAAAATAAATCTGGTCATAAAGACAGGATGTGACACATTGTGTTGTTTGCGGCATTACAGAACTCACCTGAATTAAAGGCTCTGTCCAAACCTTATTATCTAGTTTGAGACCTCGCACTTTGGACCTGTTACTGCCCATGGATCGATGTGCGCCCGCGCAGGCCTCACAGATGACCACCAGCAGGTTCACCGATGCCCACTCCGGGTTGGCCGCACCACAGTCGGCACAAACTTTATTAAAGGGACTCGACCAGAGTCGATGTGCCACCTCGCTGTAGGACAGAGCGCTGCGGATCACTTCATTCAGACTAACCAGCCACGCAGCCATCTCCTTAGCAGAGTCTGCAGAGAAACTGAACAAACCTATCGGGTTACTTTACCACCAACAGAAAACAAAGCATGCAGAGCACAGAAATGAGCTTGAAAAAGGAGAGAAAAGGAGACACTCACTTGAAGGTCCTGTATGGAGTAATAAGGCTGAAGCTGTGACGGCCCGTCGCCTTTACAGATGCTATATTCATAGACACGCACATCATGCCAAGACCTGCATTGAAGTCCTGTTAATTCAAACAAGTTCAATTTGCAAATGTCAACAACAAAATTCTAGCTAAAAAAAGCATGCATGGACATTTGTTTAAGTTTGTCATTTTTTGCTCATGGAATTAAACAATATAGTTCTGGGTTAAGACACGTATGGCACGCAGACAGATGAAGCTTTCATTGAGTGAAAAATAATGGCATCCTAAAAAATTAGGAAAGTTGACAGCTCCTCAAAAAGTCTTAAATTTAAGGCCATAAAATCAAGAAAGTCTTAGTTATGATTTCAGGAGGTATATTTGGGGACAAAAAGACAAGAATTGCGATATGGCTCAATGTAATGATTAAATTTCGAAAGGATTTCATTGAATAAAAATGAGCACTGCATGTTTTAAAGTCAGCTGCTGTGCTGCTTTGTGTAATGCCCTTAAGGGGGAGACTGTTATATTTCTGCCACTCCGAAAGCGCCACCTGCTGGCAGAACATGAATTTGCATTTTCAATAAGACCATCAGCTGGTTTTGTTCAGACCAATGTGAAAATCAACTCATGTTGTAAATTTGAACGGGTGGATCGACAAGAAAATAATGTATTATAAAAATGTAAACAATTAAGACAGTAAAATATATTTATATGTTATTTAATTAATATAATAATAATTGCTTTAATAATTCAAATAATATTTGATACTTTTGACTCAATTTTCTTTCAAAAAATGGTTTAAAGGCTGAAATGTGGTTTATTATTTTATAAAAACTTTTTGTTTTTGTGAAAACCTAAATCATGCTTTTTATAGTCATTTTATTTTATTTGTGCAGGTCTTAAAAAACCATCAATTCATGGTTTAAGGTAGGCCTATATAATTGTCCGGAGCTTGGCTGGTGAGGAGGGTTCAATACTGGACCTCAAGCTATTTTAGTTGGAGACCCCTGCATTAGAGGGTAAAAAAACAGGACAGAAAACAACCTTTTACTTCTAAATTATGTTTTTTGATAACATTATAAGCAGATCTCAGAACATAAAAAAAAAAATGCAATTCATGACCCCTTTAAGGTTCATTCAGTTTATTCAAGGTCAATTTTTCATCAGTTTATGTAATGAGGTTATTCTAGTAAGGAATAACTGACAACAGGCCGTTGAATTATTTAAAAAAAATGCACACTTGAGGTATAACGGATATGGATATGGAAAGCATGTTAATGGTGTAAAGAGGGCCACAAACACACAAACTTGCTTAGTAACCATTGTAAAACCAACTGTGTTCAACTCTGATCATCTCTGATCTCTTACATTTTTCTTGAAAGGTTGACGTTAGTAAGCAGTTTTCCACACCTCTTTGCTGCTGTAAATCCAAAGGGAGTATCCATGGATAGCAGTATACACCTTTTTCCGTGGGTCTTTCATGATCAGCGGTCCGTGTTGTTTGGGTGCAGTGATCAATTCCCTTCCTCGAGTGGCATAGAGAGACGTCAGCCAGCGCTCCCGCACAGCTACGACACAACACAGGACAGAGCTGAAAGTGATGATTTGATGCTTCAAATAAACCAAACACTAACTCTCAGCTTTAAAGGTGCTGTATGTCATTTTTTGACTGTACTAAAGCATAAAAATACAATAATATGTTAGCAGATATTTAAGAAACATGCTAAGTTCACATACTTGTTTCTCAGAAAAACAATGCTACAGTAAGTTATTCTGTTTCAAAATGTGCGTTCCGTGTCAGAATGTCTGTTTTTGTTTAGGTCTGTGTGACTCCACCCACTGCCAGTTTACCCAACAATATTTTGACAGCCCGGGTTGCCAGCGGAAAACACAGCGTATTGCAGCCTTTGAAGCCAGCAAGCAAACTAAACTAAAAAACCTCGGCATCCATCGGAAAAGCTCTGTGCACAGAGGCTTAATAAACACGAATAAATCAACTTACACTGTAAGGCTCGTTGGCTAAAATTGTCAGTTGCACTCGTTCCTTGTTGCATCTGGCAACCTGCGTAAGCATCGAGTCTAAATAGAAGCGTCGGGAGAAACAAAGCTCTCCACTATTTTGAATTAGGTCTACAGTACTCATTTCACTCACTAGCTGTCAATATTACATACTGCACCTTTAAACGGATAGTTCACCCAAAATGAAAATTTGCTGTTAATTTACTCACCCTCAGGCCATCCAAGATATAGATGACTTTCTTTCTTCAGTGGAACAGTAAAGAAGATTTTTAGTGGAAACTCTAGCCCCTGGTTATTTCATAAAATGCAATAAAATACAGGCAGCACAAAATGAATCCCCATGGTTCCTGTTGATATACCGAGGTCTTATGAAGAGAAGCGATCAGTCTGTGCAAGAAGTTCACAAATGAATCATTCTTTTGACAGATTCTTTTTAGTGAACAGGATGAATCAGTTCACCAAATCGGACTGAATCATCTGAAACAGTTCATGGCTCATGCAGCACAGATCTACAAGTTACTCAAGCAAAACTCAATACCCAACTCATGTGCAACTCAAAACAAAACATGGCTTTTTGTTTTGTTTTCTGTGTGCTCTACTATTCGTTGTAGTCTTGACTCCGCCCTTCTTGTTACCTGATTATTGGTTCATTTACCCCACCTGTCCTCTCTCATTTCCTCCCCTATCTATTCTCCTGGTGTCCTCTGCTGGTTCGCTTTGTTTTTCTGCTTGTAAATGGTCTAGTCTGTGGATCTTCTGTCCTTTCCCCCAGTTGTGTTTTGCTCTACATTGGGCCTTTTGTTTCCCAGCCCCACTGACTATTGTTAGGGTTTGTTTTTATGTTTTTTTTTTACTTTTTGTCAAAGATCTTTTGAGCATCCCTGGCTGTCCTGCGTTTGAGTTCTGTCTGAATATGCTGACAGAGGCTCTGGATTACAGGTAATAATGTTGTAAATATTGCTCAGTTTCTTGCACAGACTGATCGTTTTGCTTCATAAGACCTCAAAATATCATAAGGAGCCATTGGTATTAATTTTGTGCTGCCTGATATGCTTTTTTTGACTCTCAATTGAGTGTAGCCACTGCCTTGCATTTTATGAATCATCAAGGGCCACGGTTTCATTTAAACAATTTCTTTACTGTTCTACTGAATGAAAAAATAACTTGTGTGGCTTAAGTAAATTAACAGCAAATTTTTATTTTTGAAAAACTATTCCTTTAAGAAATGAGTTTCCAGTTTCCTACCCTCACTGTGAGCCATGAATTCAAAGTGTTTCTTCTGTAAATAGATGGAGAAGCGTCCTTGATCCTGTTCACGTATGTTGGTGATGCTTGTTACGTGAAACATATATTCTGTGAACTTGTCCTGGAGCACATTGAATATGTGGTTATAATATAGGTAATTGCAATATATAATTAATTTGTATAAAAAAGTGATGCCATTATGAAACAACTCACTGTGCGCTTTTTCCACATTGACATGACATGTCCATCAAGAGTGGCCCATAGAACATTGTGCCTACAAAACAAATACAAATACAGACCGTTCCTCTTTTGTTTGCACTCTATACTGTTTGTTCCCTTCAGTTTTATAATGGGTCTCCTAAAGGCCCTTTCACACCAAATGTTATTGTCGAGCACAAAGATTATAAATGAAAACAATAAATTCCTATAGAACTAGTCACACCAGACATTTACACCTTATATTTGCATTATATCCCCTGTGAACAAGATGCACACATTAGAATAGGAACATTCATATTATAGTTGACATTTATATTAAATGCATTTAGTTGAACTTATTAGTGATTAAGGCTTAAATTAATCTTTATATGTAATTTCAATATTCTATTTATGTGCAAACTGGTTGTAATGTTTTCAAACACTTAACTGCATGTAATTGAACAAATGTATTCTAGTTTACATTTACAGTATATATAAATTAGTTTACCTTAAGAGTGCTTAATTAGGGCTCAAGTAAATCTGTTGAAGCAATTATGAAATTGCATGTATTTTCTTTGAAATATGGTTAAAGTGTACTGCTGAATTGCATTTGTTAAACTAAAACACATTTTATTTTTTTTCAAATGTAGTATAAAATAACTAATTTTACATTAGTACATAGTGCACATTTTAAAATCGCAGTGATTTCAGCAAACATATTGTGCTGTCAGAGTGAATGGACTAGGATTTCACAGCACTTCATTTTGTTTGGTGTGAAAGGGCACATTATTTGTTTAGATTTTATGTAAAGTTAATGCAGTATTTATGATATTTCATGAAATGCATTATTTAATTTAGCAGTTTTGAAATGTTTCAAATTGTTAAAGGCCTAAATTAAGGAAGTGCATTTTTCTTTAAAGTCTGTATGTGATTTGAGGGATTGTATGGAGTTAGTTACTTGCGCCCCTTCCATACGTCGAGCCAGCTGGATTGGGTCACCGCACACTCACTGTGAGACACATCGGCTTTCTGGCGCGGCCCTGATAACGTCTGCTTCTTCCTGCTCACACGAATAGTTGCAGCCCTGCAGACCAAGAATTCAAGATATTTTAAGATGTTTGTTAGATGTCATCAGTCCATGCGAGATGTAGAGGAGTTTTTTTTTTTTTTTTATCTGTGCATATTTCTTCACGATTCAGACCAGATCACTTTTTCACTGAATTATGGACTTGTATTTTAGTTAAATGTCTCAATGATGGATTTATTTCAGCTTTTGTCTTCTCCAGATGTTAACCGATGGACTGGAGTGGTGTGGATTATTGTGATGTTTTTATCAGCTGTTTGGACTCCCATTCTGACGGCACCCATTCACTGCAGAGCATCCATTGCTGAACAAGTGATGCAATGCTACATTTCTCCAAATCTGATAAAGAAACAAACTCATCTACATCTTGGATGACCTGAGGATGAGCGCAAATTTTCATTTTTGGAGAAATATTATTTTCTTGTCTTTATGCTAAAAATCTTAACGGTAGGCAAAATGTAATTTCTTACTTGATTTAGGGGTAAAATATGACCTTGGCAGAGACATGATTATTTTCTGAGGTGTAATCATATTGTACCTTGGTTTTTTGGGTCTGTCAGGTTTGTTCTGGAGATCCTTTGATTTGGGAACTTGATGGATCTCTCCATTGGTGCAAATTTCTGTCTGAACGTCCATCACCTCATCTGTGAAACTACAAGGAAGAATATAAACAGTGGTAACCAAAGCCTAACAGGTTTTGTCAAGAAACACGGAAAATGAAATCACAGTTAAAAGCTGCATTACCTGTCGTTGCTTGAATTGTGGTGATCATTACTGAGCAAGTCTGGAGTCACAGGGCAATCATCAGAAAACACTGAATCAGCAGCTCCTGCTGCATCTGGAGATGAACTGCTACTATTGGAGAGCGAATCTGGCCATGGAGGCGTTTCACTGCAGCTGGTTTTAACATGTTGAGGATCAGGGGGTGCAGAGATGGAACGCAGCTGTCTAGATGAATCATCCACACTAACTTCATATCTGATATCCGTTTCTACTGAGAAAAACAGCAGTCATCACCTTTAGTAAGGGTTTGTCTTTTTGTGGTTGGGAGCAGTAGATGTCCTTTTAAGCCAAAATGACAGACACCCAAACTACTAAAAGAATAATTCACCCAAATCAGAAAATTCTGTGATCACAAACATTGTTATTCCAAAGCCAAAAGGTGAAATACTGAAGAATTTTCACCCAGCTTTTTCTTATTTCTGTCATGCTCCAAAACAGAAGACAATAAGTGTGGGAAAAAAACAACAAAAAACCCCCCAAACTATTAAAGGAAGTGTAGGTGATTTGGTTCAAAAACCTCTTTGTTATGCTGGTTGAAAGTCTCTTCACATCCCGACAGCAATCATTAGGTTATATGACAAAAAAAAAATCATAGTAGTTTTTTTTCCCCCCAAACTATAATTCCAGACTACAGTGTTTGAAATTGATGGGCAATTCATTGTATTTAAATTTCTTACGGTGCAATGTTTTCATGCTCTGTATAAAACAAAAGTAATAGCGAGTACATTGTAACATGATGAATGCTACGAGTCTAGTATGTTTAGAACATGTTCATGATTAATAACCTACTCTGTTCAAAAATAGATTTTGATAACATACTAAACTAGTTTCTCAGATATAAAATGTATTTTTTTGTTTATAGTACAAAGCATGCGTGAGTCTATAAAACATATATCGATGCTCCTGATATTAACATGCTCAGTGTTTTTTTTTTTTTTTTTTTGGTTTGTATTTTATTGAATCCGATACCTAAACCACAGATGAATTAATGCGCTTTTAAAAAGTGCACTTTGTAATACTGTAGGGCTGTAGCTATCGAATATTTTAGTAATCGAATATTCTACCGAAAATTCCATCGAGTAATTGGATAAGTACTTTTTCTTTACTAAAGAGCAATACTAAATATACAAGAGAAAATAAGACCGGTCTCTTTAAATGAACAAGTAATTTGTTTCCTTTTTAGAAAAATGAATTTTTATTGCTGAAATTGCATATATTAATAACTAACCAATTTAGTGCAGTTAATTATCGGATTACATTCAAAATGCAAATGCAAATATATAATATATAAAAATCAATTTCAAATTACTTTAAAAAAGGTAAACACAGTACAACCTAAAACTTGACATAAATCAAAATAATAATAATAAAACCTAAACAATGTGCAACTTAACTTTCAAGTTTCAGCCCAACTACAGCTCAGGCATGACATAAACCTTTACTGGATTCTTAGAAGGATTTGTGGCTTTTGTAAGAGGCAAAAATTAGTGGACAGGAAGCTAACGTGCAACAAAAATAAGAGTCCATACACACAAAATTTCTTAACACATTTTTCAGCAACATGAATTTAAAGTTATGTGGAGAATGAACCCTCTTAAATGTTAACCCTCTTAAACCCTGCCCAATTCAATCCGAGCAGCCGAATCCTTACCCATCTTCAAGAAACGGCTAAAAACTCATCTGTTCCATCTTTACTTGACCCTCTAACTCTAGCACTCTCTATTCTAATTCTACTGTATTTTATCTATATGTCTTTTTATTTGAAAAAATAAATAAATAAAATAAATAATAATAATTATCTGTATTGCGTTAGGATAACCAAGACTTGTAATAGCACTTGCATGTCGTTGCTCTTTTGTTGGTTTTGATTGCTGCTTATGTCCTCATTTGTAAGTTGCTTTGGATAAAAGCATCTGCTGAATGACTAAATAAATAAATGGCTCCGTCTGTGTGTGTGTGTGTGTGTGTAATCCTTTAAAGGAGCATGTGGTTGCAAACACGGTGCTCCGTATGCAAGATTCAAGATTTTTATTTGTCACATACACATGTGCAGGTCAGTATGTTGTTGACTTAAATAGTACTAAGAGGAATGTGCAAAAAGTTGTCCAGGGTATTTGACTATAGTGTTGAAAGCTGAGCTATAGTCAATGAATAGCAGCCTTACATAATTCCCATTGTTGCTATCCAAGTGTGTGAGGGAAGAGTGGAGGACGTGAGAGATGGCATCGTCAGTAGATCTGTTTGGGCGATAGGCAAACTGAAGAGGGTCCAAAGTATCAGGGATGGAGGAGCAGATGTGGCTCTTTACAAGTCTCTCAAAAACCTTCATGACTATAGATGTGAGGGCAACTGGGTGATAGTCATTCAGGCAAGAGGGTTTATTGTTCTTAGGCACAGGGATAATGACAGATTTTTTGAATGAGGTGGGAACCACGGAGGTAGCAAGGGACTTATTAAAGATGGAAGTGAACAAACCAGCGAGCTGATCAGCGCAGGACCTCAGAACACGGCTGGTTATCCCATCAGGTCCGGCTGCTTTCCTGACGTTCACT
The DNA here is from genome assembly GCF_936440315.1 of Barbus barbus. Taxonomy (NCBI): domain Eukaryota; kingdom Metazoa; phylum Chordata; class Actinopteri; order Cypriniformes; family Cyprinidae; genus Barbus; species Barbus barbus. The sequence continues at coordinate 1,453,714 of NC_136714.1, read as the reverse complement.
CTCTTTAGCGCCCTCCGAACCTCATCCTCCGACACGGTGATTACAGGATCATCGCTGCTCTGCCTGCTGCTTCCTGACGCGCTGGACGGCAGAGACGCGCCGCCGCTGTTGCAATCGAAGCGGCCTTAGAAGACGTTTAACTCGTCGGCCAGCAACGGATCTGCTCTCACCTCCGCGGAGGGTTTGTTTCCAAAGGCACAGATGGTCCTCAGTCCCTGCCACATCCGTCGAGAGTCATTGAGCTGGAAATGAGACTCAATTCTCTCTCTGTATCTGTGTTTAGCGGCTCTTACTGCGCGTCGGAGAGCATAGCACGATGCTTTGTACTCGCTCATATTCCCGGTCAGAAGAGCCTCATTGTAAGCGGCAGTGCGTGTGTTAACCGCAGCACGGATTGTTCTGTCCACCCACGGTTTCTGGTTGGAGAATGTCCTTATCGTTATTGTTTCTGTAGCTTGCTCGGTTAGCGTGTTTACGAAGCTTAATGCTACATCCGTGAACTCGCTGACGTCAGATGAACTCGCCCGAACATGTCCCAGTCGACGTCATCAAGCGCCGCCTGCAGCATAGCCTCTGAGTGGGAGGACCAGCGCGTCACTACTCTCTGCACCGGAGGTTCCTGAACAAGCCTTTGTGTGTATTCCGGTGTTAGGAAAATGGCGGCATGGTTCGATTTGCCAAAAGCCGGTAGTGAGCGGGCTTTGTAGGCATCCTTGAACTGAGTGTAGCAATGATCCAGTGTGTTTGGTCCTCTAGTTGGACAGGATACGTGTTGATGGAAGTTCGGCATGACCTGCCTGAGGTTGGCTTTGTTAAAGTCCCCTGCGATGATAAAGGCAGCATCAGGATGTTTGTTAATGTAGCCGCTGAGCACATCGTGAAGTTTAAACAAAGCCAAGTCTGCCTGTGGTGGAATGTACACAGCAGTAACAATGATCAATGAAAAATCCCGGGGCAGATAAAATGGGCGGCAAATAATGGAAAGATGTTCCAGATGAGGGGAGCAGGAACGCGACAGAATGGAGATATTCCTGGGATCACACCATTTCTTGTTAATCATGAAACGCACTCCTCCACCCCTGGATTTACCGGCCTCTGCTGTTCTGTCCGTCTGAAAAACAGAGAAGTTCTCACTGGGCGTTACAGCAGTGTCCGGGATCATGGACGAAAGCCACGTTTCTGACAAACAAAGGATGTTGCAGTCCCTTCTGTCACGTTGGAAACTAATCCTGGCTCTAAGATCGTCCATCTTATTTTCCAAGGATTGGACATTTGCGAGCAGAATGCTCGGGAGAGGAGGACTGTGAGCCCTTTTCCTGAGTCTATCTCGAATCCCAGTGCGTTTCCCGTGATGTTTCTTGATCCGTCACCTCGGGGGGGTATTGTTCATCTCCGCGTTCCGAAGAATCTCCAGAGGCCATGAAGGATTCCTGGATAAAGTGTCCTGGAACAGGTTGGTGTAGCGGTTTCCAATGTCCAAAAGCGTTTCTATGTTGTAGGTGATCAGTGCCGACGTGAAAAGAGAAAGTAAAAGTAAGTAAAAAAGTAAGTTAAAGCAAAATCTCAGCGGAGCGGCCTGAACGGCGTCCGAACACAGCGGCGCCATTTTGGTCATTTGGTCATGCAGTTACAGTAAATGGTAGGGATGGTCGAAAACCGAAACTGAAAGTGCTTTGTAATTATTTATTTGATTAAATAATACAAAGTAATTTTGTAAGACTTTTTCATTTAAATAAATTTTAAGGGCACGTAATTTAAAAAACACAAGCCAATAAAATATCCACACTTTTATTTAAAGAAAATCGGACAGAAAATATAATATTATTAAATACCAGTGTATTATTTTTATTTAGTTCTACGTGACAGAATCAGACATAACGGTTGTTGTTTTTGACTAATTATGCAAACGGTTTTTCCTTTCTCAAAATTTGGCGGAGGTGGTCCCATCCTGATCATGTGCACACAATGTTATAATATTTATAGCTATGATTAAAGAAAATGACAATTATAAAGTTATGTTTTATTTTCTCTCACCTAATGTTTTGTTATTTATTCGTAAAATAGCCTTATGAAATGTTTTCTTTTTCCTCAGAAATTCTGTGTTGTGTATCTGGTTCTCAAACGAAGGCATAAAACATTAATTTCATTAATCTTTATATTATTGAAAATTAAACATTTTGGCAAACAAAAGGGATTTACTATTAAAATTAAAACATGGAAGAAATGTTGTGTGATCATTCTTTAAAAAAAAAGTACATTCTGCTGAACAAATATATTTCTGCTGCAATGTCTTTATATTAAACCAGACGTTTATTTTGACGGGTTGCCTTTAAATTTCTGTGCGTATATGATACGAATGCTAGTTTTATTCCCAGTAAAACACTCATGAAGTGACTCTCAGAGCGGTTCTGGAGTGTTTATGTCCTCATTGAGACGGCAGATGCTGAAATCACCGCGAGCGTCACATAATTTGCCTCTGATTTTTTTGTATTCTAATTACTCTGGTTAAACAAGTTAAACAAGTACAATTTAATGATTGCATTTTAATAATCTCTTGTCACGCTCTAAAGAAGTAGGCTACACTTATTTTGATGTGTTGACTAACATTTTAAAGCACATGTGAAGTACTTGATTATAATTTCAACTGTAGTGTGCTATGTGATATTACACTTAAAGTTAATATACAACCACAACTGTGTACTTGTATTTAAATACATGCCATAAAGGTTTCTATAGAAATGACAAACTATATTTCAGTTGATCATAAATGCTTGTCCGTACACACTTTAACCATATTACAAATATAAGTAATTATGAAATTATATAAAGATGTACTTAAAGCATGCTACTTGTTTTTTCAGGTGAAAATGTAATTTTCATTTGTGGCTGAACGTTTCTTTTCAGTGATTTTACATACACCAAATATAGAGGCTCACACAATATGCAAGTGAAAGGAAAAAATACTAAAAATGAAACTAAACTATCCTGTTTGCTAAGTGAACACCTGCCTTATAGTTGCACACTTGTAAGCGTGGCAAAGAATACAGTCTCAGAATCTGCATGCAACTTGGCTTTGTGTACAAATACTGTTAGCTCTTATAGTATATTGAAATGTCTCGTTTGGATAAATGTGTCTGCTAAATGAATGAATGCAAATGTAAATCTGGTACTTTATGGCTTTATATTTTAATTCATTTCCAAAATTGTTTATTTATTTTCCCATTTGGATAGTGTGGTCCACATGTGTACAAGTAGACTTTTATGTGTTTCTTATTTCTCTTTTATAGGCATACAAAAAATTGAATATTTTGAAAGAGGTGGTGACATACTAAACAAACATTACACATGATATTATTACATTTCCACAATAAAAGAAATAATACCTTAAGTATACTGTATTCTGGGTCAACAAGGAGGATGACGGATATGTGGATAAATATACTACTGATATTATAATAAAGAAAACATAATATAAAGTACCTTCAGATTTCGTCTGCGTATCAACTGTAACATCTGGACGAGGCAACTGGCCATTTCTGTAAGATATATGAGTATAGTAAGTGTATTGGGGGGAAAAAAGTAACTAGCTCCTATTAGAAAATCCAAATCCTTTGTTCCTTCAAATGTCTTTCTTTATTGTATTGAAGGCATGTTGTTTTGTGATTTAAATCAGACAGCAGCTGAACACCATGAGCTCACCTCTCACTAGATGACCGCTGTGGTACACCTACTCCAAGTAAATATCTTGACCGTGGCTTCGGCACAGGTATGATATCAGGGGGATCAGACACAGACATCTGCAGTATAATGCAAGAATAATGCAACTAACGTCAAGAATGTAAACATCAAGATTAACAAGAATTCACTGCCTTTGAATTGCATAGACACATGACGTGTTTAGCCAAAAATTATTTCCACTCGTCAACACGACGTGACATTTCAGGTCAAAAGGGAAAACCATCCAGACTCTTTAGCACCAGTTTCACTGAGACGAGGGACCATATATAATGCACTATTTTTCAGTCTTGAAGGTGCATATCCCTCCGTGATGTTTCTGTCCTAATCTCCATGCATTTGTCCCAATGCGTTTTTATTTAATTTATTCAAGCAAGTCTTCTGACAAACTCCAGTTAATTGTTCTTCTGTGTTTTTACCCCATTATTTTATGTAATTTTACTTAGTGTAAGTGTCCTCCATTGTTTGGCATTTCATATTTGGTGATTATAAGAGGAAATATTCTCAGTTAATTATTTTTTATGTATTTCAAGTTCAATGTAAAATTGTTAATGTGATGTAACAAATCACAAATAATCCATTTAGTCTTTTATAGTGTCTGGTTTTACAGTTTGTCTGTTATAGCGCCCCCTTTTGTTCAATCGACATTCAAACTTCCTCGTAGCCTGAGGATATAAACACTTGTTTATACGACATATTATTTATACAATATATCCATTTTATTAGCGCCACCATGGCCATTTCCAGGTTTTGTTAGGTTTGTTCTGTTTAGAATTCATTTGTGCTCGTATAATATTACCACTAAAATGTTCATAAACAAAAGGAGTCCTAATAATCTTACAAAACTATAATATTTCAATAGCAGGCAACTGAAGGTTTGCTATAGGCTCGGGCATAAACTAGCTATGCTGTTTGTAAACGTGTTTTCATTCAGTTCATACAATAAAATATCGACTAATATAAATATCATATCCATATGTGAGACTATAGAGCTTACCTTGATGATGTTCTTCTTGAAGAATGAAGACGCAGTCTCGAGTTACACCGGTTCCTCTCATATGGGTTGGGTTAACATCAGGTGAACTTTAAACCTGCTAGTCAAGAACTCAATGAATGACACATGACGCCATATCCTACCGGTGACATGAAAGCTGAGCACGTCATAAACACATTTAAAGATAGGGGGTTTGACTTTTAGTCCAGTCGCTCTAAAATCATATGCTATAGTCTCTTTATAACTAATATAGCTTTTATATTTTCCCCCCTTTTTTTTTACTTGCTCACAAATGTTGCTAGTTGCAAATAAAAGTTATTTTGAAATCTATCATTTATGCAAAAGTTGTAAATTCATGTCAAGACCAAAGAGTGGTGCTGTTACAACTTCAAACATGATCAAATCATTTGTTTTATTAACTCTCATCTCTTTTTTCCAAAGCTCTGTCACACAGATAAGGATTTTGCAACAACCGACATCAATTATTGTTCACTTTCACAGTTGTGTCTGTTTAAAGTCTCATATTAAATGTTTTATGGGGCCAGTGAAAGTAAAGGGGAAGCAGTGTTTTCAGTGTTTTGAAAGTAGTCTGGTCATTTTAATTTCTAGCTGTAGAATGATTTTCTGCTATTTAAAGTGAAGGCACAGCTCAAAATATGTGTTTTGAGCATCTCAGTTCTCAGTAAATACTTTGCAGCTTGAGTGGATTTTCTAGTTTGTCACCATTTTTTGCTAAACATCCCTGTGAATGTGATGAAGGTGCAAGTGCATGCAGTCTGTATCAGCCGATTTTATACTTCATGCTTTCATAGGCAGTGTTAAAGAAATGTTACTTTAAAATCCAGTTACAATATTCACTTATACATTGAAGACGAACGAGTTCTGAAGTGATTTAAGGCTCTGAATGTTTAATATAAACCACACACTGAAAAAAATTCAACTACATTCTTTTTAAAGTAAGTGGTTGCAAACTATTTATTTTAGCTACATTAAAATGTTTTTTAAAGTTAGTCAACTAAATTTGTTTATTTAAATGTAGCTAAAATAAATTGATTGCAACCACTTACTTTTTTTTTTTTTTTTGTAAATTCAGTGAAATTTTTTTTTTTTCAGTGCAATATGGTTTATTATATCACTTTTATCTAATGCACTGGGTATCTTGAACTAACAATAAACAATATTTTTTTATGTTAATGCATTAGCTAATGTTAATGAACTGAACCTTATTGTAAAATTTTACATTTTGTTACATTTCGGATACAATAAAAATTACAAAATCAAATACAAAATACATATAAGTTGTACATAATTAAGTTACTGCAGAACCTTCATTACAGGCAATCTAAATAATCAAAAATAGAGTATAATACCATAATATACTGTATATTAACAAAGAACTTCTACCTTGAAACATTTGAATAAAATCAGTCCCAGCAATTATGCAAACATTTTCATGCCTAGTGATTTTTCAACAACATCATGAAAGAAAATAATTAAAAATTATCAGACGAATAATGATTTAAATTTCTGTCTGTTTCTCACACTGCACATGTAACATAGATTACTTAAAAACTTTTGGAGATTAAAGGAATAGGTCATCTGAGATGTAGATGAGTTTGTTTCTTCATCAGGTTTGTAGAAATGTGTCTCTGCATCAGTGTCTCAGCAATGGATGCTCTGCAGTGAATGGGTGCCGTCAGAATGAGAGTCCAAACAGCTGATAAAAACATCACAATAATCCACACCACTCCAGTCCATCAGTTAACATCTGGAGAAGACAAAAGCTCAAACAAATCCATCATTAAGACGTTTTTAACTTCAAACCAGCTAAAACACTTCCTCCGATGGAAAAGTCATTTTGTCTGAATCGGGAGAGAAATCTGCACAGATCAAGCATTATAAAACAGTCCAAAACCGCTCTAAATAAAAATGTTACCCTGACCAAAACCAGTCATAAGGGGCAATTTTTTTAAAATTGAGATTTATACATCATCTGAATAAATAATCTTTCCATTGATGTATGGTTTGTTATGATAGGACAATATTTGTCTGAGATACAACTATTTGAAAATCTGAAAATGAAGTTTTGATATTTATGGTAGGAAATTTACAAAATATCTTCATGGAACATGAGCTTTACTTAATATCCTAATGATTTTTGGCATAAAAGAAAAATAAATAATTTTGACCCATACAATGTATTGTTGGCTATTGCTACAAATATACCCCAGCGACTTAAGACTTAAGCTTTTGTGCTCCAGGGTCACGTGTGTGGCTTTTGATGTGAGAGACCACAGGAGATGGACCTTTTTACTGGAGGAAGCGTTATGGATTATAATATTTTATCCAGAAGCAAAGGTTTACAGTTAAAACGTCTAAGTGATGGATTTATTTCTTACAAACAGTCAGCTTTTGTCTTCTCCAGATGTTAACTGATGGACTGGAGTGGTGTGGATTATTGTGATGTTTTTATCAGCTGTTTGGACTCTCATTCTGACGGCACCCATTCACTGCAGAGCATCCATTGCTGAGACATTAATGCAGTGCTGCATTTCTCCAAATCTGTTTCCATGAAGAAACAAATTCATCTGTTGTCCAGTTTTGTTGGTCTATACTGAGACAGCAAGCATCAATAACAGTCATGAATGTTTGTCTCGGGGTGTAATAATTATTACTTTAATTGAACTGGAGTCTCTGACAGTGGATGAAGCCCAGAGGACTTGTTCTCTTCACATGTTCCTCCACTCTGTTTGATGTCCCGTAAGGCCAGCGACTCACTCTGGGTCTGTTCTTTAAGACTTCGACTTTTCTTTTCCCTGTAAGATTGAAATGTACAGTACAATGTATAACGAAAACAATGTTGAAACAGAAAGCTAATCACAGTGACTCCCAGCTCTGAGACTTTACCCATTCTCCTCTACATCCTCAATGGTATCAGGCAGAGGAATGTTGAGGGTTTCTGGAAGAAAAAAGGCTATGAAACCAGCGAGCACAGCGGATCCTCCGTATACAATGCTAGGCAGAGCCGGCAGGATCTCATCCAGGATCAGGACAGCAGGAGCGGCCATGGATCCGATTCTGGCCATCGTGGAGACAAAGCCCATGCCGGTCTGTCTGTGGAACAAGCATAAACTCTTATCCTGTGAGGTAGAATTCATGTAAAAGTGAGCATTGCTACTCCTACTTACTCTGGAAATACAAGGTACAATATCTCTAATGGATGGTGTCGCTTGGCGACTTTAGTATTATCATTAAACGTATTTAGCTTCCATGTACAGTAACATGTCTTCCTCTCTTTGTTTTATTTCCGGTACCACTTTATATTATGGTTTTATTTATTGACATTAGTTGAATTCATAATGTATATGAACAATGTTTTTCATGTTGAGTTTCTTTCTTCTGTTGAACACAAAATAATATGTTTTTGAAGAATGTTTGTAATTAAATGGTTTCTGGTTCCCAAAGACAATGTTTCTCCATACTATGAAAGTCAATGGCTACTGTTTGCTTCTCAACATTCTTCAAAATATCTTCCTTTGTGTTCAACAGAAGAAAGAAACTCATACAGCATTGGAACAATATGAGGGTGAGTAAATGAGGACAGAATTTTCATTTTTGGGTGAACTATCCCTATATTTCATGCTTGTTCATAATACAGGAACTAATTTTAACTTGTACAACTTGAAATATTAATTTCTACATACATCCACCTACATCAATAAATGCCTTAAAAAGTCTGTCCATTGTTAATAAATTCCTCCTAATAGATTTATTTGAAACTTTAGGCATGCTAGGCTTTTTTTTAATTGAAATGTCTCCAGGGCCGTAGCTGGGGTTTGCGGGGCCCCGGTGCAGGTTGTACCTATGGGCCCTGTTTGAAATAGTGTAAATAGCACAAATAAACAAATGAAACAAAGATACAAATTAAACAATGTTTAAGTTTTTTCCAAGTTTGTAGGTGCCCAGGTACAGAAATCGAATAATCAAATGTAAAATATTATTGCATAGCCTTCACTGTATAAATTAAATACAGATTAATTCTTGTTAAAACTACAAAGTAATTCAGTAAAGAGCTAGTAAATACACATCTGATTTCTTTCTCAACTGTTTACGTTCACTTAAGACATATCCGGATACTCGGCAAGACATTTCGACATTATTTTTGTATATATTTGTCGGTTCAAGAGCGAGAACAAGCGAGTGCTAAATTAAGCTTTTCACATCTTTTTGTGTTTGTATGTTTAAACTGGCGAGGTGTATTTGTTCATTCTGGCACAGGAGGAGAACTCGGTTCAGTGTCACGAATGTTTAACTCTTTTGAATGTTTAAATTGGCAAGGCTTAAACACACAAGCAATTGATAAGCTTCCGTGACGCTGCGCAGCAGTTGAGAGTCAAAAAAAGCATATCAGGCAACACAAAATTAATCCCTGTTGCTCCTGACGAAATTTTGAGGTCTTATGAAGTGAAATGATTGGTCTGTGCAAGAAACATTATTTACCACATCATTACCTGTAATCCAGAGTCTCGGGCAAAAGGGGAAGTTTGAGTCTTTTTTTTTAATAACCAAATGTATTGTTTATTGTCATGGGTCTGATCTTGTTAGATTAATTGGGAAATACCCAATCATAAAGCTTCAGACCGATTGTATAATTTCTTCTTCTATAGTTTGTTTCTTCTGACCTGATGACAGTAGGGTAAAGCTCTCCTGTAAATAGGTAGACACAAGTAAACGATGCTGATGTAAAGCCCTTTCCGAGAACAGCAAGTGCTGTCCTTGTGATCTGCATATCTGCAATGACACACAGCTTCATTACCAGTCGGTATGAATCAGTCATTAAGATGCATTAGGTGGATATGGATGGCATCATAATAAAGACACAGTCATTGTCTTACCTTTAGGAACAAAAATGTTGGCAAATATTACAGATGCTGACATCAGGAGACATGTGCCTTGGGTTGTGCGTCGGCCCAGAAAGCTCAGCATCAGAAGAGCGACCAGTTTAGCGGGAAAATCTACTGCCCCAAAGATGACCTGCATCAGATAGATGTTCACCCCGAACTTCTGCAGGTCCATGGCCAGACCATAATATGCAAAACTCGTCGAAAACCTGTGAGGAAGATCAACAGAGTATGCATTTATTTATTTGTGCATAAAACAGCCCTGCATCTTGAAAAAATTCTGTAACACTTTACTTAAAGCTTTTATGTATAATGCATTATAAATGTAGTTTTAATGTATTAATTATGCCTTGTAATGCACCTTATAATGCATTGTACAATCTCATGAATAATTGTAACCACAGTTAATACATTATAATACACTATAACACTTATCAATTCATTGTTACACTATGCATCTTAAATTTGGTTATAATTATTTACGACAAGGTATAATGTTTTACAACGCACACAATGAATAAATATAATGCATTATACCCTTTAATAACCCTTTATAATGCATTATACATAAAGGCTTTAAGTGAAGTGTTACCAAAAATTTAGATTTCCAAAGACGGCGTAATATCACCAAATTTGTTGATGATAAGTTCAGAAACATTTCACTGCTTTTTTTTTCATAAGAAAGAAGATTTTTCAAAATGTATCTATGTATCAGCTTTAATGCATTTGTTTTTTTTTTGCTGATTAAGCAATACAATACAAAACAAAACGTCAAAAGCAAAATGCTACAAAATGGAAAACTATTTGCTCTAGCAAAACCCCTCCCAAATTAGTAAGAAACAAGTGTTGTATTTTATTTTGCAAATACAATATGAAGCAGCATGCTAAATTAATGCATATTTAAGCATAATACAAGTTGAGTACAGACAGAAACGGAACAAAATGATTCTCACCAGACGACCATAAGGCACATGGATATCTTCCTCATGGTTGGAGTTTTTAGGAGATCAAACACAGTATAAATGCTCTTACTGGACTGAATCTCTTTCTGCATGTGTGACTCCAGCACCTAAACATGAAGATGTGATATATGAAATGATATGAATATGTGATTATATGAAATGTGAAATATTGCTATAGGCTGACATGAAACCTCTAAAGTGATCTTCTCTGTCATCTCGGGCTTGCCGTTGATTTTAGCCACACGGTGGAGATGCTTCAGTGCTTCCTCACAGCGGCCGTTCAGCACCAGCCAGCGAGAAGATTCAGAGTACCACCTTTGACATGGAGACATTTCTATAGTTGTTATTGCATGCTGCATTAGGTTTTTACTAGGTGCAGAATTTCTGTAGTTCTAATTACTTTATGCGTGATTTAAACACCCTTTGAGAAATTTGGAAATTCAGAATCAACACAATCACATTATCTATACAGGCTGAAAAATTACCAAAGACTCATAAGACCTCTTTAAAGATGGCTTCTGTTGAGGTTTTAAAAACTGTGGTTTTATCTTGCATTTAGTGTTCTTTTATTTTTCATCTTCTTGTAATGACAAGCCAGCAAGCCAAGGGAGCCTTCACCCGAGTACTGACAGTGGTCCGCTCCCTCTGCTTCCCCTACACTCATTTCCTGTTTGGTTGCTTTATAGCTAGAGACTGTGCTTGTGCTCATTGCAAAGTATTGCCAGTTTACCTGCCTTACAGTTTACCTGCCTTACTTTTCCTGTTAATTCTGCCTGCCTGTTCCATGTATGATTCTGCCTGTTTATCCCCTTTGTTTTGGTTGCCTGATCTGATTGATGTTTATGCTTGGACCTATTGCCTGCCTGCTTACTATTGCCTTTTGGATTAACCTTTTGCATGTTGACGGATTGGACAGCTACTTTAGTTCTGCCCCTCTATCTTCCCATACCTTTCTATTGCAACTGCTCTTAATAAACTCCTGCATATGGATTCTGACTCAGCGTCCTCGTAACAGTATACTTCGCCACCAATGAATCCAACGGAAGTTTCAAAGTTTCACAGATTCTGAATATTATGCAAGGTAACCGCACCGCTGCTGAATATGCCATCGAATTCAGAATGCTCGCTGCACAGAGTTGATGGAACGATATCTCTTTGAAAGCAATGTTTCAATGTAGTTCCAACACCAAACTGCAAACTGAGCTGGCTTGTAAAGGGGAGAACTCGTCCTTTTCAGAATTTGTGACTCTTGCCGACAACCTAATGATACAAGCTCCGAAACTAAGGAAGAGGAAATAGACACACTGCAGTTGAGACTAAACCAAGCGATGAACCCATGCAACTCAATATCTCAAGGCTTTGTGAGGAGGAAAGTATGAGTTGTCAACAGCTCCACTTGTGCTTCTAATGTGGTGAGGCAGGCCATCGCAGTCTTGGATGTCCACACAAGTCTAAAGCTGCACCCAGGGTGAATATTGAACATTTCTCCTTGTTCAGTAATAAATCATACACATTGCCTGTCACAGTAAAGACTGAAAAACTCTCTCTCAGATTGACAGCAATGATTGACTCTGGAGCTGCCCTGAACCTGATAAATAAAGACATCATCAAGAAGTATAACATTCCCACTCAACCATGCACTCCTATCAATATCAAAGCCATCTGTAACGTAGGAGTCATGACACCAGAGTTGTGGCTCCAAAAGCTAGCTTTATTAAAAAGAGCGTGGTCAAAGAGGCAGGGTAAATCACCAGCAAACAATAACATCCAAGAATAATCCAAGAGAGTAATCCAATGAACAGGCGCAAGGGCAGAGCAGGCAGCAAACAATAAAAAAACACTGAAACAGTCCAAGATCCAAAAACACGTAGGCAAGGTAAGGGAACATGGAAACTGGGAAAACGTTACAGGCTTACAATCAACAGCGATGTGAGAGTGTCCCTGCGTTCCATTCGGAAGGGCTCATCCCTATGCCCTAATCCCTTCAAAGGGTTTACCCTCTGGAGTGAGAGCTTTGAAGGGTTGAAGGCAGTAGGGGACCAAACAACTTTCTTGAAGTGCCCTTCTGCATCATCATCCTGTGCCCACACGGAGGCGCAGTCATCATGCAAAGAATCTGCACAAAGGATCATGGGAGCCCGAAGTGTCGATCAGTTGTACCCTTCGAAATCCTTCATTCTGAAGGGCCCTTTGCAGTGGACAGTTTGGAGCACTTCGGTCTGGAACGACACTTCAATATGGAGGCCATGATTATTTTCACTCCGAAGTGCCCTTCGGAGGGCGATATATCCCCTTTGTGTGTGTGTGTGTGCCATTGTTATAGTGTGAGACTGATGAGATAATGAGAGACAGGTGACTGCAATTAATGATGAGTGCAGATGAGTCCGGGCAAAGGATTATGGGAAATGGAGTCCTAAGTGAATGGTAAAATTCAGGGATGGAGTGCCCACTGGTGGAGCTCATGGGCACTCCAGCTGATGATTGTGACCATAGACGAAGCACTCATTGGAGAGGGGATTACTCATCAGACAAGAACTCTCAAACTCAATTTCCTGGCATCATGGTGAGCTAACACATTGGAACGTGTTTTGTATAAATCACTGTTTACCACAAGACCCAAATATTGTTGTTTAGTTCCATTAAAAGGACTACCTACTGCCATGGAGACAGCCCAACCCCTGTTTCACCATTTCACCAGTATATGGCCTATAGGGTCCAGTGTATGATTCTGCCTGTTTGCCTGTTTATCGATTACCTGGATTATCCCCTTCGTTTTGGTTGCCTGATCGGACTGATGTTTGTGCTTGGACCTATTGCCTGCCTGCTCACTATTGCCTTTTGGATTAACCCTTTATATGTTGACGGATTGGACTGCTACTTTGGTTTTGACCCTCTGCCTATCATCCCTTACCTGTCTATCGCAACTGCTCTTAATAAAATCCCACATATGGTTCTAACTCGGCCTCAGCATCCTCGTTACACTTATAGTGTGCCTTTTATGATCTATGATTAAAAAAAAATATTATTTGACCATTTCTGTAACAGGAATATGCGGTTTATTAACATTTTCCATTTGAGGGTCATATTTTAGTTAAGCCTTTATTATAATAGCATTCTTCACTATTGTAACATTCTTGCATTAATGTAATCAACACATTCCTAATGCAAACAAAGAGTGTTAGAACGACAGCAGCTCGATTGGCTTTCACATGTGGGATGACTTTTTCACTGGAGGAAGAGTTTTTATGGATTATGTATTTTATGAAGTTAAAAACGTCGATGGATTTGTTTCAGCTTTTGTCTTCTCAAGATGTTAACTGATGGACTGGAGTGATGTGGATTGCTTGTGGATTATTGTGATGTTTTTATCAGCTGTTTGAACTCTCATTCTGACGGCACCCATTGACTGCAGAGGATCCATTGGTGAGCAAGTGATGGAATGATACATTTCTCCAAATATGATACAAACTCATCTACATCTCGGATGGCCTGAGGGTGAGTGATTTTCAGAAAATTTCCATTTTTGGGTGAAATGTTCCTCAGCGTTAAGTTTAGTGTAGGTGGTACTTTATTTTCAAATGCAATAGAGCATTAACCTTTTATTGCCACTCACCTGACATTTAATTTCTGAACTACTGCAATATGTACAACAACCAATACAATAAAACACTGCCAGATTCACCATTCACGTTCATCTCTTTTGGTTAAAACTGAATGCTCACTCACTGGGTATTTCACTTTGAAAGGAACATTTTCACATTTTGCGAAATGGCTTGTTTTTTCAATGAGCCTGGGTTGTTCAAATCATATGCACCTGGCATCAGTGGCATACATCAGTAACACAGAATGTCATGATTAAGTTTTATTCACCACGAAAGAGTGATTTGAATAATCTCATACCAGCTGTAGAAGAAGAAGATAAAGAAAGGAAGACAGACGGCCACTTGTATTTTGCGCCAGTCCTTTAGACTGTATGCCACTCCAGCTAGAATCATCTGACCAAATGTGAAGAAGAAAGACGATATGGTGCCCACCAGCGTCCGAGCCTTAGTAGGAATCCACTCCACCTCTATAAAAACAAACATTTCAAGTCACATTTATTTATATAGGCCGAAGCTACTGTTTAAAAGCAGCATCACAAAATAAAAAAAGGAAAAAACAGTGTTAATGTGGCAAAAGTAATAAGTTTAAGGTGTAAAACAGCTCTATTGAAGATAATAATATCATTTTTAATTATAATCCATTTAGTTCAATGTTGATTCAGTTCAGTTCAATAACTGTGGCAGTGTTGCAAAATTCATCCATATCAACAGCATCATTATTCAGATCAATTTAGTTCAAGTTTTATTCTCATCTGACCGTGTCAGTGAAGTGACATTTTCCAAATATTGTCTTTTAAACACTTACCTTCGTATTTTTTTCTTTAAAGTAAAATGACATATGTAAACACATTCATAGTAATTGATTTTAAAAATCATTATTCTTATCTGTTTCCACAGTTTTTTTCCCCAATGTAAATAATTTAGTATATTGTATATGTTGGATGAACCAGTCCTTTCCTTTAGAGTTAGTGAAGAGAAACACTCACTGAGCGAGACGGCGTTGAGAATGACTCCAGACACGGACATTCCTGTCAGGAATCTAAAGATGCAGTAAACCACGTAAGACGGAGAGAGAGCCGTGAATGTGCCTAAGACAGCAAGCTGGAAATATGACCAAATCAGCATGGACCTTCGCCCAAACCTACAGGAGAATAAAGAGTAAAGAAATAATGATTCAAAATGCTGCTGTCATGTTTTTGTAATCCATTAAATAAATGCATGAATGAATGGTGGGTTGTAGTGCATAATAACATCACTACTGTAATGCAGCCTGTACGTGTGTTTGATGATGAGCTTCACTACCCACATCTCAGACAGGGTTGTTTAGTATTATTGATATATTTATTTCTGTTCATATTTTGAATTAGATTTTATTTTGACATAAAACTGCATGTTGCCTCCCACCATTTGCAGTAAGTGAAAAGCTGAACAGATTGGTTGCTTTACAATGAGGTATGTACTGGAAAATATCAAAAGTGAGTAATACTATTTAAAAATATAAAGTCTGCTTTGATTTTGTAGCTTATTGGGTGTTGTAGATGTTTGGTTCATATGTAAGCATCTCATAAATTGATTTTCTTTTGTGTGATTTCTGAACGCTTGAGACAATAAAATCAACCAGTTAACTGTATTAATAAAATCATAGCTAACTGTCTAGAGCTACAATTGTAATATATAAATAATACAATTTAATTACTATTTATTTATTTACTTTTATATTTTATTAAAGTTCTATTTTGACCCCTATAGACCCCTATCAATCTGACTAGGGCATCCATTTGGGCTAATGCTGTTCCTAGAAAGAGACATGCAGACGTTAATACCACATGAGGCATTTTAAAATAAATTTAAACTTCATTGTTCAATAATATTAAACTTTCAATGGCGATTGGAGATGATCAAATTAATCCCTTTTTTGAATCAGTTATTTTTTTATTTAATATCATTCATTCATCAGTCATTTTGCTTCCTGCATATTATCAGCAACTAGAAAAAATTATTTACTAGTCTTTTCAAACAGTTTATTGTTACTACACTTATTCAAGATCATTAGTGTCCATGTGAATGCAGCTAAAGATATGCAACGTTGTGGTATTTTGCTGTAAAAATAACTGCTGGCAGATGATTGAAATGCACTTGTACATCATTGATTCGTGACCTCACGTGTACAAGTGAAAAATAGGCTAATCAGACACAGTTTATTGAATCTTATTACTGTCCAAAAAGGCATATATGTGGATGTGTTTTGTGTAATAGTGTTATAATGACAGCAGAAACAGATGCTTTACTTGTCAGATAGCCCTCCAAATATAATGGCACCTGTCAGCACTCCTCCCATGTAAATGGTCTGGCTCATCTGTTTGAGTGGACGGAGGGTACAAACCAGATCCCACTGTGACAAATAAGAGAAAAGCATCACTGTAATGCTTAGGATGAGGTTTCTACATTAACAGAAGCCTAGTTCCTCAATTTAAGATACAGTGGGGCAAATAAGTATTTGATCCACTGCCGAGTTTTCAAGTTTTCCCACTTACAAAGAAGGGAGAGATCTGTCATTTTC
The DNA here is from genome assembly GCF_936440315.1 of Barbus barbus. Taxonomy (NCBI): domain Eukaryota; kingdom Metazoa; phylum Chordata; class Actinopteri; order Cypriniformes; family Cyprinidae; genus Barbus; species Barbus barbus. The sequence goes on along the minus strand of NC_136714.1, from coordinate 1,436,960 downwards.
ATCGTAGGTACACCTCAACTGTGAGAGACAGAATATATATATAAAAAAACTAGAAAATCACATTGTATGATTTTTGAATAATTAATTTCCATTTTTATTGAATGAAATAATATTTGATACAATAGAAAAATAGAACTTTATATTTGCTACAGAAACCTGTGTTTACAATTACAGAGGTCAGACGTGTCCTGTAGTTCTTGAGCAGGTTTGCACACACTGCAGCAGGGATTTTGGCCCACTCCTCCATACAGGTCTTCTCCGGATCTTTCAGGTTTTGGGGCTGTCGTTGGGTAACACGGAGGTTGTTGCCCAATATCTTGCGATACATGGCCCCATCCATCCTCCCCTCAATACGGTGCAGTCGTCCTGTCCCCTTTGCAGAAAAGCACCCCCAAAGCATGATGCTTGCTTCACGGTTGGGATGGTGTTCTTGGGATTGTACTCATCCTTCCTCTTCCTCCAAACACGGCGAGTGGAGTTTATACCAAAAAGTTATATTTTGGTCTCATCTGACCACATGACCTTCTCCCATGCCTCCTCTGGATCATCCAGATGGTCTTTGGCAAACTTCAGACGGGTCTGGACATGTGCTGGCTTGAGCGGGGGGATCTTGCGCGCGCTGCAGGATTTTAATCCATGACGGTGTAGTGTGTTACTAATGGTAACCGTTGAGACTGTGGTCCCAGCTCTCTTCAGGTCATGGACCAGGTCCTCCCGTGTAGTTCTAGGCTGATCCCTCACCTTTCTCAGGATCATTGATACTCCATGAGGCTTTTTTAAACTTTTTTTTTTTAGATTCTGTCTCTCAGAGTTGAGGTGTACCTATGATGAAAATGTGCTGTTTTCAGACTGATAGTTATATAGACAATTGTAATGAGATGGAATATTTGAACTTTTATGAAGTCACAAACCACAGTACTGTTTAGCCTGTTAAAACTGTCTGCATCCCACTATCAGGATGCTTGCAACCTTTTTTTAATATTGCCTTTTTCCTGTTTTAGTAATCATCCTTTTCGCAAGCTTAAACACTGAAAAAATCATCCTGTGAAATCCGTTTTGAAATGAACCATTGCTTTATATGGAAGTGGAGATTCAAACCTTTTTAGCAGGCTCAGTGTCAAGTGTCATATTACAAAATTTACTACAATATTTTATAATCGAACTTTTCCTAATCTTGACAAAACACATGTTGTTAGAAAGGTCTGAGTCTCAAGGCTCCAATATGGATATTTTGTGATATAAGTAATATTGTGGCAGAAATTTACATTTGTGACGGAAAATGTATCAAAACAAAAACAAAAAGGCTATGAAGTTTTTCGTGTGACCCAGTGGCTATTTTTGGTATAGCGCCTAAACAAAATCTTACAAGTAATCACTTTTTGTGATGTCAACTTCAAATTTGGAACATAACTTAAATCTAAGTTATGGCTTTTGATTTTATAGCAATCTTAGATTCCAAAACATTCTGTAAAATATTTTTTTTTATATAAAATAAAGCAATTTAGTAAGCCTACAGTATATTTTCTTTACAGTAAACTTACATTTCTATAACTTTTTTACACTTTCATTTTTTGAAATGCCAACAAGAGACCAACATTAGGTCTGTATTGCAAGGTGTTAATGAATTACAACCATTAAAGTTCGGATAGTACATTTTCTCATTTAATATTATCTATTTATTCAAATTCTATTATCAGCCTAACAATTATAGTGATGAAAAGCTGAATTGTAAATGGGAAACGACTTACTTCTGACACTATAGATGAGATGAATTCAGTCTTGTCATATGTCCAGCCCTCAGCACAAGCCTCTGTTTTGATTTCAGTTGCATTTATGTGGCTCGGTTTGTCTGTGAGTAAATGCCATTGAGCGTCGGTGTACCGGGTGCATCTGGACGGTGTGAGGGGTGAATCCAGCGGGATAAACACGCGCAGGAGTGCCGCTGTGCTCTCGTTCAGCGCCGCTGTGATGTTCGGGATGCGACAGTGATGCTCCGGAACACCGGCAGCGAAGTTATTGAGTAAATTCTGGCTAGCCATTAGAAGGCCCGGGATGGACAGAAGAGTGACATGAATCATCTGGAAGCGCCCAAACCCGCCAACTTCATCCAGAAGATCCGCAAAGCCCATGTTGGTATTGATATATTTCTATATATCCTCTCACCTGAGCAGACTGACAACGACTGAACTCTCCTCGATGTTTCGTAAAAATTACGCAAACAAGTTATTTAAAACTTTGAATGATTAATTTTGAGGTTAATGGTTGCCAAAAAGAGTGTCTAATTTCTGAACGCAAAGCATTTTCCATACACAGAGCTGGAGTGAATTAAAAGTCACCCCCTCCATGACACACACACACACACACACACACACACACACACACAGCAATAATGAAGTTTTAATCTGATTAAAATACCCTGCACTGGAATTTTCATAAAGAGCTTGTGCAGGACAAATGACCTTGACAAAATAAGCCAGGTTTCATTTTTTTTCTTTACTGTGTCTTTTTATATGAAAAGTGCACTTTAAAGATGTTAGTCAACCTAAAGTGTGCTTCTAACTAGTTTTATTTAAACCAAAAATATACAAAGCAGTCTGACTACATTAAGTTGCACCACCACCAAGTAGAAATACTGTATCACTTTTAGATAACAACTGTGTTTCACATTTTACAAGATATTAAAGAAGCATGTTTATGTACTAAACAGGTCTTTTCTTGTTCAGACACCCAAGGCCGCAGTCACGGACATCTTATCTTACCACTAGGAGTTCTCCTAAGAGTTCCTAGGAGTTTCAGCTGAAAGGTATATAACACTTGCTTAAAATGTACTCACTCTCTCAGGCTATCCAATATTTAGAGTCTTCATTGAAATGAATGATTTTGATTTGATTGATTTTGAACTTCATTTGGAACAAATCACTGTCTCAGCAGTGGATGCTCTGCAGTGAATGGGTGCCGTCAGAATGAGAGTCCAAACAGCTGATAAAAACATCACAATAATCCACACCACTCCAGTCCATCAGTTAACATTCATAACTGTAATAATGTTCATAATTGTAATAACACTTCCTCCAGTGAAAAAGTGGTCTGGTCTGAATCAGGAGAGAACCATCCACAGATCAAGCACCGTTTACAAGCCAAAATGGCTCTAATCAAATATGTGGGTGGATTTTGATATGCAAGGATAACAGGAGATGGATTGTGGGTGCCTTAAAAAACATTTACAGATATAAAAGTTGTATTCAGCTGCAACCACATCTTACGAGATGTTAAATAGTGGCTTAAGGGAAATGCAGGGGAAAATGTAAAACAGCTCATAGACTCCTCCTGTTCAGATGAGTCTGATACTCACTATGGATTCGTGTACTAATTTGAATGAAAAATTAAACTTGATCACCTGAAAGCAGATACTGAAAACATTAACATGTAACTATGTAACATCAACTTTGTAAGTGAGAGCATCAACAACATGATTAAAAAACCCAAAATGGATAGAGAGAACCTCAAGTGGATGCAGTGGTTCTCCCCCTGTAGTACATGCAATTATACTTTTTTTTTTTTTTTTTCAGAGAGAAAAATGTGGCTTGAGCAATTATGCAATAAGGCAGAGCTTTAGCCTAGCAGTGACAGACTTAAAAATGCCCCCTCTCTTCCTCTGGTTAGACGTTGTTTAAATAGTTGAGGCCAGCGTGGAAAATGACCCATGTACAGCTGAAGGAGCATTTTTGACCAGACAGTCTTGCCTCGTTATGATTTAACAGGGTTTTGTGTTAAACAGGGACAGACTTGTTGGTCAAACATCAAGGACACCATGTTAATTAAAAATTAATCGGCTACCAGTGTCATTCTGTCCACAGAATATTTGCCCATTACTGTATTTTCTTAAATACTCAGATAATTGACAAGAATATAACTTACCCTTTTCCCACACAACTTTGTAGCAGAGAAAATGGATACTTAACATTAGAATAGACAGAGCAGCCTTGTGGTAAGAGCTGTGATAACACATAATTAAACTAAAAATAAGACCACTGCAGATGATATACAACCCGAATTCCGGAAATGTTGGGACATTTTTTAAATTTGAATAAAATTAAAATGAATAGACTTTCAAATCACATGAGCCAATATTTCATTCACAATAGAACATAGATAACACAACATATGTTTAAACTGAGAAATTTTTAAATTCTATGCACAAAATGAGCTCATTTCAAATTTGATGCCTGCTACAGGTCTCAAAAATAGTTGGGAATGGGGCATGTTTACCATAGCACCATGTGTTGCCCCCTTTGGGTGTGGTAGCGTTGTTCGAGCCAGACCCAGAGATGACGGCCATGCTTTCCTGGACCGCTGAGAATGTCGGGCTCATGTGGAATCCTCCACTGCGTCCCGATCCTTCGAGGCTGGATGAATGGTTTCTCAGTGGGGGTCACGCTGGTTCTCAGCGCCCCCCCTCCGGTGCCATTCTTCCCGGAAGTGCATGAGGAGCTCACAAGATCGTGGAAGGTACCTTTTACTGCCCGAAACAAATCTTGTAGCTCCTCTGCCCTCACCACGCTCGACGGTGGGGCTGCTTGGGGTACGCGGACATCCCCTCGGTGAAGCAGTCTGTGGCCATGCAACTGTGTCCAACAGCCGCTACCACTCTGCGGGGTGACCCGTGTCTCCCCTCACGGGCCTGTAAGTATTCGTCAGGTCCAACTGGCAGTGCTTATAGAGCTTGTGGGGAGGCGGCTTCTGCCCTCCACGCCATGGCATTACTGCAGGTACACCAGGCCAAAGCCCTGAAAGACCTGCACGAGGGTGGTCACGACCTGCCGGTTCTACATGAACTGCGTGCTGCGACGGACCTCGCTCTTCGAGCGACAAAGGTGACTGCACACAGTCTCTGGGTCGTGCGATGTCCACGTTAGTTTGTTTACCTGGGTATCTCAGACTGTGCCTTTGTGTCAGGGTGTCCCACAGGGATCAGTTATGGGTCCTGTTTTATTTAGTGTTTACATGCTACCTCTTGGGCAAATTATTCAGAAGTATGGCCTTGGTTATCATTGTTACGCGGACGACACTCAGATTTATATTAGCACTGATATAAATCAATTAGCCTAATTCCAATACTTCCTCTTTGACTCTTTCTGCCTGTTTGCTGGAAATCAAGGCATGGATGAAACACAACTTTCTAAAGCTAAATTGTTCTAAAACTTTATTAATTGGCACTCCATCTAATGTTAATAAGTGCAGTAATTTTAAACTTTCAGTTGACAATACTCAAATATCTCTTTCTGCCCAGGTGCGCAATTTAGGTGTGATTTTTGATGCTCAGCTGACTTTTAATTCTCATTTCAAAAACATAACTAAAGTTGCTTTTTTTTCATCTTCGTAACATTGCTCGTATTAGACCCTTTTTTCCAGGCCTGATGCTGAGAGGCTTATTCATGCCTTCATCACATCACGGCTCGATTATTGTAATTATCTCTTTGGGGGTTTACCTACAAGTTCTGTTAAGAGATTGCAATATAAACTCAGTTTTGACTTAGACATCTGCACGCCATCACATTACCCCTGTGTTCCAGCAACTTCATTGGCTCCCGGTTCAATCACGTATTGATTTTAAAACTGATTTTAACCTATAAAGCAGTGCATGGCCTGGCTTCAGATTACATCTGTGAATTGGTCACTATTTCCACTCCTTCTCGCTCTTTCCGCTCTGCTGATTGTCTCTGCTTGTATCAGCCTCGTTGTAAATTTAAAAACCACGGGGGGAGGGCTTTTTCTTATAACGGGCATAAGCTATGGAATGCATGTGTTCATTGGGAATGCTGCTTCCTTGAATTGTTTTAAGAAACTTTGTTTTAAAACGCATTTTTTTTAGTAAAGCTTTTAATTCATGATGATTTACTGTGATTCCACAAGGTCCAGGCCCCCGCCAAACCTGGCGGCAAGAGCAAGTGCAAGAGGCCCTGATACGGGCCACCCAGAGATGGAGGAGATTGCTCATCGGGAGATGGTGACCGCACTACTCCCTCCCCCGGAGGAGGGCTGGGTGGAGAATCTTTTGTTTCGTTTTGTTTTTGTTTTGGTACCCAAAACTTCAATAAAAGAGTGGTTTCCTCAGTCTCTGGGTCTCAAGAGGAGGAGAGTTGCGAGCTGTGCATCACGGGATCGCTTCCCTCCTCCTCTCTCGCCAGCGGGCAGCAGTGGGTTGCCTAAGAACACCCCTCCTGCCCATTCGTGGGAACCAGGTAAGGGCTGTAACACTCGAGTCCCCACTTCAGGTTGTCACAAGGCTCGAGCCGGGTTCCTGCGTTTCCTCCCGCACGAGGAGGAATCAGGTGAGTGTTTCACTTCACACCCAGACCCCGCCCCCTGCCGTCACAGGCCCCTGGCTGGGTCCCTGTGTTCCTCCACGCTGCCCCACCGCTCCCCACTCCCCAGTTCCGGTGGGTCCTGTGGACCATCAGACTCGGCTATGCAATTCAGTCCATATTGCATAGCCGCATCCCCCCAAGGCATCCCCCCAAGTTCAGGGGCATCCGGTTCACTTCAGTCAAGGTCAGGGCTCTGAACCGGTTCAAGGAACGAAAACGAAAACCAGACTGGAACAGAACCGGAAACAGAAACTAAATCAAATTTTATAGTTCCGAACAGAATTGAACATTTTAAATGGCCATTAACAGGTTAATAACGTTATTTTATCGTTCCACTTAATAATTGAAATTTGCTGTCAACCAATCAGGAATTCAAGTAGTACAGACTATGCAAATGTGATGCTGACACATCCAGCGAGTGAAATGCCCGCCCGCGCTCAGCTGTGAACTCTAGTCGCAATGGCGTTAGAGTTTATCCGAGGACAGTGTAAGATGGATTCAACATATCTTACGCACCTGCAGCGCTTCTGTGAACAGAGAAAACAGAATAAAACTATGTGCCTATATATGCCTATACACTAAATATATTTCATGTAAATCATTGACAGATTAACAAAACGAAAGAAAAAGAAATATGCTAAGTTAGGCCTACGGTTCATTGTGACGCATTCCAACGTTCTTGGACAGGAAAACGAGACGGCAGAAAGTAGTTTTCTTTATTTTGCAAAAGCTTTACAGTTGTATTTTACAGTTTTATTTGCTTTGCAATAGCTTGACAGTTTTGAATTATGTCTTGCATCTGTATAGCCAACCAGCGTTGGTATGGACATTTCGCGCTGGCGCCTCGGCCTCACCTGCACAAAGACACATATTTTTGCGACATTGCAGCCTGTTCATTATCAAAATAAAATACGGTTAAAGGAACATGTAAAAAGTTACAGTGCTCTGTTTTCCGATCTGTTGTATTCAAGCATGACCACCGCCTCACTGTGCAGTTATTGCCGATGTGAAGGATGATGTTTTACGTCGATGAAAGTAAAAAGCTATAAATAATATTTTAGTAGATACGTCGAGAATATGGAAACATTTGGATTCGTGCCGAGTGAGAGAGGTAGGCATCAGTTTCAAGTTTAATTTGTTTTTGGATTGCTGTTTTAGTCTTTTATAGCAGCCTTAAGTTTAGAGGATTTGTTGTGAAGAGAAACCAATAACTGTGTATATAATGTTTGTAAACATTTTTGATTTACCAGCATTTTAGCCTACATCATTTCTGAATAATAGTCTAGTAAAATGTTTTTTTTTCTCGAAACAATTTTATAAAAGTTTTTTTTTTTAACAATGCAGCAAACATTTTTAAATATCTTTAAAAAAATACTTGAATGTCTTTAAAGCATTAATAGATTTTTTTTCTTTTGTTTAGTAGCCTACATTTAGAAATATAAAAATCTAGAAAAGATGATGCTGAATTGGCTGTAACTAAACGCAGCGGGTTAAGATACCATCTCTTTCTGTTTTTTTTCTTTCTTTTTCTTTTTGTGTAAAGAAAACACTGTACTTTTATTATTATTATTATTATTATTGGCAAAGACTATTTTAAAAATAACGGTATTAACCGTTGTGGGTGTGTGACCCATACTCAGAATTTGTGTTCTGCATTTAACCCATCCAAGTGTACACACAGTAGTGAACATACACCCGGAGCAACTACAGTCCGGGGAGCAGTTGGGGGTTTGGTCGTGGTATTGAGGGTGTTGGCCCACCTACAATCCCTGCTGGACCTGAGACTTGAACCCACGACCTTCGGGTTACAAGTCCAACTCTCTATCCATTAGGCCATGACTGCCCTTTAAATATTAGGATATTAAGTAAAGATCAAGTTCCATGAAGATAGCTTGTGAATTTCTTACCGTAAATATATCAAAACTTAATTTTTGATTAGTAATATGCATTGCTAAGAACTTCATTTGGACAACTTTAAAGGTGATTTTCTCAATATTTAGATTTTTTTGCACCTTCAGATTCCAGATTTTCAGATAGTTGTATCTCAGCCAAATATTGGCTATTTACATGGCTAAAACTGCCCAGTCCTGCAGATTTGCATAATACAATATTAAGAAGATCAGGCCCTTTCTCTCAGAATCATGCAACACAACTCAGGCTCTTGTTCTGTCCAGACTTGACTATTGCAATGCTCTCTTGGCAGGTCTTCCAGCCAATTCTATTAAACCTCTACAATTAATCCAAAATGCCGCTGCTAGATTAATCTTTAATGAGCCGAAAAGAACGCACGTCACACCTCTGTTCATCAATTAGCACTGGCTACCAATAGCTGCTTGCATTAAATACAAGGCATTATATGCTTGCCTTCAGAACCACCTCTGGCTCTGCACCCCTTTACCTAAATTCAGTACTTCACACCTATGCGCCTCTGGAAGCTTGCGTTCTGCAAGTGAACGATGCATTATTGTTCATCCCAAAGAGGCACACTATCACTTTCACAGACTTTTACATGAACTGTTCCCATCTGGTGGAATGACCTGCCCAACTCAATCCGAGCAGCCGAATCCTTACCCATCTTCAAGAAACGGCTAAAAACACATCTCTTCCATCTTGATTTGACCCTCTAACTCTAGCACTCTCTATTCTAATTCTATTTTATCGATCTGTCTTCTTTTTATTAATATAAATACATTTGACCCTCTATCAATTGCATATTTATTCTCTAACTGCTGGCTTTTCTTGTAAAACTAACACTAGCTTTCTTTTTTCTATTCTATCTACTTGTTTCTTATAAAAAAAAAACAAATAATAATAATAATAATAAAACACACTAGGTTACTTTTTTCTATTTCTATACTCGTTTTCTTTCTACCTTTCTATACTAGACTTGTAATAGCACTTGCATGTTGTTGATCTTTTGTTGGTTTTGATTGCTTCTATTGTCCTCGTTTGTAAGTCGCTTTGGATAAAAGCACTGCTAAATGACTAAATGTAATGTAAATGTAATATTGTCCTATCCAAACAAACCGTGCATCAATGGAAAGCTTAACGGGTCAGATTATGCCTAATTTAAAAACAAAAAACCTTTATGATTGGCTTAGTGGTCCAGGGTCACAATTCTTATTTCCATTATTTGACAGACATCATACTCAGCACTGAACTATTCACCAGAGCTCAAAGAGAACGTGCAGTCCATCATGTTTCCTTTTACCGTAAATCACAGAGTATAGGATTATTTAGTGTCGTGTTGATCTCGGATGCTGGTCAACTTCACGGGGAGTAAACCTCTAAATTAATAAATGTCTCGTTTAAGATCCAGTAACATGTATATGATTTGAACACAAGAGGATCAAGACAGTAAGTCCTTCTGGATCACATGATCGAGGTTTATATGGCGACGCAGAGAAAAGCATCATCCTTCATCTGCGTTTACACGCTGTTCTTCGATGCCATTAACGAGTCATTGACTTTTAATATGCAGATAGGTTGTTCTCAAGTATAGATCAGCTGAAATGATGTTAAAGGCTGTTTGTTACATTATTTCCCTGATATAGCCGCTCATCAGGGAGCTCGGGAATGTGAGTGCGCGTTTATTATGAGGATTGTGAGTCTGTGGAAAGTGTTAGAGAGGCTCTTCTGTACGTGGCAGCGACTAAAATCACTGCAAAACAGCAGAAACACAGCAGAGGAGTCGCTATAAGACTGCTTCTGCTGGTCTGTCCCATCACACGTTCACACTTTCAACGCGAACCGAGGTAAGAGCTGTTATATTTTAACGCTAGTCGATTATGTGATTTGTAGCAGTTCGGCGTGCCGTGCAACACCTTTGACATCTGACCTTTAAATAACTCGAGTTGCTACAATGTATTTTTTATACCAACGTTTTGTTCAGAATATTGCAATGAGTTGCTTGCTTTGCGTTCAAATTTAAGTTGTAAAATAGTGTTTTGAATCTGTATTAAACATGGGTACGTTTATATAGTTTTTATTCCCTAAATAGGCTACTAGCTGTTTGTTTTAATTTCTGGATTTTTGTCTCGGAAGAGTGTTTCTCTTTCTGCAGGTGTTAAACGAGTTTTTGTTTTTGTTTTAATACTGTATTTATACTGTTAAACCTATTAACAAGTCCTCTTTATTATATTTTATCAGTGGATTTAATGGGTAGCTGCTGTAACGTGTCTAATATTAATATTACTGAATATAATTTAGAGTGTTTATAACAGCATACATCAGTAGCTGAAGGTATGCATTGTTTTATTCGAGTTATTGTAGAGTTTTACTGATGTTTTACTGAGGTCGTTGCTGAAAGCTGCAGATCCTCTCGAGGAGGACAGGAACTTTTCTAGAAGATGACGTCACCTCTCATGCACTCAACTTCTGAAACATTTGGGAGTTTGCGTTGGTTTGCTCTTAAGGTTTAATTAGTCTTTTTTTTTTTTACAGTATGCTAATGCTATTTGCCTTAAGTTAAAAGATTTGATGAATATTGCTCTTGATGTAGTGTGATTTAACAGACAGATCACTGGTAAAGTGTGAATTGTGCTCTATTTAGGAAAAATCTGCTTCCTCTTCCAATGACCCCTCACCAGCTAAAATCTGTAAAAGGTCCATTAACACAAACAAGAGCAGCTGGAGAGAGTCAAACACTTGAGTTTACATTACACTGAGTTTAGTTTGAAATTAGGTGTGAAGGCAGTCAGGAGTGAATTGAATCTGACCGTGTGAGATTGTTTAATGAATTATATGCCTAAATAAGTCAGTTGTAAGTTACTAAGTGAGTTGCATGGATTTACAACTATACAGGTGGAGAAAAATGAATATTGAATAGCTGTGAATGAGTGATCCACAAGTTATCATACCCTCATATTGCATTCCTATTTCAGGTCTATTGCAGAGAAGGCAGATTTTAGTACTTTTATACAGAATCTTTGGAACAAGGCACCACATTCACTGAAAATTCACTCTGGAGATTTGCTAAAAATTGCAATGTCATGTTGGAGTCAGACTGTGACTTCCTGAATCCGACTCAAATTTAATTGTGAGGTCTTTAAATGCTAAACTATTTTAAAAGACTTGTGCATGCGCCCTGTGGTGAGTTCTACCACCCCACTGACCAACACCCAGTTAAACCGTTCATTCGGGCAGGTTGACAGTAATGACCGGCTATTAGCTAAAAGCTTAGTTATTTCCACCCTCACATTTGTACCAAAGAGTTTGCTGTTTGTGGCTGTGACCAATTCCACTTGCACTTTTATGATCGTAAAATCAGCAGTAGATACTCATCCCAGAAAATTAAGGCAAAAAGTGAATAATAAAAAATATACATAAATATTATTTCTGTGATGCTAAGCTGAATTTTCTGCGTCATTCTAATATGCTGATTTATTATCAATGTTGGAAACTGTTGTGCTGCTTATTATTTATTGGAAAATATATTTTTTCAGGATTCTTTGATAAATAAAATGTTAAACAACAGTGCTTATTCTAAAGATTAATATTTTGTAACAATACGTTTTTATAATCACTTTTAATCAATTTAACATCCTTGCTGAATAAAAGTATTAATTTCTTTCAATAAAATAAAGAAAAAAATTATGATTTAGGCTATATATATATATATGTTTAATCTGTTTCTATATAAAATATATTTTCTAGTCATATTCTTGTTTTTCACCAGCAATAAAAGCTCTGCAGCTGTTTCTTGACCCATTTGTGGTCAAGCACCAAAGAACTGACTTGGCTCAGTATTCAGTTTTAGTCCTCAATAGTAAGCATGCTTAACACACTTATGCACAGACTTTGTGCATAAAAAGTCTATTTTTAACTCCCAGAGCAATCTTCAGTTAAGTCCAATGGGATATACAGTAAATCTGCACATTTCTAACATGTCTGTTTGGTTTCCTTATAGGTTTTGCTTGACAATGGCAACATTTCTGGTGTTTACGCTGCTGACTCTGTCGTCCTTCACTTCTCCCACAGGAGCCGAAATCTTCACGTCAATCAGTACAGTTCCTTCTGTTCCTCTTAGTTGCATGAAAATCATCTGGTGTTTAATTTCTGATTAAATTATAAGTGATCAAAGTACACTCCCTTTATATGGGACTGGCTGGCTTTGCTGAAGGACTGTAAAACTTGAAATATTGTGACCCTTGAGCACAAAACCAGCCATAAGTGTCAATATTTTGAAATAGAGATTTCCATTGATGTATGGTTATGATAGGACAATATTTGGCCGAGATACAGCTATTTGAGAATCTGGAATCTGAGGGTGCAAAAAAAAAAAAAAAAAAAAAAATTGAGAAAATCACCTTTAAAGTTGTCCAAATTAAGTTCTTAGCAATGCATATTACTAATCAAAAATTAAGTTTTGATATATTTACTGTAGGAAACTCACTAAATATCTTCATGGAACATGATCTTTACTTAATATCCTAATGATTTTTGGCATAAAAGAAAAAAGACTGCTTTTGTGCTCCAGGGTCACAAATGTGCTTTTTTGGTCTTGCCGTCACTTCTTTGTCATTTTTAATGCTAAAATCTTGCCTTCTCTTTTCATAGGCCAAATGACAGACCTGATATTTACAGAGAGGGAGCTTGTCCAATCCCTGAAAGAATACATTGAAGCAGAAGAGATGAAACTTGAAGCTGTGAAGAGGTGAATTTTTCACTACAATATTTTTTTTATGTATGACTCACACATGAACCCGTGACTCATTTGTGTGTTTCTGTCTATCTTTTGGCTTCAGCTGGGCTAATAAACTGGATATGTTGACCCGTTTGTCCACGTTGGACCCTGAAGGCTTCCTAGCTCACCCGGTGAATGCCTACAAGCTGATGAAGAGACTCAACACCGAGTGGTCCGAGTTAGAGAGTCTGGTGCTGCAGGACCCATCAGATGGTACAGTATATCAGCGTTTATCACAAGTCATACAAGGTTTAACATTGAGAAAGTACTGAGGAATGTTACAGTCAAAAAACAGTCTGGATTGGACAGTAGATTTATGATAGTTGTAGTTTTCGACACTAATTTTGTGGTGTGCTTGCTGCTGTACAGTTGATTTTTTTGGCATTATCTTTTAAAATTCCTTTTAAGATATGACTAGTTTTATGCCAAAGCAAATGTTGAACATGTTTGAACTGGTGTAAGCTAGAGATCCCAGAACAGGCAAAAAACAAAACCTTATAAGTATATAAAAAGTTACAATATTTTATTGTATTCTTTATTACATTCTTCATGTTTACATGTTACATCACACATTTGTTACTTTCATAGACTTACGTTACTTTAAAAAATATTTGACTCCAGACTTTATATACTGTATATTTCTGAAGTTGATATACAGTTAGTAGAATTTAATGTTCTCTGTACTTTACAGATCATTTCCATATTGCCACATAATTGATTAATAACTCCAACTCACAACTACTATAAATATATCCATCTTTATCCACATTCATACTCCCATAAAGCAACGTATACTATATAGCAAATCTCAAATGCTTGATATGTTTGTTGTCACCATATGAAAACTGTCCTTTTGCCAGCTCTAAACTGCAAAATGTGAGTCAATGTTTTGGAATTAATGTATTGCAAACTTTAACCTCAAGATTTTGTTTAAAGCTCCTGTGAATGTGAATTGTGAAAAGTGCTATGCAAATAAAATTGAGTTCTGTATGGTGAAATGTCAGGGTCTGAGTGTGTGTGAAGTCACGACAGCTGTTCACTTATTTTCACTCCATAATGTGAACTTGTGTGAACATGTGTTGCAACATGTTGCCACGTGGAGTTCTTGAGACTCTTTCCACTTAAATGAAAGCCATGCAAGCGATAATGTACGGCCATTACCACGGGAAATAACCCTGACTGGGTGATCAAGACCCCAACATGATGCCAAAATATTTAGTAATGTACTTTTACCAAATGCATACATGTACAGGTACATCTAAAAAAAATAGAATATCGTGGAAAAGTAAATGACTTGTTTACAAAAATAAGTATCTCAAAATATTAGAATATTTACATTTGAGTTTCTATCAATGACCATCCCTACAGTATAAATTCTGGGTATCTCTTGTTCTTTGAAACCACAATAATGGAGAAGACTGCTGACTTGGCAATGATCCAGAAGACGAACATTGACGCCCTCCACAAAGAGAGTAAGTCACAGAGGGTCATTACTGAAAGCTGTGGCTGTTTACAGAGTGCTGTATCAAAGCATATTAAATCCAAAGTTGACCGGAAGGAAGAATTTGGGTAGGAAAAGGTGCACAAGCAACAGGGATGACCGCAAGCTTGAGAATACTGTCAAGCAAAGCTGATTCAAACACTTGTGAGAGCTTCACAAGGAGTGGACTGAAGCTGGAGTCAGTGCATCAAGAGTCTCCACGCTCAGACGTCTTCAGGAAAAGGGCTACCAAGCCACTTCTGAACCAGAGACAACGTCAGAAGCGTCTTACCTGGGCTGTGGAGAAAAAGAACTGGACTGTTGCTCAGTGCTCCAAAGTCCTCTTTTCAGATGAAAGTAAATTTTGCATTTCATTTGGAAATCAAGGTCCCAGAGTCTGGAGGAAGAGTGGAGAGGCACAGAATCCATGTTGCTTGAAGTCCAGTGTGAAGTTTCCACAGTCAGAGATGATTTGGGCTGCCATGTCATCTGCTGGTGTTGGTCCACTGTGTTTTCTGAAGCCCACAGTCAACGCAGCCGTCTACCAGGAGATTTTACAGCACTTCATGCTTCCTTCTGCTGACAAGCTTTATGGAGATGCTGATTTCATTTTCCAGCAGGACTTGGCACCTGCCCACACTGCCAAAGGTACCAAAAGCTGGTTCAATGACCATGGTGTTACTGTGCTTGATTAGCCAGCAAACTCACCTGACCTGAACCCCATAGAGAATCTGTGGGTTATTGTCAAGAGGAAGATGAGAGACACCAGACCCAACAATGCAGATGACCTGAAGGCCGCTATCAAAGCAACCTGGGCTTCCATTACACCTGAGCAGTGCCACAGGCTGATCACCTCCATGCCACGCCGCATTGAGGCAGTAATTCATGCAAAAGGAGGCCCAACCAAGTATTGAGTGCATAGAAACTTTTCAGAAGCCTGACATTTCTGTTTAAAATATCCTTTTTTTATGATCTTATGTAATAATCTAATTTTCTGAGACACTGAATTTTGGGTTTTCATTATCTGAGCTATAATCATCAATTTCAAGAAATAAAAGCTTGAAATATTTCACTCTGTGTAATGAATCTATATAATATATGGGTTTCACTTTCTGAAATGAGTGACACAAAATATTGACCTTTTTCACGATGCTCTAATTTTTTTTTAGATGCACCTGTATATAAAATACAGAAACACTTAAGGTGTGATTCACCCCAAAATGGAAACTCGCCTTTCAACCAAACATTTGCTGATAGCCATTGACTTCCATAGTAGGGGAAAAAATACAATGGATGTCGATGGCTACCGGCAACTATTTTGTTACCAACATTCTTGCAAATAGCTTCTATGTTGAGCAGAAGAAAGAAACTTGTACAGGTTTGGAACGACATGAGAGTGAGTAAATAACAGAAGCTTCATTTTTGGGTGAAATATCCCGTCAAGTTAGAATAATTTATATATAGCAACTGACAGAGCTATATAGGAAATCTGTCAGTTATACAGATAAACTCTCATTATACCGCATGATATTGCTGTTGTCCAAAGAGAATCATGTACTCCAAAGCAACGTGGCTTTAAAAAAAGTAATCAATTGTTCTCAGTGATGTGTAATAAAAAGCTCTTATTTTTTTTCTTTTCTTCTAAAGGATTCATATCAAACATGTCTGTGCACAGACAGTCTTTCCCTGATGAGGAGGATGAGAAGGGAGCAGCCAAAGCACTCATGCGTCTGCAGGACACGTATAAACTGGACTCGGAAAGCTTCTCCAAAGGCAAACTGCCAGGTCAGAGGCAGTACTCTGGTAACTCCAACTCTTGTTTTCACACTTCTTTGTTTTGTCCTGTACTGCGATAGCAGTTAGAGAGACCGTGTTAAACTGAGACCGTCATTGCAAGACTTTAAAAGGGGGACAAATCAAATACACCCTCACTATCAGTGGGTTTCTGAGACTTAAAGAGTGTCTTTATGAGAAAAAGCTGAAGCAGTAGTTATATTTGCATTATTAGTAAATGCATGTTGCTTAATTTATAATTTTTGAAATTTTGTAATTGGAATACTACCTTGATTTATAATTAGGGGCCAAGTTCCTGTAGTATCTGTTTTTTGGGAAAATGATCAAATTTGGCGCACAGAGGACCGTTCCAACATTAACCACAGCAAATTTGGAGTCTCTAACTTGAGCCCTCTAGCGCCACTAACTGTCCAAATTTGCACTCATGTTTATGTTAAACTTTTGAAACGTAAAGTCTAGAAGCAAATAATTTTTTCTTCCTTGGCTCAAGATGATTCGATTTGCTTTGGTGTCATTTTCAGTGCAAATCCTTTTCCATGATGCCATTTAGAATTTTCCAAAAGAAAAAAAAAAACTATTTTCAAACCCCTCCATAGACTCTTTTTGTCAGCATGGTCTGAAGTAGGGCTGTCAAATAAAAATTTGATTATTTGTCGAATTTAAATTAAAAATCCACATTTTAATGTAAAAACGTTGCATTCTAATTTTAGGTTTGCGTCAGGCAGTCATTTGAATGCTTTTGTTAGCCACTAGATTCGGCGCTGCTGTGTTGTTCATTCAAAATATTGCGGGTAAAAGAGAACATCAATGCGTGGAAGATCTAGTTTATGGCAAAACTAAAACCAAGCCATTCACACAGAAAGCATATTATGTGCATTTTCCATAGACACATCCATCACCGCTGCACTCGAGAGCCCCATGTTTAGAAAGCCATGTAAAATTAATATAAGTTCAACTTTTAAAAAACATATCTCAACTTTATGGTTTTTTTTTTAATGAAAATATTTATTAAACCATACCTACAGGATGCTGTTTTGTTTCTAATTGTTTAAGCAACTTAATTATGGTTTATAAACATTATTTTAAACATTATGCATTTTTTCAAAGATAGTCCTGTTATTTTATTGCTTTGAAGAAATGTGCATTAGTAATATTTTGTTCGATGTGGCCTCAGGAGAGAAGCCAAAAGCCTATGCCTTTTTTGCCTTTTAAATTCGAATATAATTCGAATATTGGTCATATTTAAGTACAAAATTCGAATTTAGTTTTTCAACCATAGTCTGAAGATGACTTGGTACTGAAGATGATCTGGTTTGATTTTTGCGATAATCTAACCAGATCGTCTTAAGACCATGCTGACAAAAAGTTCGTCAAATTCAAGTTGACAGTCAAACTGTTCTTGAAGAACGCATGAGCAAAAGAGCTCACCAAATTGGACGTGAGGCTATAACTTAGTAACACTTTAGTGTTATTGAGACCAAACTTGGTGTGTGTTATAATAACCATGACCTGAGGCTACCTACACAGGTTTGGCACAGCGCCACCTAGTAGTCACGAGGTATGAAAAATGGCTATTTTTGCTCAGCTTATGAACGGTTTGGCCAAAAATTATAGGACCGTTTTCTTCAGATTCGGACCAACATACCGAGTCGAACAATACCCAATTTTCCCATGTCGGCCATGTTGAGTTTTATTGTATAATGTTGTATTTTGCAAATGAAGTGGTGTATTGTTACGAAACTCTGATTGTTACAAAAAAGTTATGAAAACTTTGACACTGTGCCCTGAAAGTACTCAAAGTATCAGGGCAGCGCTAACTTGTGGTCAATTGCTTATTGTCATGTGACTGGTCTTCATTGATTCCCTGAATCATGCCGAGAACATCAACACCAATTACATTTACATTTACATTTATTCATTTAGCTGACGCTTTTATCCAAAGCGACTTACAATTATGCCATAATTGGCCAAACTTTCTGTCTGTCACTTTGATTTATATTGAAAACCTACATTTTCAAGCTCCTCCTAGACTGTTGGTCTGATTTTCACCAAAATGATTGAAAATACTCAAATTAGGCATGGCTCGATACCATAATTTTGGCTTCGGTACGATACCAGAATGTAGTACCTTGGTATCGATACCATAGGTGACAACCAGCCTCAAAAGATAAGTGACTTTAAAACAGTTTTATTAATAATAATAGTAATATCAATAATAAAAACAGATTCATATCTTAATACCTTTGTATCAAACTGTAACAAAAAACTACAAACTCAGGTTACATTTTGACTGAGTTTGATGAAAAAAATAGCACTGAATTTGCGTAATTAATGCAACAAATGTTGCTTTATTGTAAAGTGTTATTCTAGCAGTCAAAGTAATATTCAAAATCTCTCTCAGATTGTTTTCAGATTTCAGACAGAAAATGAAAGCATTAAATATAAATCTCACTCTCTCGGCTGCTTCATATTAGCGGTCGGCAGCACGGCAGAAACATTCCCTTCATATCATTGATACTACAATTAATATAGCAAAACTCTTGCTCAATTCAAATACAATTAATATTCGATTGTATGAAATGCAAGTGCATATAAATATACACATAGATATGTATATATGTGTGTATATGTATAAAAAACCTAAACTTATTTTATTTACAGTTTGACATGGCTGATAGCTGTGATTAGGTTTGACAAGCAACCGTTGTAAAGTACCATCATAAATCATATAGTGTGCACATGACTTAAAGTAACGCTTGGTCCAGTATAATATCTATACTGAAACCTGTGATAAATGTGACGTTCTGTCCGCAGGGGTTCGCTACAACGCTGAGCTGACAGTGGATGACTGCTTTGACATGGGGAAACTGGCCTACAATGAGAATGACTATTATCATTCAGTGCTGTGGATGCAGCAGGCGCTCAGACAGATGGACTCGGGAGAAGACTCCAAGACGGCCAAAGCCGATATTTTGGATTATCTGAGTTACTCAGTCTATCAGATGGGTGACCTGTCACGAGCCATCGAACTCACCCGGCGCTTGGTGGCCATCGGTAGGCCATTTCTCTCTATCTGTTATATTTGACCTGCAAGTTGACACTAGATGATCATTAGGAAATGTATAGCCACATAAAGTCACATGAAATGCTCATAAATGGGCCATTCTACAGAATTGGTGCAAACTGCTGTCCCACAACCAAAATCACATTTAAATAGCATTTAAGAATTAAAATCTTGTTTACTAAGATCCTTCTATTATATATCGAAACACACAGTAATATTTAAAATATTAGTAAGCTCATATATAAATAACAAAAATAATAATTTATTGGGTACTTTCAATTGGGAGGTGGCTGTCCCAAACCCTAGCCTCCAAATTTAAATTTATGAAAATTATATTGAAATAATTTGTATGTTACTACATTGTTGTTTTAAAAAAAATCTTTTTGAATTTTTTTTTGTGAAGAAGAAAAACTAATTATTTGTAAATCATGAAACTTCATGCGTCGCACATTTTTCATGTCACTACCAAAACAGTATGTTTTAGTCCATTGGCCGAGACTGATTTGAACTAAACCCCTAAATTTATGATCAGAAAATATTCCTGTGTGTCCCTCTCTCAGATGGGTCTCATGATTTTGAGGTAAATGTGTTCAAAAGTCCGAAAATCTGTGTGTAACTTTAAGAAATGTCACTACTGAAAACCCTTTGTCTCCAATTAAGCACTCTTGTTCGGTGTTGCTCCATAACATTTAGTTTTTATGTGGACAACTGTTAATATTTGTGCTAGCAAATCAAGTGCTGTTTAGCATCTTTGAGCTAGGTTCAAAAGTATCTAAAATTGTCACTACCCAAAACAAAAAAAAAACATTTGGTGAAATATCGGTAGTCAGTGAAATTTGTTGTTTTTTTGGGTGTTATTCCCTAAAATTTTTTTTTACCGAGACCGAAACATGTTTCGGTAGTGACAAAAGGGAACACACAATCCTTTATTTGGGGGGAAATAGACAATTTTAGTACAGTTATGCAAAAGCTTTAGTACGTTTTAGTATGTGAGTTAAAATTCTGTTAAAGCATTACTATCACTACCGAAAATGTGCAGTCATTACTGGATGCTTTGTCAAAAATAAAGTAGATTGAATTATAAAGATGCATATTCAAACTAATGAATCCTTAACTTTGAAATCAGTATGATCAACTTTATGGCTTTTACAAAGAAAGATTGTTATTGATTAACCTCTTAACTTTTTAATAAAACGGCAAAAAATATATTTACAAGGTAGATAAAACCTTAATGTCAATATAGCCCTTCTTGTTAAACTATGTATTATTATGTTTCGGTAGTGACAAAAACACTTTCTGAAAATACAGTATGTGACCCTGGAGCACAAAACCATCAGTCTTAAGTCTCTGGGGTATATTTGTAGCAATAGCCAAAAATACATTGTATGGGTCTAAATTATCCATTTTTCTTTTATGCCACAAATCATTAGGATATTAAGTAAAGATCATGATTTTTTTGTAAATTTCCTACAGTAAATATATCAAAACTTCATTTTTGATTAGTAATATGCATTGCTAAAAACTTCATTTGAACAACTTTAAAGGTGATTTTCTCAATATTTAGATTTTATTGCTCCCTCAGATTCCAGATTTTCTAATAGTTGTATCTCAGACAAATATTGTCCTATCATAACAAACCATACATCAATGGAAAGATTATTTATTCAGCTTTCAGATGATAAATAAATCTCAATTTACAATTTTTTTTTTTTAATTCACCCTTATGACTGGTTTTGTGCTCCATGGTAACATATGAGAATTAACTGCACAATTGGTAGAAATGTGTACCTTAGATATTATACAATTTGCATGCATACAAAATTTGTGGATTTTTTTTTTCAGGATGTTTCCAACTCTGACTTTGAACATGGAATCCAAGAAAAATGTGACGCAGTTTTTTTTTTTTACTGTATTTCTCGACCATTGCAAAATGCATATCCTGTGCATGCACTTGCAGATCCCAGCCACCAGAGGGCAGGAGGAAATCTGCACTACTTTGAGCGGCTGCTGTCTAAGGAGCTGAGGGACCAGGGTCGGAGCCAGCAGGAGCCCGCAGACGAGAGGCCCATTCAGCTGGACACTTATGAGCGGCCCAAAGACTACCTGCCGGAGAGAGAGGTGTACGAGGCCCTCTGCAGGGGAGAGGGAATCAAAATGGTGAGTGCAGCTTATATCCCAAATGCACAATGAGGGAATTATTTGCCCTTTTCACTTTATTGCTTTTGTAAGCCTTATTTTGAGTCATTTACAGTGTCTCTTGTTTGAGACTTTGATTATATTGTACACTGCTGGTCCAAAATGACCAATAATTAGGATATTTTTAAATGTTTTAGAAGTCTCTTTTGCTCACTAAGGCTGTATTTATTTGATTAAACATGCAGTAAAAATTGTGAAATATTAAAAAACTGTAATACACTACCATTTATCGGTTTGGGGTATGTATGATTTTTTTTAAAGGATGCATTGATTTGATCAAACGTGACAGTAAAGATATTTATAATGATGCAAAATAAATCTATTTTAAATAAATGCTGTTTGAACTTTCTCTATCAAAGAATCCTGAAAAAAAAGCATCACAGTTATAAATAATAACAACTGAGCAGTAAATCAGTATATTAGAATGATTTCTGAAGGATCATGTGACACTGGAGTAATGTTGCTGAAAATACAGTTTTGATCACAGAATTAAATTATATCTTACAATAAATTGAAATACAAAGCAGTTAGTTTAAATGATAATGTTTCACAATATTAGTTTTTTTCTGTATTTTTGATCAAATAAATGCATCCTTGGTGAGCACGAGGGACATCTTTTAAATGCATGAAAATATCTTAATTATTCCAAACTTTTGATAGTAATGTAAACAATATAAATGTTTCTTATGCAGACAGTGTGAAGGGGACCAAGATTTAGATTAATCACACTAACACGTCATTAACACACAATGTTTACGTCTTGTGGCTGTAGTTTCGAATCATTGCTTATTTTAATGTTGGTTTCAGATGAGAGTTGCAACATATATATATATATATATATATATATATATATATATATATATATATATATATATATATGTATGTGTATATGTATATGTATGTATTTATTTAGATAAATTTCTATGAAAATATAAAAATCATCCTAAATAAGGTAGGTTGTTATAAAAAGTAAATTTCTTAATTTCCCTACAGACTCAAAAGAGGCGTAGCCGACTGTTCTGCCGTTATCAGGATGGCAACAGGAACCCACGTCTGCTGCTCAAGCCGATGAAGGAGGAGGACGAGTGGGACAGTCCTCACATCGTTCGCTTTCTGGAGGCCCTCTCCGATGAAGAGATAGGGAAGATCAAGGAGCTGGCCAAACCTAAGGTGAGTGTGCAAACCCTAGACGGACAGATGGACAGTATATAGGCATGAGTAGTTCACCCAAAAATTACATTTTTATTTTTCCCTTAAATAGTCACTAGTGGTCGAGCGATATTGTTTTTTTTGACTGCCGATATCTTGGAACGCAGGGTGGCCGATATAATTTTATTTATTTTAATTGATATTTAAGAAATTTGAAATCATTTGAAAATTTATTAAAAAATTTGTAAAATAAGCATACTTCTACTTTAATTTGGCAAAGTATTTTTTCACAAATAAATAAATATTTAATAAAAAGGAAGTAAACACTGTAACCAACAGGGCACTCGGTATTCTGGGATGTTTGTGTGCATTGGGAATCATATTTTTTCAAATAAAGCCAAGGTAACACTCATTTCACATACAGCACACAGTGAAAATGACATGAATATGATCGTGGGCAAATGCATAAAGCGCAGCATAATTTGAATTTCCGAGTTTAAAGTTTGTGAATCAGGCGTCTCCAGTGACGCTGAACTCTCCTCCTTTCCGCATTCAATTCACACGGACCGACCGTCTCGCAGAGAACATTCGCCGGTTACAAATGCACACTTTATTGACTAAGTTTGTGAAATTAAATGTTCATTAGTCATTCAGAGATTTGTTTAAATGATGTAAATGTGCATTTGCTGAATGCTGATGGCAACCGAGGAAAAATGATTGTTTGCCTTTCTAATACTAATAATATAAAAGCAATCGTTATAATACTTTTTGTACACATTTTACTTCCTTTATTTGGCCGTTGTATCCGATTATTAGACAGACTTCTTTCCGTATTAGACTGAACTGTTAACGACGACAGCAAACAAGAGGGAGAATGTGAGAGCTTTGTCAAAAAAAAAGTCCTGCCTCGAACGCATCGGCCTAACAGGAGAAACTTATCGGCTAATGCCGATATTTGAAAACAAAAAGCCAAATATCGGCATTGGCGATATATCGGTTGACCACTAATAATAACACATACCATTTAAGCCTTTTTGTGCTTTTATTTCTTACTTTTTTATTTGGTGCCAACTAAATCTTTTGTTCTTGAATTATTATTTATAATGTGCTGTAATGGTCACAGCCTCAAAAGAAGCTGTTTTGAAAAAGCAGGCTTAGTGTTTATACAAATTTTAAGATTAAGAGAAATTAATGGCCCACATTTGTTTTACAAAATGCTGTAAAATAAAATATGAAAACCTTTGACAAAAGAGAACTATTTACAAACCTGTTGAGCCAAACAAATTACATTTTCTGTCTGTTATAATTCATAAATGTAATTTTTCTTTTGACAATTGGGCTTAAAGGGAACAGCAGCATTGATTTCCTAATAACCCCACTAAACTAAAAATCCACTGAACCTCATATAAGGCACTAGCTGATAGGGGTGTAAGCAATTTTATTTTATCGGTTTAGGACAAACTAATAAAATATTTTTTGCAAAGCTAATTCGGAGTTGTTCTCTGTAGCTTGCGAGAGCCACAGTGAGAGACCCAAAAACAGGTGTTCTGACGGTCGCCCATTACAGAGTTTCCAAAAGGTGAGCACATCTCATACACAGCCATTCATTAATGGTGTTCATGTCTAGCTTGATAAGAACAAGGTAACAAGGGCTGGGCTGTATTGTATTTGCAATATAAAGTACATGACAGTAGATATAAACGCATGAATATTGGTGGACAAGGAATCTTGTTCCTGATTGCTGATATTTAGAACAACATCACTCTTGATCATGTGATATTTCATTGAATTTCCAGCAAAATAAGTATATTACGGTATGCCTTTAGTGTGACGTAAATGGTTTCATTCTGTGATTTGGTCATAGCTCTCACCTGTATCTAATACATTAATAAGTGTACTTATTTGATATTGTAACGCAGCTGTTGAACAGAATTGTGTCATTATTGTCTTGTCTTCTGGTGTGTCTGCAGTGCATGGTTAGAAGGGGAAGACGATCCAGTGATCGCGCGGGTCAATCAGAGAATAGAGGACATCACAGGATTAACTGTAGACACTGCAGAACTTCTACAGGTCATTCATCCAAAATACTCCAGAACATCACAAACACACACAAGCTGTGGTCTCCATAGGCTTTAGTCTCACGCCACATGATATATAATATAATATAATAAAATATAGTATAAGATAATACAGTAGAATGTACTTCACAAATGCCATTATTAAAACTAAATTTCAGAAATAATCACAATTTTCTAGTAACTGTAAACATCTGTTGTGCAGTACATTGTTTCCCCCAAAATTAAAAGGAATTGTTAAATTTGAAATTAAATTAATAATCTAATTAGTGCTGCCAAACGATTAATCTCGATTAATTGCATCCAAAATAAATGTTTTTGTTTACATAATATATGCGTGTGTATATTTATTATGTGTATATAAATACACACGCATGTATGTATTTCAGAAATATATATTACGTTTATATATTAAATATATTTATATACAATATCAATTATATGAATATAAATATATGTAAATGCAAGTAAATATATACTGTATTTGTGTGTTTTTTTATATATATACATACATAATATACACAGTACACGCGCATATATTATGTAAACAAAACCTTTATTTTGGATGCGATTAATCGTTTGACAGCACTTAATATAATATAATTAACTATACTATAGATTTTAGAGACAGTGTTCCATATTATATTATAATATAAGTCTTGAGTAATATCGAGTAATACACGTTACAATAACAGCAATAAAATTATGTACAAAATATGTCAATGAACAATTTGGATTATTAATATATAGCCATATCTCCATGTCCATTATTTAAAAAAAATATTTTTTGGTCACACTTTAGTTTGGGGATCAATTCTCACTATTAACTAACTATTAGCTATGACTTTTGTATATAAATAATACATTTCTAATTAGCTGTTTATTAATAGTTAGTAAGGTAGTTGTTAGTTTAGGTATGAGGTGGATTAAGGGATCTAAAATATGATCATGCAGAATAAGGCACTAATATGTGCTTTATTAGTGCTAATAAACAGCAGATATGCTAGTAATGCATGCTAGTTAATAGTGAGAATTGGTTCTTATGATTTTTGGTCTTCAGGATTTACTTCGCACATTCTGTAACTGAATTTGTGTGAAAAGGGTTTTCTTATAACTTCTGTTGAATCGTAGGTGGCTAACTATGGCGTTGGAGGTCAATATGAACCACATTATGATTTCTCAAGGGTAAGTTTTCATTAAAAACAATGCCATGTCATATGGATATTTCTCTGGTAATTAAGAAAACATTTATATATCAGTGGGGTGTTTTTACTATCAGTTGACACACAATATCCATTTCTCAACTTTTTCCATATTTTGTTTGTAAAACAAATAAAATTTTGTGACAATAAGAGTATAATGTAATATAATTTAAATTATTAGTATACAGTTTGTGAAATCTCCATGTCAGTTATTTAAAAAAAAATTATAATAATAATTTATAAATAACAGAAGCATGGAAGTGATCACTGAGGTGGTTTTTCTAGCTACTAAAAGGATTTTTGTTTTACCTGATTAAGATGATTAATATTATTATTGAACGTTTTATTCTATTTAATATGCTTTATGTGGAGTATAGTGTGTCACTTGATGGAAAAATCCCATTTTATAATGTGTCTAAGGGTACGTTTACACGACAAGTATGTACTGAAAACAGTTTTTCCCTTGTTTTTATTTTTAAAGTTTGCATGCAGATGACAGCGTTGGCAAAATTATCCCTCTTCACACGGATGCCCGAAAATGACTAAAACCACTGTATTATTCATGCCCGGTCACTAGACCAGTGGTTCTCAACCTTTTTTTCCATTATAGCCTATATTTGTTTAGTGCATTTGTAAATTCGTGTTAAAACTAAAATGAATTGTAGAAATTAATTATTTTTAATTGTGTTCAGCACATAGTCTGTAACATTCAGCATGGTGGGCCGCATTTGGATTCGTGACGGGCCCCGGGTTGAGAACCACTGCACTAGACCCAACACGTAATGTGCACGGTGTCACCGTTTTCACAAATGACCATTTTTGTAGTTTACGCAGAGATGATAATGCTATCGTTCTCAAAATTAGCATTTTCAGGCCCCCAAAACGCTGCTGTCATATAAATGAACGGCCATAACGCATATAGTTTTTAAATGAAAATGTTGTCGTGTAAACACCCCCTAATATAAAAGGTTGGAATAGTGCACATTTTTATTGCTGGTGGTAACAAATTTCCTGGTAATGTCATAGGGATATTTATTGATAATGAAATTGGGAATGCATTAGGCACTTTATAAACCACTGGAGCCAAAGTATTCTCCTAAGAACATTAATTTAAATTGAGTACATGTTTGTAAATTTGACACCCAACACTCAGCTTTATATGTTGTCATATTGAACATCAAGTAGTGTTGCCTCAGAGGCGGAGATATTAACTTCTGCACTTCAGTCTGGTTTAAAAGCTACAAACGTCTGTTGCAGCGTCCTTTTGACAGCAACCTCAAGGTTGATGGAAATAGACTTGCCACCTATCTGAACTACGTAAGTACATGTGTTGTGCTTCTGCTTCTCTGCCTGTCTTTACTCTAAAATTTTATCTTCATAGAAAGATGAACCTGATGCTTTCAAATCATTAGGCACTGGAAATCGTGTGGCTACTTTTTTAAATTATGTAAGTATGTGTATCCTGTGGTGCCTGGTATTGCTCTTGACTTGGCATCAGAGTCATCGGCTAACATGAATCCACATCAACACTACACCGGTGGCTCTCAACCAGGCACAATAAGACAAAATAAGCTTTAAAACAGGCCAAACAACTCAAAAAATGTAGAGAATTCTAATTAGAATTCACACCCTCAACAACCATTTCCATTGAAGAACCAGGATTTACACTGTCCCGAAAAACCTGGATGTATGAGGTGGCTTAAAAGTGTGACTTATAGCCCTGGAAAAGTCAGTCAAAATTATTAAACTAAATAATATGGGCATCTTGGAGTCAAAAAGCTTGCGAACCACTGCAATGCACTTTTTAGGCAACTGTGCATATTTTGTGACCATATGATATCGGTAGCACTTTATTTTACAGTATGTGTACTTCCCTGGTACATGGTAAATATATTGTACCTACTGGCAAATGAGTGGTAACACAAGGTACTTACTTGAAGTGTATGTACATGGTAACAAATAAGAAACACGGCTATACTAAACAGTCGCACTTGCATGCTAATTAGTTTGTACATGCACACAAGTGTGGGTAAGAACGGTCACTTACAGGTAGTGCCCGTACATGGTAACTAATTAGATACTTTACTGTACATACTAATGTATATACATGGCAAATATGTAGTACTTACGGACAAGTTGGTACAAACAGGCAGGTCCTTACAGTATCCGTATATGTAACTAATAAGACACATTACTGTACATACTAATGATATTTACATGATCAATGTGTAGCACCTACAGAACAATGTGCTATTATGTGGTAACCAACAAGACCCATACTGTACTTGGTATAAACGTGGTAAATATGTAGTACTTGCAAACAAGTGTGTGCAAATGTTAAATTGCTCTCCACAACAGTGCTTACAAAATTTGAAGAACTGGTAATTCCTGTGCAGTGTTTATGTAAAATGGTACACTTTATTTTCCTATTTCCATATACTTATGTACATCTACCATCAATTACTCAATAAGTACCTTGGTCCATGTTTATACCCCCAACTTGAGTACCACATAACTTGTTCTGTACATTAACTAATAGGTACATACACCAGTACTTACATAAGTATATGGAAATAGGACTATAAAATAAAGTGCACCAGTGAGTGAGATTTATACATCATCTGAAAGCTGAATAAATAATCTTTCCATTGATGTATGGTTTGTTATGATCGGACAATATTTGGCTGAGATACAGCTCTTTGAAAATCTGGAATCTGAGGGAGCAAAAAAATCTAAATATTGAGAAAATCTCCTTTAAAGTTGTTCAAATGAAGTTCTTAGCAATGCATATTACTAATCAACAATTAAGTTTTGATATAGTTACAGTAGGAAATTTACTAAATATCTTCATGGAACATGATCTTTACTTAATATCCTCATGATTTTTGGCATAAAAGAAACATTTATAATTTTGAGCCATACAATGTATTGTTGGCTATTGCTACAAATATACCTGTGTTACTCATGACTGCTTTTGTGCTCCAGGGTCACATATTTATAGGAAATAAAAAATAAAACAATACAATGATTGAAATTGGTTTCTTAGTATTACTTCTGTTTCTAATTTACCTTTATTTTGGGCAGAATTTGTATCCAGGTTTTTAAAATTACACTCATATTCTGGATTATATAGTCTTTTTTTTGTTTTGTTTTTTTCTTCAACAAAAATGTGAACCACTGATGGCATAGCATGTTGTAGTGCTTGAAAGGCAGATGTTAATAATCTTTGTTCATTACAGATGAGTGACGTAGAGGCTGGTGGGGCGACTGTTTTCCCTGATTTTGGTGCCGCTATTTGGCCTAGAAAGGTACGGACAACCTTTATAAACACTTCATGAACCTTTAATAAAACATGTATGAAATCATTACATCACTGATGATGGTACTGCAGTAATCACTTTTTTGTTATATATTGTTGCTAAATGCTGTATATTACATGTAGTAGATACATTGTAAGCTTTTTAGAATCTCTTTTAATTGTTAATTTTATCCCATTGATCACCCTGATATGTAAATATTGGCATTGGCATCAAGTTTTGAATCGGCTTGTAGTGTTAAGTTGATGATTTAGTTAGGCCACAGTTTATTTTAAGGTCCAATTCTCACTGTTAGCTATAACTTTTGCCTCAAACTTCTAATTAGCTGTTTATTAATAGTTAGTTAGGTAGTTGTTAGTTTAGGTATGGGGTGGATTAAGGAATCTAAAATATGATCATGCAGAAAAAGGCATTAATATGTGCTTTATAAAGGTCATTGCACACTGAGTCTGAAATTTTCGCGTGCGTTTTTCATTTTTTTTTCGTATTTATCATCCTTTCCTTTCAAAATGCTTGCTATTGTATGTGAAAACACAGAAAATCCGAATTTAAGAATTACGAAAGTTTTGGAGGCAGTGTGTAAACGTGATTGACACAACATGAGGTCATATTTATTTTTTCAACGTGTGAAAATTCGGACGTAGTAACGTAGATCCTTGTCTCTCTGTAGGGAACAGCGGTGTTCTGGTACAACCTCTTTAAGAGCGGAGAAGGAGACTACAGAACGAGACATGCAGCCTGTCCTGTTCTAGTAGGCAGTAAATGGGGTAAGTGAACTAAACACAGACTCGTGAAGAATTGTCTTTTTTAAACACCGCTGATACCATGAATAGGCTGCACATCGGTGTACTTTTTAATTGTATAAATCCCATGTTCTTATGAGACACAGAACTATTCCTCCTGTTGAAATGAACATGGCACAAGGTTGTTTTAAAAGCATCACGTCCATTCCTCCCTTGTCCTCTCGTTTGGCAGTTTCAAACAAATGGATCCATGAGAGAGGTCAGGAGTTCAGACGCCCGTGTGGCCTGACTGAAGTGGACCGATCTTGAGCTCGGTTCTAGCCGTAGTGCCTCGACTCTGCAAACACCGACACAATCAAACACCTCGAGAACGTACATGAGTTCCAGTCAGGACTAACTGCTGTGAGACACGGGCAGGCTGGGGTTTGTGAGCCATTCTGTGTGTGGGGGATTTCTCTGTTATTTGGAGTGTTGTCATTTATCCCTTGCTTAACATTTCTTTGCAGACTAAACTGGAGTATCGTGTCATGTCAGAAATCTCATTGTGTTCATATGATGCATAAATTATTGTCCTGTTCTTTAGTGTTTATTTTATGTTCTTATATTGTTTGCAATAAAATGTCTAAATATGAAGTCATGTTTCTTTGTCTGCCTTTTGAGGAGCTTTTTAGGGACTATATATAGCTTTAGAAGTATTTAGATAATTTTTTTCAGACGCTGCATTTGAATTGATATTTAGAAATATTTACAGGCAGTTTATTGCAGCTCAGATGTGGCATGGATGCATTTACACTGGAATTACATAAATAATGCCATGAGATAAATGGGCATTAAAGGCATTGTTCACCCAAAAATGAAAAATTCTGTCAATAATTATTCATTCTCATGGCGTTACCTGAAAGACTTTCTTTTCTCTGAAACAGTTTCATTACCAACATTCTTCAAAATAGCATCATGTTCCACAAAATAAAAAAGTCATACAGGTTTGAGATGAGGGTGATTAATCAATGAATTAATTCCTTTAATGGGTGTTTTATTAAAATGTAAATATGAAATTATGCAGAAACTAAATCTAAATGTCTTAATGAGTAGGCTGTGGGCTGCATTTGATATTGCATACTTCCCTACTACGTATTTGGTGAAAAACAGTATGTGACAAAAGAAGTGTGTCCGAATTCGCAGTACAGTACATCAGATGGACACTATACTATCCCATGAGGCCACGGGAGAGGATTTATGAATGGCAGTGCAGGTCACGTGACAATGACATCATGGCAAATGTAGCACGTCCAGATTACATCCATACTACAGACATTCATACTATATAAAATACTCTTTTTGAGGACACGAGTAATTATCTATTTAAAATATCTTCTTATGAGCGTATGCGATTTTGGACGCAGCCTAAGCCACTGAGTCATTCAACTGACTCAAAAAACAATTAACAGTAATGTGGAACGGCACAGATGACTGATCATACACTGTTGAATAATGGCGCCATGTTATGATTCAATACAGTTAGCCACTGACTGCAGTAAAAATGGCATTGTAGGATATTTATATTAGTTTTAATATATATAGTGCACACAAATGTGGTTTCAGGGGGGCCCGAAGCAATGGCCTGTACAAGGGGCCCAGAATCCCGAGTGACGCTCCTGTGCGTGACTAGTTGCCCGTGAACCATAT
Organism: Barbus barbus; assembly: GCF_936440315.1. Taxonomy (NCBI): domain Eukaryota; kingdom Metazoa; phylum Chordata; class Actinopteri; order Cypriniformes; family Cyprinidae; genus Barbus; species Barbus barbus. The sequence goes on along the minus strand of NC_136714.1, from coordinate 1,405,201 downwards.
GTCCTGAAGGTATAGACACACCCACATACACACAAATGTACGCTCATTCCTATGCAAACAATGTTTTTCTGTTAATATGTCCCCTCAGGAAGCTGTCAAACTCTTTAAAGAATTATGAAAATGTCTGACGTGTTCAGTCTGTTCTATACTTTCGAATTCAATCTTAGGGGTGTGATGCACACTATAAATTGAGTCTGACGCACAGATGGCTTGAGATTTCTCTTCAGCATCGACACAAACACTGTGTCTGGCTCAAGTATAACATTTATAAGAGGCATCTAAAAAGAAGGACATTTATCTAATTGTTCTATTTTTGTCTTTTCATTTTTTCCCCCCCAGAAAATGGCCAATATAAGCATGCGTTATTTTTTTTCTTCATCATCATCATCATCTTCTTCGGCTCGAAGCAGTGCTCAAGATAATGTTGAAGACACTGATAATTCTTTAAAAGCAAGGCTAGTATACATTTTATTTTGCTCATTACTAATCTAATTTTGAATTAATCAATTGGAGATAAATATTTGTATATGAATTTACAGATTTATGTTATGTGCTCTAGAATAGATAATAATAAAGCAATGTACATTTAAATACATGCAACTGTATGTAAATTGTACATTTAGTCCACAATACTAATTCAAAATGCTTTTAACTTGCATAATAAAGAGATAGAGACGAATAAAATGTTGTAAAAATTATAAAAATTTAAAAATAATAATAAAAGTTTTTTTTTTAGAAATGGTTTAAAATAAAAAAAAGTGATAGAATGTCTGTATAAAAGGACATCCGTTGACACAAAATTACAAATAAAATATAAATTTTTTTTGGTTGCACTTTATTTTGTTGTTACAGTGTAATTATATAGTTAAGCACCGAGTAATATTAATTAACTACATGCACTCTATGGTTAGGGTTAGGATTAGGGTGTGGCTTTGATTTACTTGCATGTAATTATACACAATGTATTGTTATTATAATAGTAAGTACATGTAACAAGTACACCTTAAAATAAAGTGTTACCCTTTTTTATTTTTTAATTATTTACCATCATACACGTATAATGTATTATAAATATGGGCTTCATAGAAAGTGTTACCATTACTTCTTCATCTACTGAAAATTAAAACAATTTGTCCTTATTGATTGCCTTTATTTTTGTCAGAATAGTTATATACATAGTTTTATCTAGTGATGGGTGCAGAACTTTCAAAAAACATTCAAATATCCAATATTAACTACAGACGTGAGAACCAATCAGGTTTATCTTCTATAAATGGCACTCAAGCGCAAGCTCTTGCATGTGCGCCAGATTCAAATAGGGGAGGAAGATTTAGATTTTCACATTAATCAAATGAATACATTCAGAAGCCTTGGAATAGTGCACTCGTGTTTAGGGAATTTCATGATACTTTTAAGGATAATTCATACCGCAGACAAACACCAACAAACATTTTTGTTGGATCGGTGTGTTACCCCTGTTGGCGTCTATTGCCGTTGGTCGGAGTTTGTTTTCGCCCGACTGAACATGTTCAGTCAGCGTTTGTTGGTGTCTGTTGGGGCAGCGTGAACGTTATTTTTCATAAAATTCTAAATCTAGCATCCAACTTGTTTGTTGGCATTTTTCTGTGTTGTGAATTGGCCTTTATGTGGAATTTGGATCTTACAGCTGTATCATCTTTGTGTTTCTAGAATGAAAAATGGGGTTTACAGAGACATAAGGGTGTGAAAATGACATTATTATTATTTTGGGCCAAATATTATTTGCATATTACGCCTACAAAGCAGTTTTGCTTTTTATTTATACATTTATTTCAGGATATTGTACCATATTGACCATGGAAACCAGGTCTTCCCCAAGATCCGTCAAGCATCCTCTTAAAAACTTTTTTTTTTTTTCTCTGAATATTACTCTTCGGTTCTCAGTCTGTAAATTGTACCGTGTTATGGACATGTTTATCTAAATCCTCTCTGTATCTTTAATCTAACTTTGTAAGTGACCTCTGTATATTAGTTTCAGCCCTTGGTGTTCTGTCCTTTGATGTTGATGTTTATTTGTTTCTGTTCCTTAAACCTGACTAGTAAAGCGACCTTGGGTGTCGGAAAGGTGCTATATAAATAAAAATTATTCTTATTAGCCCACAGTGATTACAAAGTTTTGTTCTGTATGTTTTGCAACAGAAAATATACAGAATAACAAATGAATGTCTACTTAAAAGTTGATTAAACAGAGTTTGAGCACATGGCTATGTCTTCATTTTTGTTTTTAATTAATTTTGATACTTCTTTATGCAAAAACTAGAATGTGAAGGGTCTCTTTTGTGTATAAGGTGTGTGTGTATATATAGATAACCAGAAATAACCATAAGATAAAGAAAACGTGAAACCACAAGCACAAACAATCTCTGTAATTACCTTTTTTTTTTTTTTTTTTTTGCTGTAAATGTGATGCAACCACAGTTTTCTTTTCAAAGGCAAAACCTCAATGTCTGGTGTAATTACCTGGATTTATATCCTGTCGTGGTTGTAAGCTTGTCCAATCATAGGAGATGGTTTAGTCAGACAATAACACAATTAGCTGTAATCTGTTTTCTTGAAGGTTTGACTCAACTCACCACACTCGCACCACACAGAGTCCAGTTTTGCCCTGAACAGAAGACTGAACGTTCAGCTCATCTAACGCTTCGAAATGGAGACAAAGTGGATGATTTTATTGTTTTCAACATGCTGGAATTCAACATGCATGCAACATGCTGGAGTCACCAAATACCAATGACTTGTACATATGGGTTCAGTCATTTTAGACACTTTCAAAACTGTTTCAACAGAGATTGAAATACAATTTTTAAATACATTAACTATGTTTTCATCTTTGTTGCCACAGTTTTGGAAGTGTCTTCTTCAGTTCTAAAGAAGGGGGTGTCACAATACTTTTGTCCATATAGTGTCTATACAAGTCATTGGTGTTTGGTGATGAGTTTTCAGCTCAAGGTCTGCATATAAAGTCACACCAGAGGAGTTCAGCTGGGATCAGGACTTGGCTTTCTGCAGACCAGTCAAGTTCTTCCACACTGACTGAATCAATCATGTCTTTCTGAACCGTGTCTTATACACAGAGACACTGTCATGTTAGAATAGAAAAGGGTTCTGTCCAAACTGTTGCTATAAAATTAAAAACACACAATTCCCTAGAATATCATTATATGCTTAAACATTAAGATTTGTACTCATGGAAATTACTAAAGTAGTCAAACCTGTTCATTAGAAGGGGGTGACCCAATACTTTTTGCAATAGGCTATAATAGTGTATGTAAACATTGCTGACGGGCTGCTGCTTGAGATCACGTAACTCGTCTTCTACCACGCTACAATCCAACCCGCTCCCTAAGGTCGCAAAACTCTGGACTTTTGGTAGTACCTAGGATAGAAAAGTCTACTAAAGGAGGTAGAGCTTTTTCACATTTGGCTCCCAAACTCTGGAATAGCCTTCCTGATAACGTTCGGGGTTCAGACACACTCTCTCTGTTCAAATCTAGATTAAAGACACATCTCTTTAGCCAAGTATTCACATAATGCATCTTATAATCTTGTACTGCAGTCATATCTGATCAAATGTGCATTATTATTATTCTTTAGCTTGGGTTGAACAAATCATTTTTGCTTAGATGGAACAGCAGCTACGCTAATTATGTCTCTATTTGTTTCTGCCATCCCGTGGTAACTAGGAATTACAGAAGCTTCAGTCTGGATCCAAACCTTAAATGATCTGAGATGACCGAACACCTGAGAAAAGATGATACCAACCCCTCAGAGGACCTCAGAGGATGCCAACGCTCAGACGACATACAGAATTACCAAATTTTGCCATAAGTTAAATATTTTAAGTTTCTACAATATATAAATATATTGTGGAAACTTAATTTCCTGTTAAGCTGCTTTGCAATGATTTGTATCGTAAAAAGCGCTATACAAATAAACTTGAATTTAATTGAACTCACTTTCTATAGGTTTTTAACATTATAAAAGCTCTTTATTCCAAAGATACGTCAAGCTAGTCAGTGTATTCAGTAGGTATAATATATTGTAAGTTGCTTCAGAGGCATAAGGTATTGCATGCATTACATATTACAAATTCAATAAAACAGTGCATTGACAAAAATGAAAATTTACTTTTGGTACTTGAGTACTTCTGTACTTTTACATAAGTCTTACAACTTTCACTTGTAACGGAGTAATATTTGACCAGCAGTATGTACTTTCACTTGAGCAATGGATGTGTACTTTGTCCGCTTCTGCTGACGTGTTCAGTCTGTTCTTTACTTTCGAATCCAATCTTATGGGTGTGATGCTCTATAAATGGAGTCTGTCATTTCTCTTTAGCATTAAAACAAATACTGTGTTTGGGTCAAGTTTAACGTTTATAGGAGGCATCTAAAAACATTTATCAAATTTATTTTTGTCTTCTCTTCAGTTTTGTCTTTTAAGTTTTTTCTCTTCAGTTCAAAAAATGGCCAATTCTTCTTCTTGGGCTCAAAGCAGTGCTCAAGATAATGTTGAAGACACTGATAATTCTTTAAAAGAAAGGTTAGTATACATTTTATTTTGCTTATTACTAATCAAATTTTGAATTAATCAATTGGAGATAAATATGTTTGTGAATTTACAGACCTAGATTACTTAAATGCTCTAGATAATAATAAAGCATGTACATTTAAATGCAAGGCAACTTTATGTAAATAGCACATTTAGTCCACAATACTAATTCAAAATGCGTTTAACTTGCATAATAAAGATATAGTGAGGAATAAAATGTTGTAAAAATGATAAAATAAGTTTTATTTAAAAATGGTTTAAAATACAAAAACAAAACAATAGAATGTCTGTAACGGGGCGAACAAGACGTGAGACGTGCGGATCCAAGTGCAAGCTTTTATTTACAGGCATGGTCAACAACAGGCAGGGTTGAATAAACAGCAAACAGGTATAGAGAGGGCAAGACAGAAGAGTACTCAAGTAAACAGGCATGGTCGGCGATCGGCGAACAATATCCAAAGGGCTTGACAGAAGGGGTAATCCAGGTATATGAGCAGTAGTCCAAGAGAGGTGCAAACAGAGTCCAAACGGCAAGGCAAAGGGTAAATCCAGGAAACACAGGCAAGAATCAAAAGTAGAAAAACACACAAGGCAAGACTATGACAACAAAGTGGGTTCCGTATCGCAGCTAAAACTAGGAGAATTATAAATGCAGAAGAATACTGGAACTAAACAGAAAAACACAGAATGGCTCGGTAAGGCAGCTAACACTAGGGGAGTGATAAACGCAATACAATACTCGGCAGAGAGGAAGAGGAAGTCCATGGTTTATGTAGGGTGTGTGATCAGTGCAATCAGCTGCGTGTCGTCAGTGCAATGGATGATGGGAATTGTAGTCTGAGGTGGCGTGAAACAGTAGTGGGGTGCAAGAGTCCATGTGGTGAGCGAGTGACCTCTGGTGGTGAGTTAACGGAAGTTCATGGCCAGGATTTGTGACGATGTCTGTATAAAAGGGCATAAATTGACACAAAATTACAAATAAAATGTAATTTTTTTTATTTTTATTTAGTCAGGGAATGAAGGGAGAGGTTCACCATCATTTAGAGGAAAGCATTCGTCCATACATTGACCTGATTGACACGCTGCGCTCAGTTGGCATTCAGAAGGACTTGGCATTGCCGACTATCGTAGTGATCGGAGACCAGAGTTCTGGGAAAAGCTCTGTGTTGGAAGCACTGTCTGGAATTGCATTACCAAGAGGAAGCGGTGAATTGGATATTCATATATATATATATATATATATGTGTGTGTGTGTGTGTGTGTAATAGAGTGCTAAATTATTAAGAGAATGTTTTGTCATCATCTGTTATTGATAGGAATTGTCACTAGATGTCCACTAGAGCTGAGGCTGAGGAACGTAACAGGTGGAGTCAGCTGGAAAGCTGTTCTGTCTTACCATAAGAAGAAAACTGAAAAAACTACTAAAGCAGGTTAGTGAAAAAACTTGCAATCTCATTTTGTTTTCCTAACTGCTTCTAAATTTTAATTCCTACAACTAAATTTAAACCATGTTGCCACACCTTTTCAAGTTTCTAACCAACTGTCAAGTTCAGCGAGCAAAAGGCCTCGTTTGTCTTATGAGGAGAAGATCATTGAATTCGAGGATCCTTCATTAGTTGAAAAACATGTTGAAGAAGGTTAGTAAAACTCTTAAAATCTATTGTCCTTTCAGTGTTATTGATACATAACACTCAAATTGACAATCAGAAATGAAATTTCACAGTATAATAACTGCTTTGACCCGTTCACCATATAGAATCGTTGTTTTTATTGCATGAGCAATGACCCGTTATATTACAGTAGTAAATATATCTTCCAGCAGAATAAGAAGAATAAGAATAAGAATGAGTGTTACAAGTAACGGGTTTAATATAATAAAGGTTTAATGACAGATTATCTCCTTAGTTTTTTCTTTTTATTGTAACCATTTCATAAAGTCGTGTTTAATTTGATCGCATCACATCCTTTCAGTTGCATACAGAAGCCCCACCCTTTGCTGGATAAACCTGATAACTGGAAAAAAACAGTTCATTCTGACTGGATATAAAACATGATCCATGCCCAGACTATTTTGTTACTTACAGAGCTGTCACAAATACAGATATGAAAGTGATTAAAAAAAAAAATTATATTTAAAAAGCATAAAAGCTATTTTAGATATTTTAAAATATAAAACTTTTAAATGTCAGTTAATCAAGGGCTTGCTATATTGCACTTTTGGAAGTTTCTAAATGAATAAATATAAATGTAAATATTATTAAAGGGGCTAAATGTAAAACATTTCATGCGCTAATCGCTTTCTCATTGCCAGTGTGTGAACAGCTTGTAATGAAACTTAAAAAAAAAAAAAAGAGTTGTCGATGAAAGCATATAGATTGGATTTTATGTGAAGGACTCGGGACATTTGTGCCTGGAAAAAAAAGTAATATTTGCTCGCACTTTCAAGACAGTCTTTCTTATACAATGTTCAGGATAATGCTAAAAGAGCTATTCTGTTCTCTAATGTCCATGTGTCATACAAAGAAACAGATTTATTCAACTATAGTCTGACATGTCTGAATTTATGTAGTCTACAGTCCCAAATACTTTATAATCAAACTATCATAACTATCATTACCTCATCTGTTAGCAGCTGGTGCAAACATATCCATAACTCTATGATCAGATGCTTTCTTAACTGCTGTTTTCTCACCACTGTCATGTTTGTTGTGTTTTCATTTTGTTATTGAGAGGAAATTGCACGGCACATACTTACATATTTATCAAAACTCTCTCTTGCTCTCAGCAGTGCCTGGATGTTCAAAATATTTACAGCTACAATGAAACTTAATTTTGCTGTGAGAATATCGTTTTTGCCTTTTTATTAGGATAGGACAGTATAAGAGACTGGAGGCAAAGTGGGAGAGAGAGAGAAGGGTAGGGGATTGGGAAAGATCCACGAGCTGAGACTCCAACTCGGGACGCCTGAAGCACAACGGCACTATTTGTCAGTGTGCTGCCCACGAGGCTATTAGCACGGTTTGATGTAATATAAGCTAAGCGATCATTAGATTTAATCACCATTGGTAGTGTGATGTATTGTATTGGTTACAATTTTTTTCCCTCAGTTGGTCAGAACAAAAGTGGCAGATTTGTTACTTGTTCAAATGACATTTTCCGTTGAATATTCTTTTTTGGGTCATACTTCCAAGACGTCGGCTAGAATCTGTGATTCCTAAGTGCAGTATCCACACTGGTGCAGTGACTGACAGCCACACATACTCCTCAAAGCATTAGAATAATCTGTACTGAGGAGCCATGCCGGTGCACAACCCACGCAACGAAGATAATTCCGCAATTGCAGGTTTCAAACAGAGATGTCAACAAAGAGCTAAAACTTATGTACTGCAGCTTTAAAATTAGGTGCATTGTCAGGGAATCTGGGCCCCTGGGCCTCTTATTGCTTCAGGACCCTCCTCGGTAGAAATTGCTAGAACTGATCGGGCTTGTCCCTTTTTCTTGGTTTAAATGAAAAAATAAACAGACAAAAATAGTGGCCACTCCAATATCAAAGTTTTTAAAATCTGCCCTGCAACAAAAAATTTAATTATAAGTTGTTGACAGATCTGTCATCTCGAGTCCTTATTGGTGAGCTCTGATGTATGAGCTCAGTGCAAATACAAGAGTATATAAACTTGACTAATGTGATCGTGTTGAGAAACACATGGTTGATCAGGCAGTGTGTGTTTTACAGCCCAGAATGAGTTAGCTGGAAAAGGGGTGAAAATTTGTAATGACCTCATCACTTTAGAGGTCAGGTCAGCAGATGTGTGTGACCTCACACTGATTGATCTACCTGGAATCGCCCGGGTCCCAGTACAAGGACAACCACAAGATATTGGAAAACAGGTAGGCATCATAATCTGATTTTGCACTCAAGATTCTGTAACACATTCAGTATATGCAGTTTTAAAACTTCATGTCTTATAGATCAAACGTCTGATCATGAAATTTATTGAGAAGCAAGAGACTATAAACATGGTAGTGGTCCCTTGTAACATAGACATTGCAACAACAGAAGCATTGAAAATGGCACAAGAAGTAGATCCTGAGGGCGTAAGAACTCTTGGTAATGAAGATTTTTAAAAGTCTTTCAGCACTTTGTCAGCAAATAGAACATTTTAGAGAATAACTGTTTTTCATTCACACAGCCATTTTGACCAAGCCAGACCTCGTAGACATGGGAACTGAGAAGAATATTCTGGCCGTTGTCCAGAACAAAGTGATTCCTCTCCGCAAAGGCTATGTCATGGTGAAGTGTAGAGGACAACAACAGATCGATGAGAAAGTTCCTCTGGCGGAGGCGACACAAATTGAGAGAGATTTCTTCCAAAATCATAACTTTTTCAGGTTACGATCTAAAGAAAATATAATTTGACTTTTGTTGACATGTTTCAGCCAAGCGGCAACCTTCCGGTCTCTCTCGTGAAACCAACATGGAAGTGACTAAAACTGCAGTTCATCGACTGAGTCGAAAAAGAGTCAGTCCCATAGACCTCTCATGTTAAAATGCCCAACTTTACATCAGAAAACAATATGTTTACAGCCTGCATTTAAAATGTAATACAATCTAATTACAAGTATTTATTTTTTGTAATCTGATTTCGTAATCCAGATTACATGTAATCAGTGACCAGCAGTGACTACTTTCACACTAATGCATTAACAGAACCAGGCTTAACAACTATTTGTCTGTCACTCCATACATTCTGAGAAAGCAACTGTGCCCTGCAGACACACGCGTCTCGTTTTCATTGTATGCTTTCATGTGTGATTTTGGTAAATTACAAAGAAGAGAATAGAGTTGTATATAATCTGACGTTTTTTCTCACACAAGCCGCCCTACATATTTTATAAAAGCTGATGACTAATAATGATGAACTTTTGCATGTATTGGACTTCATGTCATGAAGACTATCCAGTGTTATGTACGTCACCATCTTTGCAATGCACCATCCATCGTAAACCTTTTTGTGCGTTTGGGCAATCATTTACACAACAGCAGCATGCAAACTTTTGAAAATAGGTTTCAAAGTGCAAGTTTTTATGATACCATTAATGATACTAAATGATACCATTATTGTCGCCGTGTTAACTACGAAAACAATATTTGTGAAAATGACAACATCATGCGCATGCGTATCACATGTTTGGTCTATAAGCACATGTGCACAGTGTAAAAATGCATTTTAAACATAATAAGCATGAATCAAAACTTTAAGCATATTTAAAGTCATTGCACAAAACAGAAACATTAATGCAAAATTATCTGAAAAAAATCATGTTTTCCTTGGTTATATTTCTGTTTTCAGACATTTTCAACTTATATTTTCATTTTTTGTATCCTTATGCTCTTTTCTCCTTAGCTTCCCATTTTAATACAATCGTTGATGTGTAACGTCTCTATGAAGGGCCAAAAATCAAACTTTACTGAGGGCTGTGGGCCGAAATTAAATTCTGCATATATCCAACTGTATCATGATAAAATCTAAAATTTAAAAATGTATTTTTTAATCAGATTCACTTATATTCTCTACATATCAATGCCACTTTACAAAGTGTTCCTTCTTTTTTTTCTACAGACCCCTCTTGGATGAGAATAAAGCGACTATTAAATGTCTTGCTGTCAAACTCACTCAGGATCTTGTCAATCATATTAAAGTAAGTTTGTAAATGCCTATTCATATAAATATCAAATGTATTGAGAGACTATGATCTCACACCACTGCAGTCTGAAGAAGGTCCAAAAGCCAAAACAGCTCACTAGTTTTGAGCCTAAATCCTGTTGTATATTCATGCTCATACTCATATTTTTCTGTTATAACAAGTGTTCAGGAAAGATACTTTTAAAATTAATGCATTACAATATAGTGTTACGCACTAAAAAATGTGACACTTTCTTCTTAATCACAAAAAACAAAAACAAAACAAAAAACAAACAAACAAAGGAAACCATTAGTCATTTTTGCTTATTAGTATGGTTGAACTGGATTATTAAAGGTCAGCAGCAAAGACACTGGTTAATAAAAGGGAATTCAATACATAAAGTATTTTTTAGTGTTAACATAATTGCAGGTTTGTGTCATATTTTGAATTTGCATTTAAATGTTTTATTTTTTATTGTTTTTTTTATTGATTTTTGAGGAATACTGAATCAATTATTATTATTTTTTTCAGTAAATGCATGTTAACATTTAGTCTAGGACTACATTCATTCATACAGTAAGATCATGTTCACACAGTGCACACAACACTGCACTTACTCCTGATTTCTTTCAATATGGGAACAGGAGTGCTGTCAGTCAATACATGGGGAAACAAAGTAACTGGTGTTACATATATAAAAGTAACGAAAAAAGTAATGCAAATTAAAAAGTAATGCTACAACCCCAATTCCAGAAAAGTTGGGGCATTGTGTAAAATGCAATGTTATTTGTTAATTCTCTTTAACTTTTATTTAATTGACAAAAGTACAAAGAAAATATTTCCAAAGTTTTCACTGATGAACGTAAACATATTTTGTAAATATGATTTTTTTTTTTATTTTGATGGCTGCAACACACTCCAAAAAAGGCAAAATAAAAATGAAAAGGTTATAGAATATCCATATTAAACTGTTTTGAAACAGTAAGCAGGTGAATCGGTAATAGGTCAAGGTATCATGTTTGGGTATAGAAGGAGCATCTCAATCTTCTGGATCAAAGCTGGATCATGACTCATCACTTTGTGCCAAATTTCATGAGAGAAGTGTGAAACAAATCAAAAATCACATTTCGCAATGCGGTCTTTCACTAAGTACCATATATAATAATGTGAAACGATCCAGGGAATACAGAGGAATCTCAGTCTGTGTAGGGCAAGGCAGGAAAGCTCAGGTGAATATGCTTGACCTTTGAGCCCTCAGATGGCATTGCATAAGAAACCATCATGCTGCAGTGTTAAATATAACCACATGGGCTCAGGAGTACTTCTGAAAACGGCTGTCAATTAACAGTCTGCTGCTGCATCAAGAAATGCAACTTGAATATCTGTTACTCTAGGTCTAGGAGAAAGCTATACATCAATTCTATACAGCAATGCCTGCCGGGTTCTCTGGGCCAGAGCTCATCTCAGAAAGTCAAGAAGACTATGTGTGCTGTGGTAAGATGAGTCCACATTTCAATGTGTTTCTGGCAAAAATTATTGGTGCAAACGGCATAGGTGACTGCCATATGTGCGAAAGTACCATTGACATGGAGGCATATATTGAAATTGTACAGAGAAAAATGCTGTCATCAAGATGATGTCTTTCATGGGAAGTCCATGGTTATTAGATCAAGACAATGCCAGCTCTCATTCTGCGTGTGCTACAACAGCATGGTTTTGACACAGTGTGAAAGTGCTAGACTGGCCTGCCTGCAGTCCAGATCCGACTCCTATTGAAAATGTATGGCCAGTCATGAAAAGGAGAATCAGACAACGATGATCACAGACTGCTGAGCTTCTGAAGTCTTGTATCAAGCGAGTATCCTCAATCCCCAAACAATGAAACATTGTAATTAAAAGGAAAGTTGATGTGACACAGTGCTAAACGTGCCTCTGTCCCAACTTTTTTGGAGTGTGTTGCAGCCATCAAAATCAAAATGTGTCTATATTTACAAAATAAAATAAAATTGGTCAGTGAAAACATTGGAAAATTTTTCTTTGTACTTTAGTCAATTAAATAACAGTTAAAGAGAATGAACAGATAACATATTCTTGATTTATGGCATTTCACAAAACGTCCCAACTTTTCTGGAATTGGGGTTGTAGTTACTTGAAAAAAGTAATCCGATTATGTAATTTGCATTAATTATATACATTTGCATATAATTATAATTATATGCATTACCCCCAATGCTGCTTATAATATCCACTGGGCATCTGTTGGGTTTATTACATCCATTTTGTATTCATCACTGTCAGAAATCACTGCCAAAGCTTGATGAGCAGATAAAAAAGCAGTTGTGGGATGTGAGGAATGAGCTGAAGGAGTGTGAAGCTGGACCACCACAGGACCCGAAGGGAGCCAAGCAGTTCCTCATTAAAGTAAGAATTTGATCAAGCTATCTTCATGCTTCTCAGAATTATTATTAGAGCTGAATCCACAGGGAAGTGATATAATTAGGTAGGTAACACTTTAGTTTAGGACCAATTCTCACTACTAACTAGCATGCATATTACTATCATATTGGTTAATCCACCCCATACCTAAACTTAACAACCACCTTACTAACTATTAACAAGCAGCAATTTAGGAGATTATTGAGGCAAAAGTCATAGTTAATAGTTAGTTAATAGTGAGAATTGGACTCCAAATTAAAGTGTGACCATTAAATAAGTTATGTTTATGCTACTAACCATAGAAACATCAGATGAAAATGAGATTTTCCTCTAAATGATTTAGTATTGTCAAATTGCCAAACCAATATCACAATTTTAAAAAAATGAAGGAAATCCACACACATTTGAAATTTATGAAAAAAATTAAATAAAAAAAATTCAGAAAATTAGGCAATGCATTGGTATGCTAATGAAAAAAATATATGAATTTTCTTAATTTAATTGGCCTGTATGTTGTAAACAATGTTTAAATGTCTCAAAACGTTCTGAAGACATTGCAAAGGTAACCCAAATATCTTTAATTGAATAAATCATTCGTATAAAAACATTTGGGATACCTTTGGTATGAACAGCTGTATTCATACTGTGTTGATGGTTTAAGAGTGAATAACGTCCCCTAGCACAGAACATTTGTAAAATGTAAAACAACTGAGAATAATAAGACCAAACATTGTCGGGTTAGACATGGTGCCTCCTCTGTTGATGTCATCTGTAACCATAAAACTTGTATTATCTCTGTGTTGTCAATTCAAATTTGATCTGTTTTTTTCTCCAAGTTAACATTGCCTCCTTTATACCTCTTCAGAGGTACAATGCTAATATAATTTAAAACATGCTCATGTAACAAATATTATTATTTCTTTCTCACAGATATTAACAAACTTCAATGATAAAATCAAATCCTTATCATTAGGAGAGCTGTTCAATAAGGAAAATATGTTTGTCCAGCTTCGGACTGAATTCAAGAAGTGGAATGATGGTCTTAATGACACAAAGACATCCTGTAAGTACATTTTCAAATTTAATACTTGCTGATATTCAGACCAACAGCACAAAATGATATTGTGAAATTATATTGTTTAAAGAACAAGTTAATATTGAGTAACTCACATTTCAGTCACAATTTATTTTGCTCTGACAACAAAGTCAAAGCAGATACAAACAGTACAAATGTTGTTGGATTGAACATCAGCACCCTTTGAACCTTGTTCAGCTTTTATAGGAATTTTATTTTCATTCTTATATGACAAAAATCCCTCTTACTCCAGTTGACAGTTCGAAGGATCTTAGGCAGAATTACAGAGGAAGGGAACTGCCCGGCTTCAGCAACTACAGAATTTTTGAGATGATTTTGCAGGAACGTGTGGCTAAACTTAAAAAGCCAGCCATCGAATCACTCAATTCCATAAAAGGTACTGTCACACACCTTTATGTTCAACTAGAGCCTAAAATCAAAGGATTACTGTACACTTAGAATATTGTAGTAGTATTATATCTGAATTATGGCTGTTTGTCTTTTTGTTTTGCTTTTGAAGACATCATTCTCAAGCAATTCACTGACGTGTCTCACCAATGTTTCCGAAACTTCCCTGCTCTTCTAAATACCACTATGGTAAATATTGCTCCATATTTGTGGCAAAGGCCATGTGCACAGTGTAAAGTGAGTGACAACCGCATTTAAATACGGAATGCCCTAAATGACAGTTTCATGTGTGTACGGAACAAAACTGTGATGATTGACATTGTTGTAACCATATCAACATTTTGCTGTCTCATGCACTTGATATCCGCTTCTTTCACTAAAGAAATATTACAGTAATATTACATATTATTACTTTAATATTAAAATTATATTACAATGTTTTGTTCATGTTTGGAAGGTAGCTCTGCAGAGCGTGCTCTTGGAGGGTTGCCATGTCCACTTATTATAAGCATCACTTATTAAGTGTCTTTGGACTTATTGGGCTCGGCTTATAAAGTGATAAAGTAGGCAAGTGCAGGTCGCTATGTTTTGGTATTTGGCTTATTTCCAACATAACACATTTGGATTTTAGTTTATATTGAGTTTGCTCTTGTTTGTTGTTGCTGTTGTTTTTTTTGTGTTTTTTTTCCATCAAGATCTGGCAACAATAGTGAGTCAAAGCATACCCTGTGATTTCTTGCACCGCACATACAGAAAATATAACTTTTATATGCATTTAAATACATAATTAATAACTAGTTGTTCAGTTTGGTTCCGTACAAACTGCGTAGAATTTCTGAAAATGCGGTTGTCACTGGCTGCATTTTTTGGGAGTCAATTCGGTTGTAGAATACTTAACCTCAGTTCCCGGAGATAAGGGAATGAGCATTGTGTCAAGGGATGCTATGGGGCATCTCCTGTTTACTCTGAATACTGAAGCCTGATTTGTTCACGTTTGTGTAGCTGCAGGAACAAATGGTGCTTCAGCCTGCCAAAAGGGGTGGGGTCGACTGCTATATAAGTCGGCTCTGAGCGCCATTTCATCAGAATCTGATGTGACAGTCGTAGACTTGCATGCAGCCTTATAGCAGCACAACTGTGAAATTATATTGTTTAATAAACAAGAAGTTAATATACTAAATATTAATAGACTCAGTGTCACTAATTACTTTGTCTTCTTTTGCTCTGACAATAAAGCAAGTCAAAGCAGATACAAACAGTCAAACTGCTGTTGGATTGTACATCAGCACCCTTTGAACCCTGTTCAGCTTTTATAAGAAAAACATTTTTATATGGAAAAAAATCCCTCTTGCTCCCAACAAGTTGACAGTTCGAAGGAGCTTAGCCAGAATTATAGAGGGAGGAAACTGCTCGGCTTCAGCAACTACAGAGTTTTTGAGATAATTTTGCTCACGCAGCCTGAAGTCGTAGCCTGGGCACTGAAGCCTGATTTGTTCACATTCATGTAGCTGCACAAATAAATGGCGCTTCAGCCCGACAAAACGGGGTGGGGTCGACTGCTATAGAAGTCGGCTCTGAGCGCCATTTCATCAGAATCTTTTGACTGATAGCGAGGCAGCGTACGCAATTTTATTAAAATTAAGGATTAAATTAAGCTGACAAAATCTGTGCCTGGAGGGCAGGGACATCCAAGTTATAAAACCTGTTGAAGGTAGACGGCGAAGACCAGCCAGATATCAGATATCACTGATAGAGATTTCGCTTAATCAAGCCCAGGAAAAGGCAATTCACCTGGTGGAATGGGCTCTCGCTCAAATAGGACACTGTGAGCCCACTGAGGCGTAAGCCAGGGCAATAGCATCCACCATCCAGTTAGGCAGTCTCTGCTTCATGACTGGCAGGCCTTTAGAGTGGCCTCCGAAGCAAACAAAGTACACTCTAGGAGCCCAAACCGGGCAGAGTAAATTCAGATCCTGCTCGTCCTCTGAGTTAAGAAGAGCCAGAAGGGAGATGATTTATGCTCTGAATGTAGTGGAGACCACCTTAGGCACAGAGCTACGCCCTGTGTTGGGGAATGACTCTACAGTTGTTAGGTCCAAACTCAAGGCATGAAGTACTAACTGACAGTGCCTGAGATCACCCACTCGCTTGACCGATGCGAGTGCTACAAGAAGGGTGGTCTGAAGAGGCAGGTGCCATAAGTCGGCCGACTGGTACTGCTAGAGGGGGTGGGGGGATAAGTCCCATGTCGACACAGTATAAGGACGAGGTGGATTCAATCTCCAAGCTCCCCTCAGGAACTTTACAAAAGGGTCATTTTTACTGACTGACTGGCCAGCCATGTGAGTGTGATTCATTGTAATGACTGCCAAATAAACTTTGAGTGTGGAAGGAAACTGACCCTTGTCTTGCGGCACTTGCAGAAAGGTTAACATGGATGACACGTCAAAAGAGGACGGGCCCCTGCTCCATGTTGCACAGCAGTCAGAAAAGACTGACCATTTAAGGGTGTAGAGGCATCGTGTAGATGGGTCTCTAGCCTCCAAAATGTGTTAGTCTCATCTTCATTGGGAGCTGTAAAGATTCCTGTTGAGGTTCCAAACGTGAAAGCTCCACAGCTTGGGCCGGGGATGCCAGATCATACCTCTCTCTTGAGAGAGGAGGTCCTTCCTCAGTGGAATTGGCCAAGGGGCTGCCTATAGCAGCTGGATCAACTCGGGGAATGAGTTCCTCCAGCTTCCTTCCAGAGGCTCCAGGAAATGGTGCTCAGAGCTAACTTATAAAGGAGTTGACCCCACCTCTTTTGGCGGGCTGAAACATAATTTGTTTGTGCCGCTAGACAAACGTGAACAAATCAGGCTTCAGGATTCAGAGTAAACAGGAGTATCCCCATAGCTTCCCTTGATGCAACATTTGAAAAGGAACTTCAACAATTGTACAATAATTCTGTCAGTTGACTTCTTGTTCCTCTGTACTTCTTCACTTGACATCATAGAACAAAATCGAAAATATTCAGTCATGCCAGCAAGCCAAAACGGAGCAGCGGATCATGGATCAGTTTGAAATGGAAAGCATGATCTACACTCAAGATCCCATCTACTTGAAGTTCTTGAATGAGATTAGCAGCGATACATTTTCAGAAGTGCAATTACCTGTCCTTGACATAAAGTGCAAGTACAGTGAAATGCTGCAGGCATATTATGAGGTACATCTAGTCTTCAGTAATGAATCTGAAGCCTTGTTCAGAGAGAAGTATCTTAGTGGCTCTTCATTTTCTTTCAGATTGTGGTGCAGAGGATGGCTGACCAACTGCCCATGCTGATCTCCTTCTACATGCTAAAGGAGACTACTCAGCTCCTGTGTACTGACATGCTGTGTATACTGGAAGGGGCAAACGTGAGCGAGCTGTTTTTTGAGGACTCTGACGTCAGCAAAAGACGCAACCACTTGCAGTCTCGTCTGGGCCGTTTGACTGCTGCTCACGAAGAACTAGTGATTTTATTTGAGAGATCAGAGGATGTTATCTTACATTATACATAAAGTAGCCTATTTTACAGCTTGATCCATGAAAATCTTTTCAGCATATGAACACATATTATCCAAACCTCCATAACAGTTTTTCAATAATGTTAAATTAGTTGGTCATCTTTTTAATACAGCCAACAATTTAATCCAATCAAACTTTATTCAGCATATATATTTTTGATATATTGCTTGAGTTCTTTTATTTCTTCAAACCAAATACCTGCAGTGTAACCCTTTTACTGTAATTCTCTTTTGGAACATGCTTCACAACTCCTTGTTCAAGCTCTTGTTCTGTCCTGGCTGGACTATTGTAATACTCTCTTGGCAGGTCTTCCAGCCAGTTCTATCAAACCTGTACAATTAATCCCGAGCGCGGCAGCAAGATTCATTTCTAATGAGCCTAAAAGAATGCACGTTCATCAGTTTGCACTGGCTACCAATAGCTGCTCGCATTAAATTCAAGGCATTAATGTTTGTCTACAAAACCACCGGCTCTGCACCCCTTAACCAAAGTGCAGTACTTCAGACGTATGTGCCTCGAAGCTTGAGTTCTGCAAGTGAACGTCGCATTATTGTTCATCCCAAAGAGGCACAAAATCACTTTCAAAGACTTTTAAATGAAATGTTCCCTCCTGGTGTAATGCATAGTTATATGCATAGTTGTATCTAGTGCTGGTGCAAAACTCAGTTCCTGGAAGGCCATACATAGGCCATACAGAGTTTAGCTTCAACCCTACTAGTTCTCAAATATTGATCACTTTAAAAATTTAAATATCCAATATTAACTACAGACGTGAGAATCAGTCAGGTTTATGTGAATTTGCATCTTATATAAATGGCGCTCAAGCACAAGTTCTTGCGTGCGTGACTGATTCAAATAGGTGAGGACAGATTATGATTTTCATATTAATCAAATGAATAAATTCAGAAGACTACCAACATTTCACTGCTGGTTATACTCTGTATAATTATGTATGTGACAAATAAAATAAAAATCTTGAAGACTTTGAATAGTGCTGTGTGTTTAGGGAATTTCATGGTACTTTAAAGGATAATTGACCGTTCACAGGGAGCTTGATTGACAGGCGATCTGACCAATCAGAACGCGGATATTATGTGCTGCTGCTGCTATCCTGCATCTTGCCCAACATCTTCAGCCAGTCTCCATAGACATCCATGTTAAAATGGGGTAAAAAAGATTGAATGAATTGAAACTTTTTCAGTATAACTAAATAAAAGTTATACTGGGGTGGTGATGGCGCAGTGGATAAGACACATGCCTTTGGTGTGACAGACCCGGGTTCGAATCCACTGTGAGACACCAATGTGTCCCTGAGCAAGACACTTAACCCCTAGTTGCTCCAGAGGTGTGCGACCTCTGACATATATAGCAATTGTAAGTCGCTTTGGATAAAAGCGTCAGCTAAATGAATAAATGTAAATGTAAATGTAAAAAATGTGCAGAGGGTTAAGCTGTGCTGTTGTTGGTTGCCACTGTAATGGCAATAAGCTAAGAAATTCCTTTAAAGTACTTGTTTGCGTACCAGATTTGTCCATGCCCGGTGCTGTATAAATGGCTTGCAGTACTTAAGTTAAAATACTGCGTGTTAAATAATAAAATGATATGTTAAAACATGTGCTCTTATCATTCTGTGGACAAAATCCCGTGAACATTATGGGACAAATATTATTTGCATATTACTCCTACAAAGCAGTTTTGCTTTTTATTTATACATTTATTTCAGGATATTGTAACAGCTATATTTATAGGCCTATAGCCTGGTGACTATGGGAGCCAGGTCTTTCAGTGTTGTGGCTCCCAGGTTGTGATATGCTCTTCCCCAAGACATCTATCAAGCATCCTCCCTTCTCTCCTTCAAAAACCTCTTAAAAACTATTAATTTATTTATATATATATATATATATATATATATATATATATATATATATATATTACTCTTCAGTTCTCAGTCTGTAAATTGTACCGTGTTATGGACATGTTTATCTAAATCCTCTCTGCATCTCTAATATAACTTTGTAAGTGACCTCTGTATATTAGTTTCAGCCCTTGGTGTTCTGTCCTTTAATGTTGATTTATTTATTTGTTTCTGTTCCTTGAACCTGACTTGTAAAGCGAACTTGGGTGTTGGAAAGGTGCTATATAAATAAACATTATTATTATTAGCCCACAGTAATTAAAAAGTTTTGTTCTATATGTTTTGCAACAGAACATATACAGAATAAAAATTAATGTCTACTTAAAAGTTGATTTAAACAGAGTTTGAGCACATGGTTATGTCTTAATTTAATTAATTTTTAATATATAAACACTTTTTATGCAAAAACTAGATCTCTTTTGTGTATATATAGTATAGTATTTTGTGTATATACGGTATATATATATATATATGTAAATATATAGGTATCC
Source organism: Barbus barbus (assembly GCF_936440315.1). Classification (NCBI taxonomy): domain Eukaryota; kingdom Metazoa; phylum Chordata; class Actinopteri; order Cypriniformes; family Cyprinidae; genus Barbus; species Barbus barbus. Next base: position 1,385,054 of record NC_136714.1, on the reverse strand, counting down.
AGAAATAACCATAAGATTATGAAAATTTGAAACCACAAGCACAAACAATCTCTGTAATGACCTCTTTCTCAATTAGTTTTTTTTTTCTTTCTATAAACGTGATGCAACCACAGTTCTCTTTTCAAAGGCAAAACCTCAGTGTCACCTGGTGTAATTACCTGGATTTATATCCTGTCGTGGTTGTAAGCTTGTCTAATCATAGGAGATGATTCAGTCAGACAATAACACAATTAGCTGTAATCTGTTTTCTTGAAGGTTTGACTCAACTCACCACACTCGCACCACACAGAGTCCAGTTTTGCCCTGAACAGAAGACTGAACGTTCAGCTCATCTAACGCTTCGAAATGGAGACAAAGTGGATGATTTTATTGTTTTCAACATGCTGGAGTTTCTGTGTTGCTGTAAATGAGTTCTACTCTTCTACAGGTCAGTGTATTATTTCGCAATAAGATGATAAAACAGCAGGATGTTTATAATAACTCTAATCTTCTAGCGCTTGCATATCATTGCTCTTTTGTTGGTTTTGATTGCTTCCATTGTCCTCATTTGTAAGTTGCTTTGAAAGCGTCTGCTAAATGACTAAATGTAAATGTAATCTCAACCATGTATGTTTTGAAGAAGTGCTGCAATATCTGTTCAAAATGAAATGCTGTCTGCAGATCACATGACCCGGCTTATTGACATCAAAAGAGAGTTTGCCAAAAGTCTTCGTGAATATATAGAATCAGTGGAGAGCCAAGCAGATCTTCTGAGTAGGTAAGTGTTGTGTGGCTGACAGTGTATCGAGATAATATAGAGGAGAGCTTTAAAACAAAACATTACTTTTCAGAAGTCAGAATATTAAAAGCCCCTCTAGAAACCTTTTTAGGATTGCAAACAAATAGTTTAAATAATAAAAGAAAGTGTAAAATTTTTAACTTTAGACTGGTATGACGAGAAGAGAGAATGAAATGAGTTGAATATTTATAAAATGCATAGGGGAAAGGGAAGTGGTGTGTGGCCAAGTATGGTGACCCATACTCGGAACTTGTGCTCTGCATTTAACCCATCCAAGTGCACACTCAGTAGTGAACACACACCCGGAGCAGTGGGCAGCTAATGCTGTGGCGCCCGGGGAGCAGTTGGGGGTTCGGTGCCTTGCTCAAGGGTCTCACCTCAGTCGTGGTATTGAGGGTGGAGAGAGTGTTGCTTATTCACTCCCCCACCTACAAACCCTGCCAGACCTGAGACTCGAACCCACGACCTTCAGGTTACAAGTCCAACTCTCTATCCATTAGGCCACGACTTCCCCTAAATGTCCCCACAAGGATAGTAAAACCTGAAATTTACATTTCATGTTTTTTAAATTGTGAGGGGAAAATTATAAAAAATATTAAAGGATGTCTGTCTGAAAGTGTAACAATGCAAACATGTTTTCTGTAAGGGTTAGGGTTGGGTTAGGGGATAGAAAATATGATTTGGTCAGTATAAAAGTAGAAATTCACAGAAACAAATGTGTGTGTGAACACACTATTTGAAATTCACATATGGAGGCAGATTAGTGCCATCTGGTGGAAATAAATAAAATAATCTGTAATACATAGTTTTAACATTATTTTCTAACCTGAGCAGAGAGAACAGAACATTGTGTTACTCATAACAATGTGACAACAATGACCTGGAAAGCTTTTTCAGAGCTTAATCCATCTGAGTCTGATCTGATTTGAACCTCTCAGTCATGTCTGCTGGCCCAGTGTGTGTGTGACTATTTTTGACGTTTCACAGTTTTTCCATTCATTGCTCTACATTGTGGCTGATTTGTGGATTGTACCCAAAACAATCTCTTTATTGTTATTTTTTTGAGTATATTTCTCATTTATGTCTTTTTGACCACAAATAATTTTGCCTTTTCTAGTTGTATAGTCATATAGGCATTGCCAAAAAAATGTGACCTAGTTTTGTACTATTCCAATAAAGTTATAATTTTCAAAACATTTAAATGTAAAAAGTGACCGAAGAGCACCGAAGGGTTAAAAATAAACAAATATTTACAAATTAATATTAATATTTAATTTTAAAGCCTCAGAAATCATAAATGAAACCTATAAAAGTTGAATCTATCAAATAATGAGACTGAGCATTTGTTCATGATCAGTTATAGTTACGGAGCGCAGATGAGGTGTTTTGTATTTGTTTTAACCACAGAAGTCTGTAACACATCCTTCAGTGTTTTTTTATATTGCTATCATTTATTTATGAGGGCTCTGAGTGCACTTGAGCATGACTTTGAGGACCCTCCCAGAGATCCAGAGAAGTTCATCAGCAATCCTCTTGCAGCGTTTCAGCTCGTGAGAAAGTTAAATCAAGTCTGGGCCGCTGTGTGGGAACTTATCGAAGGAAGACGTGCAAAAGGTTTGAGGAGAAGAACACAACTCAATATGTCATAAACTGGGCTTTCTCATAATAGTCATTATATCACTCAGGCCATAGCATGTCATGTAAAAATGACTCTGTACTGTAATTGAGGCTTTATCAGTTTTTAAATGGTAGATGATCTGTGAAGATCAACTGATGGAACCGGAGGAAAAGCTTTAAATTAAACATGATTTAAAAACCGAGGTCATTGTCAGTAATGTTTACATGTTTCATAGACACTTTGGCAAGCCTTAAATCTGCAGCTCAGACTCTCCCCAGTGCAGAAGATGTAGACGGTGTCGTGATGGCTTTGGTTAGACTGCAAGAAATCTACAGATTAGATCCGAGGAACATCTCCTTATTTTCTGGTAGGTTTCATGGTGGCTTTATTTGGTCTTCATCATCATGTTTATAATCTAATAGACTTACACTGGACTGAGTAATATCTAGAGACCAGAATGTAATAGAGACTTTGATGTGGGCACTTTTATCTTGGTGAAAAATCTAGTTCAGTTTCTACAGTATTTGCAGCTCTCAAGATTTCAGTGATATCAACTTCATGTGTGGTTTTTTCCAGAAATTAACCACAATGTAATGCTGGATCCAGACGAAACTTTTCATATCGGCACGATCTCCTCTCTCAATCAGCGCTTTCAGTACGCCGTCCTCTGGATGGAGGAAACCCTCAGGAAACTCAACGAGGCTGAAGAAGCTGTCGTTACTAAAGAGGAGGTTATTTACCAGCTTGCTTTATTTTCTCATCAGCTGGCAGTGATTCAGTCGTTATCTAGGCAAGGTAAGTTTACAAGAATGCTAATTAATTCAGAGATTTCTTCCCCCCTATATATCTGCCTCTCAGAATAAATGTGTAAAAAAAAAATTCTACTAAAAATATATATATAAATAAAAAACATTGAATATCTAATATCAAAATTTAATTAATATAATATAAAAATTAAATAAATAAATACATTTGTGCTTAATTTGAGAATGTTTCTCTTTCCAGTTTTGTATAAAATGAATGAAATCAAATGAAAATGTAGTTATAAAGCACTTTAAAACCATAGAGTGCAGTATAATAAAATAAAATCAGTTCAAATAAATAAAAAGATAGAATACGGTACAATACAATAATACACACCATGCATGCATCTGCTTAAACCGTTAATGGTCATTAAAAATAGTGAAGGCCTCATCAAACAAATATGTGATTTTAACATGTTTACAAGGGATTTAATAAGCTTTGGTAATCCATCCCACAATTTGCAAACAAGAATGCCTGATTCCATTGCCTTATAAGCAAATCACTCAAACATATGTATATTACACAGAAAAGCACTTTTCAAAGTCTTATAAGTTCTAATGCAGTCAGCTGACTGAATAAATAAATACATTTGTGCTAAATTTAAGAATGCTTCACAGAACATCTTTGTTTTTCGATGAAAGCAACAAGCCTTGACCTTTAGAGATCATGCGATGCATGACAAACTAGCTTATTTGTTTATATTATTTTAAAGAATAGTGTGGTTTAAATGAAGATTTTAAATCCAAGATTTTTCAGGGCTCTCACACATTAGGTTCCCACTGTATGTTGGCTTCTAAAGCATTACGTGTAATACTGCAAATCTTAATATGCTACATCAGCAATGTGCTTTACAACGGCTAAATGAAGATGACCTGAAACACATGCACTAATTCACACTCATTTATCGTGCATCTTATCTGCAATCATTCTTAGAGAGAAATCTGCTTCATCCTGAACTTTACACAAGCATCATAGAGAGCATTAAGACCTGGGACTCGACCGCAAAATACAGCTCCACGGACAGAACATATGAGGCTCTGTGCGCTGGAAAGAGGCTTATGATGGTGAGGAGATCTACAGAGATGGGTTTTTTTGTTACTAGGCACCTTTATATTCGTCATTTTCTTCATTCAGTATTTCTGTCATCTTTTAAAGACGGATTGCATGTGGAATATCTTGGTTTTGGAGGTGTAAGGGATGGGTCAACAGTTTAATTATAAATGTAATTACAGAAATTAATTACAGATGCAATTACATATAAGTATTTAAAAAAATATAAGTACAATGTAAAACCATGTATGTACACAATAAGTGCATTGTATCAAATTATTAATATAAATGTAAGTACATAGTAGTTAAGGCCACCTAATATAAAGTAGGACCAAACATCTTAAAATGCTAGATAAGATGATATTATGGTCAGTTGGATTGGATTCAGTATAGTGTTCTAGTTACATTTTGGGAAATGAAACAGAAATGTATACATACAGTGCTGTGAAAAAAGTATTTTTAAAGTATCATATTTTCTGTATTTCTGCATATTTTTACACTGAATGTCATCAGATCTAAGCTGGATCTACAAAGTAACAAAAAAGCAATGGTGTTTTTTTTTTTCTTCACAGACAGTGTGTGCAGTTACAGTGTAGTTACCTAAGAAAGTACTGGGTAATATGGGTTAAGGTTAAAGGTTCAGGGAAGGTACCTAGTTATTATTCAGTTATTGTAATTACTATAATATGTAAACCTAAAATAAAGCACTACCAATATGTATTTGCTATAAAGATATATTCACAATAAAATCTGCACAAACTCAGAAATGACTTTTGTGCAGCACTAGCAGTAAAAGTAGTGTAAAAAACATTCTGGTGGAAAATGACCTGTTTTTGTTAAGTTTACAGACGTTGCAATGCAATGCAATGAAGTGCAAAAAAAGTTTTTTTTTTAATTGAATTTAGAATTCAAATAGGATTAAAGGAAATGTCCATAAAATGAATGGCTAATGTCATAATATCCTGGGAGAAAATTACCAGTACATTTTCCATTTTGTATTTATTTATTAATTATTTATCTTTTACAGTGCTTATATTAACACCGTACACTGAACCATATTTTTCTGGACTTTTCTTAGTGTAATATGAAATTTACTTAAAGTCAGCTAACCAGACTTGCTAGAATGAGAACGTTCTTTCCAGTTTTGTATGTAAAATGAATTAAATCAAATGAAAATGTAGTTATAAAGCACTTTGAAAACCATAGAGTGCTGTATAATATAATGCAATAATGCACACCATGAATGCATCTGCTTAAACCCTTAATGGACATTAAAAATAGTGAAGGCCTCATCAAACAAATACATGATTTTAACATGTTTACAAAGGATCTAATAAACTTTGGTAATCCATCCCACAATTTAGGGGCAAACAAGAACGCCTGATTTCATTCCTTGTAAGCAAATCACTCAAACATATGTATATTACACAGAAAACAGGAAAGCACTTCCTCGGTCTAATGAGTTCTAATGCAGTCAGCTGACTGGAACTGCTAGTTAACTATTGGGCTAATCTGAGATAATATACACAACCATATATTGAGCAAAAGGTTTAATAAACAAATATCTTTTAGGTTTTACACCAAACAATTATGTATAATGCAGAGTGTTCTCTTGACGTGTTGAAGAATGTGTGAATTATGGTTTACAGACGCCACAAAGAGAGAGAAAGCTGGTGTGCAGGTACAAGACAGGAAGAGGAAACCCGCTGATGATATTCAAAGAGGAAGTGGAGTGGGACGAGCCTACGATACTACGATACCATGACTTTCTCTCTGAAGGAGAGATCAACACCATCAAAACACTGGCCAGGCCAAAGGTACATGCAACAGCTCATTTCTGTGTGATGAAGAAGCACATATACATGTTCATCAATATCTGAGGATGATTCTTTCCTCCTGAAGCATTCAGTGTGTGTGTGTGTGTGTGTGTGTGTGTGTGTGTGTGTGTGTAGGAAAGGGAATTAAACACATTTGTAATTGATAACTGATGTTATTGATAATGAGTTTTACCATTTTTATATCAAATAATGTATTATTAATAATGAATGATAACCATCTAATGCAACACTTCTCTGTTTATATTTAGCTTTCCAGAGCTAAAGTCATAGATCCAGTCTCTGGAAAAAAAGTGTCTGCTGCCTCTCGTGTGTCAAAAAGGTACAAAAATCTACGCGCACTCCTATCTTTCCAAATGATTTGTATGATTTTTGTCTTTTGTGAAACATAAAAGAAGATATGTATTTTTTTGGGGGGTTTTGTTTTGGTCAATGCCATATGGCAAAAAAAATTATATTTAAAAATATACAAAAATGGACAAAAATATATATGTGTTAAATATGTTTCATTATTATATTTATGTATTAATTTCTTGCGTTTGGACATTTAAAAAAAAGCACATCCTCAAAAGGATGATTTTTATGGCAAGTACTAAAACAACATTTTTTTTGCAGGTTGTTAAATCATTTGTATAATGCCATGGTAAATGCATTAAAGAATGACAAATAATTGTAGGTTTATAATATGCAGCTTAGTTGTGTACAGTGAGTTATGCTGATAGTGTCGGGGGAAGAGATGAGGACACGGTTACAGAAGTAGTTGGGTATCGTTTGAATTTTATCAATTGTAATTCTGATTCTTATCGATTCTGTTTCGATTCCAGTGTGGTTAAAAGTCAAACATTTAGATATTAAACATATTTATTCTGTGTTTCTTTTTGCAAAACTTTTAATTCGCGCTGAATACCATGAATAAAAATCAGCCGGCTGCATAAAAACTCGATTAAGAGCTGTCTGTGTGCAAAATAGAGCTGCACGATTCTGGATACATTGAGATTGAATTTATTTATTTATTTAATGTAGGTTGTAGTTGTCTCACAATTCTGAAGAAAAAATATTAGACAACTAAACAAAATCCCATGGAATTTATGAATGGAATGATTCAATGACTCGCTCAAGATTGACTTGTTTCATTATGAATCAGTGTTTTTGAATGAATCTCTTGAATGAATGATTCAAGGACAAATACATTTTTAACAGCCACTTTTCACCAGCTAAAAAAGATGTGCAGACAGGAATTGATAGGTGGAACTGAAATTTGAATTTTACAACAAGTATTCGATTCCTGACCTTAAGTATTAGATTCTGGAATTGGAATTGATTTTTGATTCCCAACCCTATGAGCAAGCGAACAAACAAAATCCCTACCCCGTGATGGAATCGTCAAAGTCCAGGGCAATTCCAGAGTGACTGTCCTCTTGATCTTTCTCAGCGCGTGGCTCTCTGAACATGAAGATCCCGTGATCTCTCTGGTCAACCGGAGAATCGCTGGTGTCACTGGTCTACAACTGCAGACAGCAGAGGAGCTCCAGGTATTCACAGTTTTACACAAACCACTACGCTAGGTTGTATTTCAAGCATGAACTATAGGCTAAAGGATTCATCTGCTGATTTTAAGTCCATGTGCAGAACTGTGTTAGATCAGATCTCTACCAGGGTCCTGTACCATGATGGTAGATCAACAAATTCAGAGTTAGAGGATTGGTTTCGAGTTGACAAAATCAAAGCACTCCAATCCGGCTTTATTGGTACCATGATGCTGATCATCAACTTTCTTTGTCAACTCGGGCTTTGATCCCGAGTTTGTGAAGTGCACATGAATGTGTGACATCACTGGTGAACAGCCAATCACAACACAGAACAAGTGTGATTCACTTCTCGTGAGAGAGCCAGCGAGATTCAACTCTTTTGTTAAAGGTTAAGAGATTAAAGAATATGAGGAATTTAAACACATTTAAACTGAAGGACAAATAAAAGACATTATCTTGCTTTGTTAGTGCAGTCACAAGTGAAACTTGTGAATTAGTTTATATAGTCGATGATATATAGCCACAGAGACTTGAACATGTAAGGTCACACGTAACCATTTTTAAAGTGTTACCTATTGAGTCTTAATAGAGCAAGCGAGGCAAGGCAAACGCACACCTTATGAGGTGCAAGTTGAAGGAAAAAAATATATGAATCAAGTAGAGGAGAACAGCTGCACACTCACTTAAGCATATTTATTAACCAATGTTTCGGCTAGTAGCCTTTTTCAAGGTACCTCTTGATTTTACCACTTATTTATATTACATATGATTAATATTCATTTAAAATAAATGCTTTATAATAATTGTTAACCTAAAAGTGTTTGAGTGTAATGGATTAATAATAATATAAATCATATTATAATTATAAAATCATATGTAAATTGTAATTATCATTAAAGCCAGACAATTGTATTGATTTTTGTGTGTGTGTGTGTGTGTGTCAGACATGTGTCACTTTGCTCACATCTGATTGGTCCAATTTCAGTTTGAGATCTCTAAACCAGAACATAAGATTCCCCGGAGCAGGTTAGCTGTGGAGTGTAAGTTACTATGGCAATGAACGCTGCTAAAAGCCAAGCCACTTTCATGGTACCTAAAACCCAGGATTGGTGCAAACTAAACTGAAACTTATCTGGCGAGCCAGCTTCATGATACAGACCCCAGGAGTGTTTGATCCAGACTTTGCATCAGATTCCATCAGTGTTTTTTTTTGTGGTGTCCAAAACCAAAAACTTCACCCAAAACTGTATTAACTTAAAGGCTTCTATCAGCCTGAGAGTTTGACAGAGGAAGCCAAGGAAGAGCGGAAAGCATGTGAAGTGATGATCATAAAAAGCCAGCAGTGTTTACTGAACAATCTCAGTGGCGTATGTTTCAATGCTCAGACTTTATCTGACCTCCACAAGCAAAGGCAAGGGAAAATGACTGCTTCACAACAGCGATGTCTGTGATGATTAAACCTTGAAATGGAGACATTCTCTTACTGTATGAAGACAAATATACCTTGAACCCACACAATCAGAAGACTAAACAACAATAGCAAGCATTTCAAGAGCAAGGAAAAGTATAAAAATTAATAAATGATGATAAAATAATAAAAAATATATCTTGTTATAATTAATTATAAATGAACAACAACAACAAAAAAACAGATGTATGGAAACTGTTGAAATACTCTCTTGAACTTTGAGATCCATTACAAGTGTTAAATACAAAAGAAAAAAATGGAAGTATGGGAATTATATATATATTTTTAAAGTGGCCCTTGGTCTAGATGTCAGCTCTGCACACTCTGGCCTTCCCAAGAATCTTGATAAAGTTACTGGTCGCAATTAACTTCCATTTTATTTTTTAATAGTATGGAAGTCAATGCTACCAGCAACCCTGTTTGGTTCCTTAAACATTCAAACAGAAGCCAGAATTGGTGCATATGAGAAGTGAGTTGATTTGTTACGGTTGACCCAACTATTTACGCTTTTAAAGATCGCTAATTATGGAATTGGAGGCCAGTATGAGCCGCATTACGACTCAAAGGTACTGCATGAAGGTGTTAACTTTTTAAACGTGTTATTGTCATTCCCCTGGTTCTGTTTGAAGATGTGCAATAAAGCATACGTTTTGTTTTATTTCATAACTTTGTTATGACAAAATCTCTTCACAGTTGACAAATGACTCAGACTTTCAGCTCAGAGGAGGCCGGATTGCTACTGTTCTAATCTATGTGAGCAAGTATAATCTAACAAATTATTTCATATATTTGAAATGATTCCCACTTGCAGATCATTGACAGTCAACAGTTTTGTTGTAGATGAGTGATGTGGACATCGGTGGGGCAACAGTGTTCCCTGACGTGGGTGCAGCCCTTCAGCCAAAGAGAGTTAGTTGAAGCAGCTTTATTTCCACACACAGTGACTTACAGTAACCTGTGCTCATGTGTGCTCACATCTGTTCCATAAGGGTACAGCGGCGTTGTGGTTTAACCTGCTGAGAAATGGAAATGAAGATGCCAGAACTTTACATGCAGCATGTCCTGTGTTTGTAGGCAGTAAATGGGGTAAGTGTTCTGTGAGGCTTGTGTTTTCCAAATGAGAAAATCAGGTGAATATCAAGACCAACATAACCAGGTCACGGTTCTATATATCTGTATATTTTGCATAATGATAATTAATTATTTTAGAATTTAATCAGTACTTGTATCAGTATTTTTACTTTGCTAAAGTAAAAATACTGTAAAACATAAAAAAATAAATAAAATCAAAACGAATGGAATGCAATGCAACAATTGCTACCACTATATATATATATATATATATATATATATATATATATACAGTATGTTGTGAGATTCAACCCTATTTCAGCAAGTCTTATAGAGTGCATGACCTGTTTAATAAAAGTTGTTGAATGTTAAATTGCATATGCACGTGTGCATAATTATAATGCATTTAAATGTAGATTATTACCGATCCTGGTCCATAAAGATAATCTACACACAAAAAAAACGTAACAAATGTAAAACGGTAACCTAAAATGATAACATCTAACTGATTTTATTTAAGTCAAGAATATTTAGTTGCTGAATGAGCCTATACACATTCACTTATTCCACCAAAACCACTTTATATGGGTCATATCAGGCAGATATATCGATAAGTAAGAATTGAAGGTTACCACTTTTTGCAGGGTACTGAAATGAAACTGAGAGTTTTCTTGAATGCATGTTTAGAAACTAGACATTTTGTTGTGTACACGCTGTAAAACAGCTTCCTTTGAATTCCTCATTCTAGTTGCCAACAAGTGGATTCGTACGTACGGGCAAGAGTTCAGAAGGAAGTGCTCTACAGTCAAATCTGATTAGAAGAGCCAAAGCAGACGGCACAGAAACAGCCATGATCCGAGTAATGACAGACAGTTGAGAGGCAATGTGATGTCATGGAAAAAATTTCCCCTACATTTATCTGCTTTAAATAAAAAATGCAGTGGGTTGTAATACTACCACAGACATGAAGGCATAGAAAGCATGGAAATCAGGGTATTTTAATATAAATAAATAAAATGTAAATAATTCTAAAAGCATAACTTTGCATGTTTGTACAGAAGCCTCTGATTTATTATTTGCATACTCAAGGTGAAAGGAATAAAGTATCTATCTATCTATCTATCTATCTATCTATCTATCTATCTATCTATCTATCTATCTATCTATCTATCTATCTATCTATCTATCTATCTATCTATCTATCTATCTATCTATCTATCTATCTATCTATCTATCTATCATGTAGGAGGACTGCAGTGAGTGAACTGAATGCGATGAGGTCATTGTGACAGCAGGAGGGGGCGGGGCTACGCAGCATCATTGACAGTGGGAGGGGGCGGGGCTACGCAGCATCATCGGAGCTTGTCGTTTTATTGTACGGCTGCTGATGCTGAGAGGTTGCGCTGAGAAATATGTAGGACCATGATTGCGGATTTGATGTTTGGGGACCGCGGCACATCGTGGCGGGTTGTTTTTTAGGTAAGCACAGCTTTATTCCGGGCGTCTTTGAGTCGCTGCTGTTTTAACTGTTCGTGCGCGCCGTCGCTGAGATGCGCTTCAGAGAGCCACCGGACAGACTGACAGTATCACAGGAAAGCTTATAGAAATGAAATTAGGGCACGCCTAGAAAGCGTTTATGGCTCGGTTCTGGTGTGATATGATGTTTTTGTATGGATGTGTCAATGGGAATGGGCGAGCTCGGCCTGCGCGTCATGACGCGTGAGATTCAGCCCTGCAGGCCGCGAGGAGACACTGATGCGGTGCATTACACATTATACTCTCTCATACATGATGCTACTCATACTCATAATAGCATCCACTTCTCATCACAGTGTCGAAGGCCTCAGGCAGTCTGTCACATGACCTCCGCTACGTGTCAAAATAACACATCTCTCATCGATATCCTTTGACTATAATACAGAACAGACAGCGTGACATAGCGTGTTAATATCTGAAATATTTAAAAATCCCTTGAGAAAGGAGCTCTGTATTATACTGCTATTCATTCCTACTTAAAAATCCTGGATTGTGTATTCCTATTGGAATTTCCATCGATTATAATTTAGGATCTGTGCTTGTAAAAATCAAATAAGATGGACAAAACTTAGATTCCTAGAGTCCTCATCATTATAAAATGTCTTACTTATGGACAGTTAAAGAAAATCTCTTTGGGAGGATGTAAAAGATTTTCTTTAAATTCCATTTGATGTCCTAAATGGGCATTTTGTCCTTTTGGGAAACAGGAAAATCCTCGAGAAGTACGTGTTCTTAAAGGTCTAATCCAAAAAAGGGTAATTTCCAGTAGAGAACATGTTCCAAATGATGAGAAATGCAATAGGAATCCCGAAGCATTTTTAAGGAGGGACCCAGTTATGAGTATTCATAGGTTTCAGGGAATCCTTCAGAAAATATGTCATAAGTCAAAAGCAGTACAGTGGCTCATTATGTGATCATCTTAAAAAATCTGCAATATATTACATAACGTTTACTCTATACATTAACCAGTCATATGTCTTCATATTACAAAGAATACAACAAGAAATCAAACAAGAATAGCTTCTGCATTTTACAGTTTTGGCTTCTATATTGTAAAATAGTAGCATTTTTTTATTGTGGTAGCTGTTCAACATATTGAACAATTTAAAACATTGAAATAATTAGCTATGAGTTATAAATAGCGAATACATCTTTGAAGTCTGAAAGAATAACCATCCAAAGTTTAGAGTGTTGTCTGTATGATTTTGGATCAGTATATTTTGTTGTTGTTGGTACAATCGACATAACCAAGATTATTTTTCCCTGCCAAATAGAGGCATTATCCCAAAATATCCCAAATCTATTTTACAAAAAGGAAATGACATACGGTCTACTAACTGGAGAAACTGTAATTTTATGCATTTAATCTCCATGAAAGCTTTTCGAATCAGTGTTATATTTTCTTGAAAATCATGTGCATTGATATGCTATTGATCACTGTGCACTGTTTGCAAATCCAACTGCATTCCATGACTGTTAGTTGTGGGCCTTTGAAACTGAACTGGATTTTGCTAGCCTCCATTTCCAACTTCCTGGAAACAGAAACGATAAGATTTCTTCAGTTTCAGGGGTCAAACTGAGCCATGGCTAGTGAACTCTGTGTTACTGTGTTTGTGGTGTCTGGAGTTTGGTGTCAGTGGATGTAAAAGTGGGTCATGATGCCAGTGTGTTTGTGCTCTTGTCTCATGTTATAGCAGTAAACAGACCAGAGCAGCTGGAAGAGAAACTGACCGTAACGTCCCTTTAACAGCCCAGTCCCTTCAAGAACATTCAGCTCTTCCAGTAATTAGATACCTTTCTTTATTCTATCATTTGGGCAGCATTTCATATTTCAGAGTGCAGCCAGGCTAGCTCTTAGCATTTTTCTTGCCTGTAAAGTGGTGCACATTTAAGTCTATTTAATTTAAGTCTATTGATTTGTCACACAGAAATGTATTAGTGGCATTTGCTAAGGCAGGCATCGCTGTTACAGATGCTTGTAATTTACAGGGATTTGACAAACTGTACAGTACAGAAGCTTTACAGAAATAAATGAAAAACCAATTAAACAAAATTTAGTTTCTATTGTATTACCAGTCTTTAGCTATTGTACTGCCTCTGTTCACAATAAAAATCAGAACGCAGCAAGCTCGGAAATTCAGTGTAAGGCATTTTCAAAGCACTATTTGAGAAACTGCAAATGTATTCATTTCTTAAAAACTAAAAAGCTTATTCATGTGAATCTTTCAAGATATTTTGTTGTTGATTTGAAAAATTGGACGCAAAATGTAAAAGAGAAGACACAAGATACATTCCCAAATGGTAAGGAAGCTGCAGTTTTAAATATTTCATACATATTTAAATATTGTTTTAAATAGGCCTATATAAAATCTTTCAGCATCTTTATTATGTATTTTAGGGGAAGTCGTGGCCTAATGGTTAGAGAGTCGGACTCGTAATCCAAAGGTTGTGGGTTCGAGTCTCGGGCCGGCAGGGATTGTAGGTGGGGGGGGTTAATGTCCAGCGCTCTCTCCACCCTCAATACCACGACTGAGGTGCCCTTGAGCAAGACACCGAACCCCCAACTGCTCCCCGGGCGCCGCAGCATAAATGGCTGCCCACTGCTCCGGGTGTGTGTTCACGGTGTGTGTGTGTTCACTGCTGTGTGTGTGTGTGTGTGTGTGTGTTCACTGCTGTGTGTGTGTTCACTGCTGTGTGTGTGTGCGTTGGATGGGTTAAATGCAGAGCACGAATTCTGAGTATGGGTCACCACACTTGGCAGTATGTCACTTCACTTATTGTCAGTATGGGACATCATTGATATGTTTATAAAAAAAGACAGTGTTAACACATATTTGAAATGAAGTAGGCAGCTGTCCAGCTGATGCAATATGCATAAATATATAAATTAAACAAGAAATGGCAAATTGTTAATCAAAGGCATAAACACCATATAGAAACCCATATGGCTCACAGGACCTGACAATAAGAATGCATTGAATGTTTTGTTCTGTGTCGGTCCTAATGAAAGTTAACCATGGTTTTACTACAAAAAACAAAACAAAACACATTGTTATTGTAGTTAAAGCATGGTAACCACAAATTCACCATGGTTTGGCTACACTAGTAAAACTGTGGTTATCAAATCCAGTTAATCAATCCGCCAAAAAGCATGGTTACAACACTTTTACTTTTGCACCTTATTTAATTTTCGCAAGGGGTTGACTGGTAAATTTGAGCTACTATCTTGGAGAAATTTGGTTTGGAACTGAACTGACCTGGCAATGTGAATATTCACAAAATATATGCAGCAGCTAATGTAATTTTATGCATGTATGGTAATTAGTGTCGTTGATGTGTCAGATGTCTCAACAGATTGGGTTTTGCTGTAAATTAATGCAAAGCTTCTAGATGAATTTAGACTAAAAAGGTGTTTCCCGCTGGAAATATTCAGTGTGATAGGGTGCATGTCCTATACTTAGCACACAGAAACACTTGCAGCAGAAACATTCAGAAGGATTTATGGATGCAGAAGTCTAAATCAGACCGGATGACCACGGCAGGAGCTAATTGTGACCCACACAAATATATATTTTTAAACATGGCATCCAGTGGCTTCAGTGTGTAGTTTCTGGGTTAATATGGTATTAGTTTATAGTGTGGTACAGTATGGCATTGAGATGCTGGTGTCCTCACACTCATTCAGTCCTGAACTAGTAGATTATGGTTTTTCATGCATGTGTACACAACAACCTCTATGCATCCTTAAAATCAGCATAATGTGCTAAAAGCATTGGTACATTTGAATCTGATATCAAGAGTGGATTGTTTCATGTAATGAAACAGGTTTATTCATTTTGATGAGGATATGAAGAAAGATATTGTTAGAGTTACAGTGTTAGGATGAACTGAGCTTCTCTGGAGGGAAAGCGCATCAGTAATCGAATGGATTTTGCTGTCGAACATGCACAGTTTAATCAAAACATCTAAAGCTGTTGAATCATAGATTCTGGCAGGTAGAAAGATTAACTGGCACAAATTACATAACCAAGATTATCATCCTCTGCCAACAAGTTAGTAGTAAGCAAATATGTATGACATTACAGTATGTTATAGTATTATGCACAGTTTATAATAATAATGCACTATCATCTCGAATAAAGGAAAATACTTCTATTCTCTCTCTCTCCCTCTCTCTCTCTGTCTATAAGGTTTCTGAAGAAATCCTCGCCGTTTATATTTTATAACCCAATCTGATATTCTTCAACAGTGATAATCATCAGATGTTGAAATAAATGAATGCTCTTTATTTTATTCCTAATATATATATATATAATAAATTAATGAATTAATTTTCATTTTCTAGCCATTGAGTGAAATTATAACATACTATACTGTACTATACATCTCTGAAACATGTTTATCACACTGCAAAAAAAAAGTATACATTTACTTGAGAAGCAAATTGGCAAAGTCTTGTTTTCTGAATAAATGATCAAAATGAAGTGATTTTATGCTTAAAACAAGGAATTTCTGTTTCATATTTCAATAATATGAATAGCTGGATTCCTACATTAAATGCAGTATCATAGAACTGCTTTATTCATAATAAATATTTCTGAGTAGTTCTTCAGGATGACATTTCAGGTAATACAGCAGAAGTTATTACAGTAAGTTGCCTTTTTATATTTATTAAATGCATGAGGGTTTAAAGGGTCTGACCACACACCGCTGTCAGGAGCACTTCCACAATCTGCTTTTTGTTAATGTATTGTGATTTATTTTCTTTGTGTCAATTTTTATCAATTTATTGAGCAGCAGCATTGCCAAGGTCACATGCAGCAAAGTGACGTCAAAGCCCTACATTTTCATTATATTATTTTAATGTTAGATTACAGGCTGCCAAATGGTTGCATTTACTGTAGGATTTATCCTCTATACATAGCTTTACTATTTTGTTATTGTGATTTAAACATAGATGTTAGTCGCAGTTGAGAAGTGCTGATATACTGTACATTGTATATTGGAAGTGCTGAACATGCTAAAACAGGACAATTTCAGTAACCCTTCATTTAAAATATCCACACTACTCAGTTGAGCTCAGTAGTGGAATATAAACAATTTGGATGGATGGCAAGTGTGTGTGTGTGTGCACATTTTTTTTCACATTTAAAAAAAATATATATATAATTAATTTAATTTAATTAAAATATTTTATAATTTATTTTAAATACTATTTTTAATTAATTAAACACTTGGATATAATTCAAGCACTGAGGAAAAACTCTTAAACATCTCTGTTTTAATCTGTCTCACTGTGCATGTTGATCATTTCAGTACTTTGGTCTTATATGGAAAATGGCTAGAGATCTATTTTAGATGCATAATAATCAAATTGTCTACTAAGGCCATTTTGGCAGCATTTCTATTTTGGATGCACATCATGCACAGCACAGCAACTCCAGCCAATTTATTTCGCTTAATTGTCTGTCTGGAAATAAAATAATTTTATTTAAAAAAATATATATTGTATGTGTGAAGTGCCTGCTATGTAGTATATTTTAGCCCTTTATATTTAACTACCTTCTGTCAAAGCCAGATTGTAGTAAAGAAAATTATGAAATTACATTAGTCCTGTTTGGGTGGGTCGGAAAAGGAATTTATAGTTTTGATAATTGCATTTAATATGAATTTAAATTACATTTTCATTTAATTGTAAATAACATACAATTAACATGTATGGCAGAAGAGCTTTTTTTGGCAAATATTGATATGTGATATAGTGAATGGGTGCCGTCAGAATGAGAGTCCAAACAGCTGATAAAATCCATCCATTAAAAAAATCCATGAAGACGTTCTGGTCTGAATCAGGAGAGAAATCTGCACAGATCAAGCACCGTTTACAAGCCAAAACAGCTCTAAACAAATACGTGGCTGGAACATGAGATTAATTTGTTTTCTACGAAACACACAGTTTTTGGTTTCTCCAGATGTTAACTGATGGACTGGAGTGGTGTGGATTATTGTGATGTTTTTATCAGCAGTTTGGACTCTCATTCTGACGGCACCCATTCACTGCAGAGCATCCATTGCTGAGACACTGATGCAGAGACACATTTCTACAAACCTGATGAAGAAACAAACTCATCCTGAGGGTCATAATTTCAGAAAGTACTTAATTTGACATTGCTATGTCAGATGCTTCATGCTGTCTTGTGCCAGCAGCACATCTTATTTTGCCCTGATAATTGTGCCTTATTTTAGTAGTTTCAGGCGACTTCTGTGTTGTACAGACAGCTGTATCTGGAGAGACAAGCTTCAGTCTTCATTCACAATCTCTTAATCGCCATTATGCCTCATCATCATCATAATCATTCACAATATCTTAATCATCATAATGCTGTTTATGTAATGAAGGTCTTCTTGAGTTTATATGTCTGACTGTAGAAGACGGTTGCAGTGTGCATGGCTGTGAAGCATGGTTAAACACTGTAGTTTAGTACAGTCAGCAGCCCAATTTTAGTATCTGAGTGCTGGTGTGACACAGCATGTGTGTGTGGGTGAGCGGTTTGCTGCATGTGTTGTCAAGAAAACTCGAGCCTGTGCTGTCAGTATCTTGTGTAAGTTGATTGTTCTTCATACTTAATAATTGAATGCTGGGCCAAGAAACAGTGGTTTATGATTAATAGCACTAGATAGTTTTTTATTCAGGCATTTTTGCTATGAAACCGCTTGTAATTTCCCGTGTAAGGAGGGGAGTTTAGAAAATAAACTCAATTAAAACATACTTTTACTTGTTGTTTTTTTTATTGGTACTAACAATGCAGTGCATTTAAATGTACCACAAGAGAATTCTGTTAATTTTTGGTCCACGCAAACTCCTAATTTGCTGCGTATTAATAGTTAGTAAGGTAGTTGTTAAGTTTAGGATTAATACATCTAAAATATGATCATGCAGAATAAGGGTCTGTGTTTCCATTCCAGTGCACTACTTTTAACTTTTAAAAGAATTTCAACTTTTACACGCAGCGCTGCCCATCAATGTCAGTTCCAAAACAGTGGACCAATCAGAAGAGCCCAGAGGCGGGGCAAGCGCTCCAAGCTTTTACTGTATTTACAGAAGCAAGTTGGCATGGCAACTGTTATTTGGCAACATGATGGAGTAGGCATTCTGCCCTGCACTTTTATTAAAACCATTCCTGAGCGCTGCATCCCGTGTTTTTAGACACACTCTGTATGAACAACTCCTAATGCATTAATATGTGCTTTATAAGTACTAATGAACAGTTAATGTGCTAGTAATATGCATGCTAATCACTGATCTATAATAGAGAATTGGTCCCTAAACTAAAGTGTTACTGTAATGTCAAATAATGTTCTCACACACTAAAAAATGCTGGGTTAAAAACAACCCAACTCGGGTTATTTGGCAACCCAGCGCTGGGTAAATATTGGACAGAACACATGCTGGGTTATTTTGACCTGGCTGGTAGGGTTAAATGTTTTACCCAGCTTGCTGGGTTGTTTTATTTAAATCAACTATTGTATTATATTTCTGATTTAAAATGGGCTGGAAATTATAAATCACACACAGAATTACTATAGGCAACAGCAATAATCAAAAGATGCACATTTATTATTAAGCAAGAACACATGGACAAAATACAAAACAAATTGAATTTATTTGGGTGAAAACAGCAATGCTGGGTAAAATATGGACGACCCCAGTGATTGGGTTGTTTAGACCCAGCGGTTGGGTTACTGCCCAGAAGGATGGGTTAAATATTTAAAAACAACCCAGCATGTGTTCTGTCCAATACTTAGGAGCATTGGGTTGTATTTAACCCAGCATTTATTAGAGTGTGGTTTACAATATTACATCCATTTATACCTGTTTAAGCATTTTAGACATACAAATGTAACATTTAAAAGTAGCATTGTAATTTAAGTGTATTCAAATGTTCTCTGTAATTGCTTTTTACCGAAATAGCTCTAATTCTCGTGCTGAAATCTGAAAAAAAAAATAACCCAGTGTTAAAAATGACCCAGCAACTTAGTTACAGAAAAACTACCGAGCACCTGGGTAAAAATATTAAAAATAATCCAATAAAATGACCCAACAGGCTGAACCCAGCATTTGGGTTTAAAAAATAACCCAGATTTATTTAGAGTGTAAATGTCCTGAACATGTACACACACGTAATACGGTTTTGCATAATGTGACATAATCACAGCTGATTTTGAAATGACACTATTATTGTTTTCAGAGCCATAGCTTTGTAGGCACTGAATGCAACAGAGCTCACATGAAATATGTCATCATGCTCTTCAATATATACAGTAAATCATATTCTGGTAATACACACTGAACTGTTTTATGTTTATTTCACTCTTTTTTAGATCAGGATCGATTTTGGCCATTGAAATGACTGTCCCAATCAACCTGAATTCATATGAAATAATTATATGTAAAAATGAATATTATTATTTATCCTAGTTATTTGTTATTCATATTTTATTATAGATTTTCATATCCTATAATAAGAAAAGGTGAAATCTGTGATTTTAACAAAAAGACACATAAGGCTGAAGTCATAGCATGACAATTTAAGTTTCCAAAGTGATTTGTCTTTACCCTTACTGTAAATAGTAATGAAATGTGTGTTTTCTGTATATTCCCACAGGTTTTCTCACTACAAGGATAATGAGGAAAAGACGGAACTGGACATGTCAGTGTTACTTGAAGTGATGGATATTAAGAGTGTTTGAGGAACCCCTACATCTGACCCAATGGCAAAGAAAGGCCGCGCCAAGGGCGAGAAGCCTGAAGCACTCATCTCTGCCTTACAGGCAGCCAATGAAGATCTCAGGTCGAAATTAACCGATATTCAAATTGAACTGCATCAAGAAAAATGCAAGGTAGGCCAACAGCATGCACAGATTTACCTGGTGCTTCTGAAAGGCAAGGATAAAACAAATTCTCTTGAATTGATTGTATAGCACCTTTACAATGAACTTTCATAACCGTCATAAGTCTCTTGTGCTCATTTGATAATAAATCCACAAAAAAATGATATTAAAATATTATTACAATTTAAAATAATGGTTTTCTATTTTAATATACCTCAAATGTAATTTATTTCTGTGATCTGCAGCTGTATTTTCAGCGTCATTACTCCAGTCTTCAGTGTCCCATGATCCTTCAGAAATCATTATAATATACTGCTTTATTATCAGTGTTGGAAACAGCTGTGCTGCTTAATAATCGTTTTGGAACCTGTGATACTTGTTTCAGGATTCTTTGATAAATTAAAAATGAAAAAGAACAGTGTTTTGTAAATTGATAAAAAGTGATAGTAAAGGCTTATATTGTAAGAAAATATGTCTATTTAGAATAAATGAGAAAAAACAGGTTCCAGAAATATTAAGTAGCACAAATGGTTTCAACATTGATAATAAATCAGTATATTATAATGATTTCTGAAGGATCATGTGAAACTGAAGACTGGAGTAATGATGCTGAAAATTCAGCGTTGACTAAAATTGTAATAATATTTCACAATATTACTGTTTTACTGTATCAAATAAATGCAGCCTTGATGAGCAGAAGAGACTTTTTAAAATTTGAAATTGAAATTGAAAAAAAAATTATTGAAATTTAAATTTTTACATTACATTTTTGACAATTTAATAAATGGTGTTATATTAAGTTGTATATAATGCAACATCTACTTTTTGGACCATAGCCCTCCATCAAGTTTAATTTTTGACCCTTCAAATAAAACGTTTGGGTAACTCTGGTTTAAGAGATGAGCCATTGTAGGTAGGCTACTGATTTCTGGAGTGCCAAACTGAATTGTTAACCCTGCACTTGTCCACCTAGAACAGATATGGGATAAATGCAATATTACCACAAGCCTCGCTCATCAACTTATTTCTGCAGGTGACCAAGTTGGAGCGAGAAAAGGTGCAGGAAGGCAAGCGCATCCGCGAGCAGGAGCAGCATCGGCACACGGCGGCGCTGACGGAGCAGCGGGCTCGCTGGCACGAGGAGAAGCTAAAGGAGCTCGCAGCTCTGCGGGAATCGCTAACACGGCAGCATGAGCAGGAGTTGGCGCGCACCACTAAGATTAAAGAAGGAGAGATCCAGCGTTTGCGGACTGCACTCAGTGCGCTGCGCGACGGCAGCGGCGAGAAAGTGCGCACTGCGCTAACGCTCGAGGCCCGAGAGGAAGCCCGCCGCTTCTTTGACCAGGAGCGCGTAAAGCTGCTGCAAGAAATAGCCGAGCTAAAATCCACCAAACGGCAGACAGATGAAGCACTGAATACTATGATTATAGCCGACAAGATGAAGGCTGGTGACCTGCGCACTGAACATCAAGCGCACCAGGAGCAAATTTCCAAGATCAAGTGGGACTGTGAGCGAGATATTCGCCGATTGGTAAGACAGCGTTTTTATTCTTAATGTGGAAATGTCAAATAATAAAGCAATGATTTACAGTGAATTTATAACAGCTGGGGGGGGTTTTAGGCACAACTCCCCTTAGCTGTTATAAATTCACTGTAAACCACGGCTTCTTGGGGCTTATTGCTTTTATAAAATTGTTATTCCATTTACGTAGTAAGGTTTCACAAAATAAAACAGAGCAAATAAAGTGTTACATTAAAAAAACCCATTATACTTCCGCCAAACAATGTAGTTCCAATGTAGACCCGGATTAATACAGTGTAGTACCCTAGGGTGACCACATTTGAAGTGCCAACCAAATCTAAAAAATTTAAGAGCACTGTCAAAAATTCAGGATTCCCATTACAAGGTAATATTTGACTCCTTAAAGTGATTTACAGGGGCATTTTTTATTTAAATTTTTTGTAATGGCATTTTTTTCAAATTTTATTAAAAGTATGTCATTATGTCAAATTCAAAAATCTATATTTATAAGCTTTTCCAAAATTTCGAATAAAAAAAAAAATAGAACAAGAACAGGTAGAATAAGAAAATTAAGTTACCAATCAAAAGAAATCAATATTAACAAAATAGTTTCCACTACAAAGGTGGCACAGAAGAACACAGAGTGGCATGTAGGTACATTTACAGACATTTACAGGGGCTTAGAGGTTAGATGGATGGTGTAAATTCATAACAATGGTGTGAGATTAATGTTTTAAATATACAATTTTTAATATAAAACTATTGTTTGATTGAAATTATTTAAATAACTGAAATAAAAATAAAACTGCCAGCAGGTGGCGACAAGTCACTGATTTTATCACTGAATCATTCATTCAATTGATTCGTTTGAACGGCTGATTCATTCAGGAACGAAGCAAGTGACTGTCTTTATGAATGGGTAATTGAATCACTGACTCACTAGATTCATTTAAAAGTCGTTGACGAAATAGAGCAAAATCAGAATATTATTAAAGTCATACAATGTACATCACTTAATATTAAATTGTTTATTGAACTGTTGTATTAATTTAATATCACATTTGCAAACTCCCTTAATAATCTTTAAAAGCTGTCACTCCAGTTTATCGTGATCTCACAAAGCTCCATTATAATCAATGAAGCTCTCTACACTGCACAACAAATCTTTTATTTACACCCTGTCTACACTTTGTTTGTTATAACGAGAGGATCTGTGAGCTTGCAGAACTCAGCACTGAACAAAACTCCAGTCATTTTGAGCAGTGAGTGGATTCTGATTAACATTGCATTCAAGGAATCAACGTATGTCTGCGATAAATTACTCAACGCTGCAAAAACACGCAAGTTGAAATCTTTAAAGCTCCCCTCAGCGCAAACACAAATATCCTGTGCTGATTGGGTTAGTCACACAGGTGCTCCTAAATATTTTTTGATAGTTGCATACAGTACTTTTCAGTCGCACTGTAGAGATATTTTCTCTTTTTTTTTGTTTAATTTACGTTTCGCACAACTGCTAAGCTGATGCTGCCTGTCTATTTTGTGAATTTAATATGCTCGACTCTAACTGGGGGGTAGGGGGCAAATACACTGGGACCTGACCCAATCGCAATTCTTTATATTATGCATTCATATATTTTATATTCTCTCTGTATATATTGTATCATTAACTGTTCATTTTCTATGCATCTGCAACTCTTCCAGCAAAATAATATATATATACAAAACATGAAAAATATTTGGTCTAATCATTATCTTAATCACTTGGTGCCCCAGCCAGCTCACTGCAGTGTCCTCTTAAACTTCTTTATTTGCACTTCTTTCAACCTTTTAAGTTAAAGGACACCAGCGACTTATCAAAGAACATGTAGAAGAATATAGTGCAAAGTTAAATTGAGTGCATATGAACAGTTTTTTAATGTTTAACCACCCCGGGTACATAGCAACCGAATAGCAACACCCTAGCAACCACCCCGGGTACCTTAGCAAACGCATAGCAACACCTTAGCAACCAACCTGGGTATCCTAGCAACTGCATAGCAACACCTTAGCAACCACCCCATGTACCCTAGCAACCACATAGCAACACCCTAGCAACCGATCCGGGTACATTAGCAACCACTTAGCAACACCCTAGCAACCACCCGGGTACCTTAGCAACCGCATAGCAACACCTTAGCAACCACCCGGGTACCTTAGCAACCACATAGCAACGCCTTAGCAACAACCCCGGGTACCCAAGTGGTACCCTAGCAACTGCATAGCAACACCTTAGCAACAAACCCGGATACTGACAACCACCATAAAGTAGTTTATCCATAAATGAATATTTGCTGCAAAAGTACTGAGATGTAGTTGAGTTTGTTTCTTCACTGGAGCTTCCATTCGATGCTCTGCAGTGAATGGGTGCCGTCAGAATGAGAGTCCAAACAGCTGATAAAAACATCACAATAATCCACAACACTCCAGTCCATCAGTTAACATCTGGAGAAGACAAAAGCTGAAACACATCCAGCATTAAGATGTTTATAACTTTAAACGGTTGCTTCTAGTAAAAATACGAGTCCATAATATTGCTTCAGTGAAAAAGTCCACATATTTGTTTAGAGCTATTTTGGACTGTTTTGACTTGTAAACGGTGCTTGATATGTGCAGATTTCTCTCCTGATTCAGATCAGACCACTTCACTGAGAAATCAATATTATGGATAGAAGATATTTACTAATTTTTTTCAGAAGCAACAGTTTATAGTTAACAATGTCTTAATGCTGGATTTGTTTGAGCTTTTGTCTTCTCCAGATGTTAACTGATGGACTGGAGTGGTGTGGATTATTGTGATGTTTTTATCAGCTGTTTGGACTCTCATTCTGACGGCACCCATTCACTGCAGAGCATCCACAAAAAAAAAAAAAACTAAAATTACATAAATTTTTCTATTAAATCTATTAGTTTTTCACCGTATAAAGAACATTTACATGAACTAATTGCCATGTTTTACTGCCGTGTTTTTACAGTCTTTTACTATTAAAATTATGAACTTTTTTGCAGTATAGTTATGGTTAGGCACTATTTGCAAAACTTGAAAAGCCAAACCCTGCCTCTGTGGGTTAATGCAGTATGAACTTTGTGCAGGTGGATGAGATCAAGGCGAAGGACCGGTCGATTTTCTCGCTGGAGAAAGAGCTGGAAACAGCGACAGGCTTCTTGCAGAAGTTGCAGCTACAGAAGGATGCGCTTGATGAGCAGCTTTTTTTGGTAAAAGAGGCAGAGTGCAACGTGGGAAGCCCCAAAAGAGAGATCCCCGGCCGCGCTGGAGACGGAGCAGAGCATTGTGGGAGTCCGGTAAAGAAACTAGACGTGTTGAATCCACAGATGCTCATGTTCTTGTAGTGTAGTGCAGTCTTAAATATATAGTAGACATTTCAAAAATGATATCAGAAAAAAATTATTGCTGTTAAAAGAACACATTTCTGTGTAAGAGTAAACAATTGAGAAGTTAATCTAAATGTGAGCACAAAAGCAGTCTTAAGTCGCTGGGGTATATTTGTAGCAATATAGCCAACAATACATTGTATGGCTCAAAATTATACATTTTTCTTTTATGCCAAAAATCATTAGGATATTAAGTAAAGATCATGTTCCATGAAGATATTTTGTAAGTTTCCTACAGTAAATATATCAAAACTTTTTGATTAGTAATATGCATTGCTAAGAACTTAATTTGAACAACTTTAAAGGAGATTTTCTCAATATTTTGATTTTTTTGCTCCCTCAGATTCCAGATTTTCAAATAGCTGTATCTCAGACAAATATTGTCCTCTCCTAACAAACCATACATCAATGGAAAGATGATTTATACAGCTTTCAGGTGGTGTATAAATCTCAATTTCGAAAAATTTACCCTTATGACTGGTTTTGTGGTCCAGGGTCACAAATATTTAGGTCCCTTCTTGTGATGCAACTTTTTAACTTGACTTGAAGCAGGTGCTCTTTCACACTCAGTAACACGCACAAACACTAATGCATTTACGCGATACTCTGCCAGCTTTAAGAAAAGGCTATAAACTCTCAGTTCCCTGTGTAAATATGGGTTAATCCCATAAGCATTTTATATTAGTGCATACATTTTCCTTTATTATGCAATGTACAGTACATGTGTATGTGTGCTACAGATATATCTGGTGTTATGTGTTTTAGGACATGAGAAGGAACCAGAAACGCATTAATGAACTCAAAGCCACCATTCGTAAGCTGGAGGACCGCAATTCAATCTTAGTGGATGAAAGAAATGAGCTGGTATGTTTCAGTGTCATTGATGTTGTTTGCATAAATGCTTCCTGGATACTCAGTGTCGCAGTGAAGGATAAAAAGCAGTGCCAACTGTGGAATGAATGTTGGATTTTACAGGACTATAAAATCCTCAGCATGCATGTTCTTTTATGTCTTGGAAACATTTCTCTTTTTGTGTCTTTTGTTTATGAATAATTAAGCCTGATTTGCTCCTCTCAGTTGAAGCGTGGTCGAGAAGCAGAGAAACAGTGCAAGCCCTTACTGGAGAAGAACAAATTATTAAATAGGAAAAATGATGAACTCAGCCACTCCCTTCAGAGGATGGAGGATAAACTGAAATCCATAACCAAGGAGAACCTGGAGATGGTGGGTTCCTCTTTATCTCTCCAAATTTCATCTGCATTTTAAAGTGCAGGTTTAATGTGTGATTAAATCTAAATCTACCGAATGCTAACAAAGCACAGAAAGGCATCTCAGTGTTGCCCCTAAACGTATATTTTAATCTCATGACAAACGTGATGATTTGAGCAGATAGTGTAATGTTATTGTAGTCAAGCAGCTGAACTTTGAATGCACGTTCTTTCAAGTCTCTGTTAGTTGCTGTAATGCTGACAATTTCAAAAAAATTAGATGGGTGTTTTGTTTTAAGATCACATAGTGACATATTGTTTCGAAGCAGTTTTACATGTGTATTTAGCACTAAACACTGGGGTTATTTGGGATAAATGTTCATACAGCTAAATGTTACAATCTAAATATTTTTGAATGTTAATTCACAATCTCAGATGGACAGTTCACAATTCACAATTAATTAATTGGGTGCATGGCACAATTCCCCATCTTGAAGACTTGTTCTTAGCGTTTGGTAGTAAAGTACCACAATCTAGCAAACTACCCAGATTCATTTCATTACTGTGCTGACTCGGGCACCTGGATCGGTTCTTAAAGGAATAGTTCAACCAAAAATGACAATTAGTTGAACATTTACTCCCCTCAAGTCATCCAAGATGTAGATGAGTTTATTTCTTCATCAGATTTTTGAGAAAAACAAACACTTGCTCAGCAGTGGATCATCTGCAGTGAATGGGTGCCGTCAGAATGAGAGTCCAAACATCTGATAAAAACATCACAATAATCCACAAGTAATCCACATTATTTGTTGTAATGTTTTATCAGTTGTTTGGACTCTCATTCTGACGGCACCCATTCACTGCAGAGCATCCATTGCTGAGCAAGTGATGCAATGCTATATTTCTCCAAATCTGATGAAGAAACAAACTCATCTACATCTTGGATAATCTAAGGAGAAGTAAATATTTTATATAAAGTAAATTGTGGGATTGGATAAATATACTGCTGACGCCATCACTACAAAATGTATAAAAACATTTATTGTAAATAAAATACCGAATACTGCTTTCTGCAGGTGGAAATGGCTGGATCCTCACTGTAAAAAAATGATTTTTCAAAGTTAAAAAGATTTTTGTAGTACATTTTAGAAGACAATTTCAGTTTTTCTACTTTGAAATGTAAGGTTTAATTCAATGTGTTACCTGCCATTTCTTTGTGGTTATTTGTCAAAATTGTCACCAGTTTTTTTTTTTCAATGCTGTTGTATTGGTACTGTTTTGTTGTATTTAGAAGGAGAAGATTACCTCCCATCCTCCACTGAAGAAACTCAAGTCTCTGAATGATCTGGATCAGGCCACCGACGATCAAGAGATTGAGTTCCTCAAGCTGCAGGTTCTCGAGCAGCAGAGCATGATTGATGATCTGACACGAGTGAGTACTTCTTAAAAACATCAGCCAGGAGTCACAGCAGTGAGCAACAAACACCCATCTATCATATCTTTCTTATGCATGTTTCAGGATAGAGAAAAACTCTTGAGAAAGAAGAGGCATAAACGAAGCAGACCTATAAAGGTGAGTGTGTGATTTTCTCAGATAGCTATGTTTCCATCCAAAGTTGGGAATTGAACTTGTGCGGAAAAACATAAAACATTCATGAATAAAGCATAGTTTCCATCCCATGTGTTCAAGAGAACCAAATCTTCACTTTCTGGAAAACTGGCACAAAATATCAGTAAGTTGCTGCAAATGGAGAAGCCAGTCACTCTTTTTTCCGACATAATAAATAATTTGCATGCAGACGAAATACTCAATAACAGACGCTGTCATATTATCTTGTATTCGGATGCCTGATGTTTGGGAACAGGGAGGTAATAATGAGTCATTCCACTGAATGGGTGCCATTTCTTTCCCTAAGACATTATATGTACAAATATGCATGAAGATTAACTCTAAAATACATTTTATAATTATGCAAAGCATAATGCACATTAATCTAACTGCAAATGTGAAATATTTATATAAACTCGATTATACCAAATCATTCTGATGACACACTTTGGCGCAGGTGTTTCATAATGACTAAAATAATATTTTAGACGCTGTGCAATGAGATCAGTCTGCAAATTAGTGCAGTTATCAACCACCTGATCTGTTGAGGCAAAGTCACAGTTTTTTGTCAATTTCTGAAATATCAAAGAATCATATTGATTCTGATCCTAAAATTTGGATACTAGGTGATATCAGTTCACTTCGCATGACTTATCATGAAGGCTATTCTACTTTGCTTGCAAGCACTGCAGCTAAAAAATGCATACTTAAAAACTGGAAATCTGAGAACCCCTCAGAGCGAAAACACTGGATTAATCAGCTTGTATCTTATAGTACCCCTGAGAAAATACTATATTCTGTTGCAAAAACTCACAGACTTTGACTATATTTGGGCCCCTTTTCTTGATGCACTACCTTTGTTAGGCTTTAATGATTGACCAGTTAATTGTTATGTGTATTTTTCCTTTCTCTTATTTTCTTGCTTCATCTCTGGACATTATTGTTTTCATTTATTATTATCATTAATTATTGTAACTCTACCTTTATTTAACATTGGTTTGACAAATGTTTTGACAGACATTTGAGACAATTATACCATGTGTGGGTGGGTGTTCATTGTATTTTTTTCCCCCCTTTTTTGCTAACTGTTAAAAAAAGGGAATATTCTGATATTCTTAGTACTTTTGCATACTACATCATTTTATGTATATCCCTCTACTGCATAGTGTTGCCCTCAAGCAATGGAAAGTTTTTCATATGCCCCATGTTAAGTGCATGTTTTTTTAAATGATTGCAACCAATTAAAATGTTTGAAAAGTATCAAAGAATAGTCCAATAAGGTGTGGGAGTCACTATCAAGCTCCATTTGAAGGTGGGACGTCCTGTTCTGATACATGGTCACAGGAGCACATGGTGTGAAAAGAAGGCAAGATTATTTGCTTTAGTAATCTTATTTAAAATTACATGAACTGTACATAAAAATGTGTGTATGTGTGTGTATGAAGGTGTAGATAATTTTTTTCAGGTTTTATGATTTTTTAAATTTATTTAGCATGTTCAGAAATTCAGTTTTTCTTTTCGTTGCCTCAGGGCAACGTTACGCAATAAGGGGTAAGGAAGCATGTGTCCACAGCTCCAATCCCTAACTAGGATTTTACATTATGTGCGACAAAAAGGGAAGATGCAAGGTTCCTGGGTGCAAAGGAACACCCAAAGTGATGTGCAAAAAGTGTAATGTGCACCTCTGTTTCATAGCAGAGAAGAAGTGCTTCTTGAAGTTTAACAGAGTCAAATCTCATTCCATGAAGTACATGATATGACACGACACACTACACCCTGGCTGGGAAACTCCGGTCCTGGAGGGCCACTGTCCTGCAGAGTTAGCTCCAACCCTAATCAAACACATCAGAACAAGCTAATGAATGTATTTAAGATCACTAGAAAGCTACTGGCAGGTGTATTTGATTAGGGTTGGAGCTAAACTCTGCAGGACAGTGGCTCTCCAGGACCGGAGTTTCCCAGCCTCGCACCACGACACAACCCTACGTCTGTATCAAATGCAATATATCTATGTGTTTCAGGTGTTTTTCGCTTTTCACTTAATGATTTCTTGACATTTTGACAGATTTGTGATTTTGAATTGCTCTCTGAACATTGTCTTATGATATGTGAATGGAGAATTTTCTCTGTGATTCTGCACCATTGTTGACCAACATTACCCCGAGGCAACGGAAAAATATTGTGGGATGGGGGAGTGAGGGGGGGTTAATTTTTTTTTTATCAATAAAATGTTCCCAAACAAACCAAAAAATTATGTGGAATAACTTTTTATCAAGTACCATCAAAATGCATGCAGTAGAGGGATATTCCCAATAAATATATCTTTACAAAAAAGAAACTCACTCTTGGAAAAAAAAGTCCATATTTACCTAGAATTGTTCTTGTTATTCTCCCGCGCAGAGGCATATTGTTGTAGACACATTCTATGGGTATGATGAAGAGTCTATGGATTCAGAAACTTCCTCGGTGGCTTCCGTGCGCATGGACCGAACTCCGGCTACACCAGATGAAGATTTAGCTGAGGTGAGCATTTAGGAAGATTGACTGTGGATTTCTTTCATTTCTCAGTCAGGATTCCTGTGTTTTATGCTGTTCATGTTCATTCTTTCTCTTTTTTTATTCTCAAAGGGTTTGGCGGCTGAAGAGTCTGAATTGCGCTTTAAGCAGTTGACACGGGAATATCAGGCTCTTCAGAGAGCCTATGCCCTGCTGCAGGAGCAGAAAGGAGGTGTGCTGGACGCTGAAATGGAGGCTAAGGTATTCCTCAAATACTGTTTGTGTGCAACTGCTTACCCATTTACATTACAGAAATCAGGTACAAGACTCTCTTTTTTGCCCAGATTTAGTAACTCTTTCAAAAATGCAATTTGGACATATAATATGAATGCACCTTTTTCTATGATTACCATGTTTTTAATCTGTTTTCAATCTTTTTAATCAACTGTCCTGATAAACGAACTGTCAGAATCAAAGAAAAATCCTCATCATGGTTATTATTGTTAACTAAAAAGCAAATAAAATAAATAAAATCTAAAAAATAAGCTTATTTTTGTCACACTACGGTGTTGAGTAAACATGCACTAAGAAGATGATGAAGTCAAATAGTATTTAATAAATCCACATAAAGGTAAATCAACAGGCAGGTAGGTGACACACGTAGAACATCGACGTATACAATACCGGACAAGAGAAAACTGGAAAGACTAGAACTTAAATAGGGAGGCATATGAGGATAATTAACGAGACACAGGTGAATCAAAGCGGAGACAGAAACTAGGTCACACCGGGACGACTAAGACAATAATGAGACACAGACTCTGACAATTTTATTTTAGCTCTTATAAGATGAAGTACTAAAAAACAAACAAACAAACAAAAAACAATAATAAATACTGTATAGACATATAAAAAATAAAAAAAACTATAAAAAAGACAAGAACACACAACAAAATTACTAAAACTTTAAAGTAATTTTAAGTGAAAAATTATGCAAATAAAAACATTCAAAATATTAACAAAAATATGTTAATTATATTCAAATAACACTGATCCTCATTAAAAGAAAAACTTAGTTTAGAATGTTCTTTAATTATCATTTCTTAGAAAAATAAGCAGTTTTGTCAGAATTACAAAATTATAAATATTTGAAAACCTCTTGTCAGACAGTTCTAAATCATGTGCAACCAACATACAGAAACATGCAGGAAATTAAAATACAGTATATATATACTGTCGGTCCTATAGAGGACTCCTGAAGACCCTTATTATTATTTGTCAAGATCAATACGTCTGATGAACTAGGGTTCCAACAAGAGCCCGGTGCATTAATATTATATATACAGATACAGAATATATACAGATTGTTGAAAACTAAATGGCAAAACACTTTAGTTTAGAGAACAATTCTCACTATTAACTAGCATAAATATTACTAGCATATTGGCTGTTTATAATTACTTATAAAGCACGCTTTAAAGTCTTATTCTGCATGATCATATTTTAGATCCCTGAATCCACCTCATACCTAAACTAACAACTACCTTAATAACTATTAATAAACAGCAAATTAGGAGTTTATTGAGGCAAACGTCTAGGTTAATAGTTAGTTAATAGTGAGAATTGGACCTCAAACTAAAGTGTGACCAACATGACAATGATAATTTGCTCTCCAAATGTTCACAAACATAAGCCTCTAAAGTTAAATACTGTTATATGTGATAGTTTTGTTGTCTTTGCAGGCTCATGAGCAGCTCCTGGCAGATGCTCAAAGGTATAAAGCTAAAATCGAAGACCTGGAAAAAGAGGTCGCTTTAAAAGGACAGGTAAACGTCTTTTACTACTATTGATATTAGTGCATGCAAAATTGCACGCTCTGACTGCAGTATCTAGTGTGGCATTTATCTCACTGAGTGTTTCTCCATGCTTATGAACAGATTTCACGAGTATCTGCTCATAAAGCCACAGTATGGCATGTATGTCTAATGCACATCGTTTTCTCTCTTACTCACAGGACTCCAGATGGGTGGAAGAGAAGCAACTGTTCCTCAGGCGCAATCAGGAGCTGCTGGAGAAGGTGAGCGAAAGTGTTGGGGAAAGTTACTTTTGAAAGTAATGCATTACAATATTGTGTTACTCCCTAAAAAAACTAACTAATTGTGTTACGTAATTTCTTTTTATGGAAAGTAATGCATTGCATTACTTTTTCTCATCTGGGGCAAGTTTATATTTATGATCAATAGTGTAATTATGCATTTAGTTACAGTGCATGCAGGTACTTATAGGTACAGTAAGTGTAGGTACAATGTAATAACTTAACTTAAAATAAATACATTGTATCACTATTTTTCTATGTACACTATTGGTAAAGAGTTTAGAATAATTACAATTTTATTAATGTTTTATTTATTTTATTATTATTTTTTAAAGAAGTCTCTTCTGCCCATTAATGCTGTATTTATTTGATTTAAAATACAGTAAAAACAGTAATAATGTGAAATATTTTTACAATTTAAAATAGCTGTTTTCTACGTGAATATATAGTAAAATATAATTTATTCTTGGGATCAAAGCTGTATTTTCAGCATCATTACTCCAGTCTTCAGTGTCACATGATCCTTCAGAAATCATTCTAATATGCTGATTTACTCAAGAGACGTTTCTGATTATTATCAATGTTGAAAACAGTTGTGCTGCTTCATATTTTTGTGGAAACTGTGATACATTATCATTCAATAGTTTGATAATGTTACAAAAGATTTCTGTTAAATAAATGCTTTTCTTTTGTACTTTCTGTTCTTCAAAGAATCCTGAAAACATATACTGTATAACAGTTTCCACAACAATATTACGCAGCACAACTGTTTTCAACATTGATAATAATCATAAATGTTTCTTGAGCAGCAAATCGTCATATTAGAATGATTTCTGGAGGATCGTGTGACACTGAAGACTGGAGTAATGGCTGTTAATTGCAGGCAGGTTAGTATAGGACAAAAAAAGCACCAACAGTGAAAGTCTTTTATAAACCCTCTCAGTTGGATGACGTTTCTTCTGATGTATTTTTTCCAGGTTGACAAGCTGGAGAATGAAAACGGAAAGCTGCAGCAGGAACTACAGGACTCTAGAGATCAGAATGAACTCCTGGAGTTTCGCATCCTTGAGCTCGAGGTTTGATCTCTATTTCTGTCCACAGATCACTGCTGGCTGCACCATACGTTCTAACTTAAGATTTTGACATGAAGTTCTTACCAGTGTTAAACTTGGACAAAGGTCATACTAGTTCATACAAGTTTGTGAGTAAATGTGCAATTGCATTTACAGCTGTGCGGTTTCCCATGCATATTTTGTGACGTGACCGCACCTTAACTCAAAACTTAATTTTGTAACTTGATTCGTTCTTAAGATATAGCAAGTACTCATCATGACCCAGATGCATCCAGCCGCTCCACACATTTACTTTAACCATTATTCCTGGTTGGAGGCATCTGTTCAGCTAATTGAAACAGAGCAGTTTAATGCTGGTGAGGGTAGGTCCGTAAGCTCTTACTTAAACTGGAGCGTAAAGTGCACACTAGAGGCTTAGTAAAAGACTAGTAAGAGGCTTTCCATTGATGTATGGTTTGTTAGGACAATATTTGGCTGAGATGCAACTATTTGAAAATCTGGAATCTGAAGGAGCAAAAAAATCTAAATATTGAGAAAATCACCTTTAAAGTTGTTCAAATGAAGTTCTTAGCAATGCATATTACTAATCAAAAATTAAGTTTTGATATATTTATGGTAAGAAATGTACAAAATATCTTCATGGAACACGATCTATACTTAATATCTTAATAAAAGAAAAATCAATAATTTTGACCCATACAATGTATTATCAGCTATTGCTACAAATATACCCCAGAGACTTAAAACTGCTTTTGTGCTCCAGGGTCACATTTACTCTCAGTGATCCATAACAGCCTTCAGGTTTCAGTTTATCCTGTTCAAGTCGATTCTAACTTAACTTACGGTAAAAATACTGTTCCACTGGAATATAATATTTATTCATTAATTCATGTAATAATTCATTTTAATAATACATTTTATATTTAAATTTTATATATAAAACATTCAGAAACCAGGGAAAGCGTGTTTTTTTTGACACACAATAATTTTTTTTAAAGGTAATTGTGGCTTTTTATCTCACAATTCTAATAAATATTTTTTTGAGAGGAACTGCGAGATGTAAACTCGCAAAGTCAGAATTCTGAGTAAAAAAAAGTCAAAGTTTGTATCTTTTTTTATGTGAGTTTACATCTCACATTTTTTTCCCTTCATGAAGTAAAAAAATTAAAAAGTTAATTGCAACTTATGACTTTTCTTTTCAGAATTGCTAATTTATATCTGACAATTCTTTTTTTTAAAGTCTGAATTGTGATATATAAACTCAGAATTACAAGAAAAAAGTCTAAATTGTGAGATACAAAGAAGAGCTAATAATAAGTCGTTATTTTATATAATGATTTTTCTTTTAAAATGTTAACGAGTGTATATGTCATCATCATCATCGAGTTATAAATATGCACATATTTAGTAGAGCATAAGTTGTAACCTAATGCCTTTTTATGCAAAGCTGGTGCAACCGGCCACAAATCTGATTTTCCAACCCTGGACTGTGATTTTGCCCAAGGAGGCCCAATGAAATATACTTTACAGGGACGCCACTGCTTGTTTTTGGCATGGTGTCTTATTAAATGTATGTCCTTGAGGCTAGTTGATTCTACAATAAATCATTCAGTAAACACGCATGTGCACAATCCTACCAAAATGCTCAAAACCTCTCTTTGTCTCTCATTCTCAGATCCATCTAGTGGTGGAAGTACAGATATATAAAAACTACGCTTTAAGGAAGCAGCCTGCTTTAATGAAATAGTTTGTTGAAGACACAGTTGGAGTAATGCTGTCGGTGTGAGTGTGTAATGTGTGTTTGATGTGATCTGTCAGGAGCGTGAGAGGAGATCGCCTCCGTTTAACCTTCAAATCCATCCTTTCTCTGAGGGAGTGAGCGCGCTGCAGATCTACTGTATAAAGGAGGGCGTGAAGGTAAATATCAAGTCATAAACTCTCACTTGCTTTCAGTAAGAGTGAGAAGTCGTGACCCAGATCTGCTATCCTCTGCTCTCAACAGGACGTGTGTATACCAGACCTCATCAAGCTGCTGGATATACTCGGGGATAACGGGGTACGTCACAGACTTGTGTAATAATCTAGTCATGTGATTTTGTGTTGTAGTGTTTAATGTTAATAATACAGACCTGAGACTCAGTGTGTATTTACGGTTTTACGCAGAACCTGAGGAATGAGGAGCAGGTGGCCATTATTCAAGCCAGTACCGTGCTGTCGCTCGCTGAGAAGGTACGTGGCTGGCTCAAGTTATTTACTGTATGAGATATTACAGTGCCCTCAACTAATAAAGGCGGCTGTGAAAAAAATTCACAAAAATTCGAACCTTTCATTGAAGTAAAATTCTAAACGGTTAGAATTTTGTGATTTGTTTTTAATGAAAGATCCAAAGGATAAACACTGCAGATTTATTTCCACAGCCACCTTTGCTCATATTTACCAAAGGTGCCAAATATTAGTGGAGGGCACTGTATATACTGTATAAGATATGCATTCTAACGAGGCCCAAAAAGTGTTTTGAACAATGAAAGGCACGTCTGAATTATTACTAGTGTTGTATACTCAAGACATATAGGTAACACTTTATTTTAGGGTCTCTTAACTAGTTGCTTATTAGCATGCATATTACTAGAATATTAGCCATTTATTAGTAGTAATTAAGCACATATTAATGCCTTATTCTACATGACCTTATTCTACCCAATACCTAAACTTAACAACTACCTTTATAACTATTAATAAGCAGCAAATTAGGAATTTATTGAGAGAAAAGTCATAGTTGATAGTGAATAAGTGTTCCCTATTCTAAAATGTTACCGACATATATAGTAGGGGTGTAACGGGTCACAAAATTCACGGTTCGGTTCGATATGACACAGTGGTGTCACGGTTCGGTTCGGGGGTAATTGGCTACGGCGTAATGTTGGAAATATTTCTGTTTTAAACCATGAAGGCCCAAGTTTTTGACAATACCTCTGGCTATCGTCGATACAAGATCATCGTCTTTCGACGCACGCCAGCAAGAGGAGGCTATCACGGGGCAGACCGCACGCTGCCTGTTATGTCGTTTGAGCTGCCTTGTTGAGCGCAGTGGCACTGAGAACATTATATTTCACACACTTTAAGCTCTTTTATTTTCCAAATTAGTCCAATGAATCGAATCATTCAGTTTGTAATGCGTACCGAACACCAAAGCCTCATACTGAATGGTTCAATACGAATACATGTATCGTTACACCCCTACATATTAGTATGTTTATTTAATTTAATTTTTATTTAGTTGTGTTCATGTGTACAGACGGGTAACAGATGTATCAAATATGATACAACATGTGTTTTAGGCAAGTTTATTTGTTCATTGCATAAGACCTATATGTTTTGCCCCCCACATTAAAAGCTGTAGCTGTCATAATATATCATCTTAGTAAGACAAATTAATGGGAGATAAAGAGTGAAAACTGATATTAATATGCATTTTATGTAAATATTATGTTATTTTTTGAAGGTCTCAGCCTTGTCTCATTATTGATTGCATTTGTACTCGGGCTTGTCTCTGTCTGATTTTTGTTTCAAGACCACAACTGTGGTGATATCACTAATTTGCCAATGCATTGCAACAGAATAATGACTATTCTCTATTGTCTTTTACAGAAGAATTAAATTTATTTTGCATCGTTGAATCACAATTTTCTTGTCAAACACTGTAAAGCTGATTTGAAACAATCTGTATTCAAATGCAATCAGTAACTTATCTCTTTTTTGTCAGTAACTATTGTATTTTGCTTCAGATGCACTTAGGAACTTATTTCTTTTGATACTGTTGTGCCGGGTCAGTACTTAAGAGAGGATTGTGTAAAAAAGGTCACAAAAAAGAATACAATTGCCCACAAAATTAAAGATATTGGTAAAAAAAGTACTTTGCATGAGATCTTGTTTTTATGTTAGGCTTATAACGTTTAGTAATATCATCAGAGCAAGAGTTATGTTTTCACAAAAATAAGCTTGATTGCAAACATGATATTGATTTATCTCACGCTCAATAAACAAGAAGTTCATATTAAGTGACTTAGACAGTTTAAGCACAAGTTTAAGCACAAGTTTTTGCTGTTTCACCAATGATAATAGCTCTAAACAAATCCAAAGCAACACACATCAGTGTTTCATTATTGAATGAATCAACCGCATGCTTCAAGTTTTAGTTTCATATTGATAATTTTACATTTAAAACATTAGTGTCATGAAATGACTTTTTGTTTTTATTATTTATCAAGCATTTGAAGTGCTCTCTGGTCTTGGTCTTGACTTGGTCTCAGTTGATGTGGTCTCTTGACTAT
This sequence comes from Barbus barbus, assembly GCF_936440315.1. Lineage (NCBI taxonomy): Eukaryota > Metazoa > Chordata > Actinopteri > Cypriniformes > Cyprinidae > Barbus > Barbus barbus. The sequence continues at coordinate 1,346,713 of NC_136714.1, read as the reverse complement.
AACACTAGTCATTATATTAGAAACAAGGGCGCCACTCACAGTACTAATATATACTATATTTATTTCACACACGTTTCTCACTCGTAATGGTTATTTGCGATGTAGACAGATGTTGTCAGTAACCAGCATGTGTGTTGTGTTGTGATTTAGTGGATCCAGCAGATCGAAGGCACAGAAGCAGCTCTGCATCAGAAGATGATGGACCTGGAGCTGGAGATGGTACAAACTACAAGCCCTATCTTTACACATTATTTGTAATCAAAATTCTGAACACATTTTAGAATAATTTTGATCTTATTTAATTACAACAAAGCCTTAAAGAAAGCACTTATATTTGAGATTAGATATCTAAAGTCCAGCTCTCCATACTATGCATTTGCCAGATGCTTTTCCTAGAAATCTTTTGTAATGTACACTTCTGTTCAAAAGTTTGGGGTCAGTGCATTTTTTTCTTTGTTTTTTGAAAGAAATTAACACTTTTATTCAGCAAGGATTGATAAAAAGTGATAAATACATCTATTTTATATCTGATCCCAAACCTTGAACGGCAGTGCAAGTAAACAATTAAACACAAAATACTGGTTTGAATTCGTAGCAGGCAGCTTTGAGACAAGACGAACAAACACGTTCAATCAAAACAGACATGTTAAAACAGCTTTTCACCTCGTAAATTTAAGACAGGGCCATAAAATATATAGATCTGAGCAGAAATCATATATCTTACCTGTTTATTATCCATTACAGTGTACAGAACAATCATTCTGGCAACAAGACAAACACTTTAACAATATCAATGTAGGCCTTCTATTAATACTAAAGTCCTCTGGTTTGATTTTAAATACAGTCAATAACAGAATGAAATGAGAGAGAGAGAGCATTTGTGTTTCACAGTATAATGAGGTGATTTACGCTGTATTGGATGTGTTAGAAGCTTAAATTATTACGCAGATGTCATTTGTGAGATGCAATGCAAGATAGATGCATTAATTAAAGAAGGCCAGCGTGAGTCTGAGGGAAAGCATTTACTGATGTCTTGATGTCATCTCCATCATGTCTGGTGGTTTGCAGGAGATGTTCTGCAAACAGAAGGGTTATCTGGAGGAGGAGCTGGACTACAGGAAGCAGGCGCTGGACCAGGCCTATATGGTAAAAAACATCTCCTTTTTAACTTCAGATAAGAAATTACTGTGATGTTCTCTTTTAGAAAATGCTATGTCTTAATTCTGTTATTTTGCATTATTTCATAGTTAATTTTTTTTTTTATATAGCCAAAGCAGTAAACTTTTCTGATGATGTAGTTGTTTTATTGCTTTTGTTTGATCTTTTACTTTTTTTTTTCAGCTGCTTAAACACATTTTCAAAACTTTGCCTCATTTTTTCAAAACTGTACACACAAATCTAAGAATTGCACACACAAAAAGCAAAATGCCTCACGTCTCTTGCAAAATGAAGCACTGCATTCAAAATATCACAAACACATCTGAAAAGCAAACATTTGCAAACACCTTTGCCATAATATTAATTCCTGATAGATTTGTGTGTGTTACGAAGAGAATTGTGTGTTGTGTTTTGCAAAAAGTGTTTTATGAAATTGAAATTGAGTCAAAGGCAGAGAATCAGTGTATGGTTTTGCAGATTTGGTGTGTGCTTCTGCTGTTTGAGCGTCAGCTTTCTGAAATTGTGTGACAAGTAAAGATTTTGTGTGGAAGCAATTGAAAAAACACTGTAATTTGGTAGTCTACTGGATTTTCACTACAGAGGCAAGATTAGTTTGTCTTTTTGAACTTCACATAATTCAGTAATTTTTTTTAGGCATCGGTAGGCATCAATTTGTTCTTAGATTTTCTTCAATTTATTGCTTACACAAGTATTTCGGCAATAAATTTTCTCTTAACTGTGAACCAGACTAGCCAAAAAACATGTGTGTGTATGTGTGTGCGCGCGTTTTTGTGACATATGAGGACACAAATTTGTATAATGACATAAGTATTACAAGGAGAAGGTGATTTATGAGGACATTTCCCCATGTCCCCATATTTCAAAAGGCTTATAAATCATACAGAGTGAGTTTTTTTGAGAAAGTAAAAATGCAGAAAGTTTCCTGTTAGGGGTAGGTTTAGGTGTAGGACGATAGAAAATATGGTTTGCACAGTATTAAAACCATTACGCTTATGGAATGTCCCAACAATTCCCAAAAACAAACGTGTGTGTGTGTGTGTGTGTGTGTACAACAGCAAATCCAGGAGCTGGAGGCGACCCTGTACAACGCACTGCAGCAGGATAAAGTCATCAAATACGGAGAACCTCTGGACGAGCTGCAGAAGGACGAGTTACGCTCGGCCGTGGAGAAACTGCGCAGACAGATGCTGCGTAAGAGCCGAGAATATGACTGTCAGGTGCTGCAGGAGAGGATGGAGCTGCTCCATCAGGCCCATCAGGTACCCTTCACATCTCAACAAATGCTCAGCGTTTTTAACATAATTTTATGCATGTAGTATGTGTTTCATGTAGGATAAAGTAATTAAAGAGATTTTGTCATTTATATGTCATATTCCCAAGGAGACAGGCCAGAGAAGGCATCCTAATGATGGAAGAATTTTAAAAAATCATATTTTTATAAAAAAAATAATAATAATAATGTTAAGATGGGTAATGTTTGGGAAAGTTACTTTTAAAAGTAATGCATTATAATATTGCATTACTCTCTAAAAAGGTAACTAATTATGTTACTTTTTATGGAAAGTAATGCATTGTTACTTTTGCGTTACTTTTTCTCATTTGGGCTGGGCTTGCTTATTTGTTTTAAATATAAAAAAATTAATTTCTTTCAACATGGGAAAAAAAATGGGAAAACTAATTTTTCAAAACAAGCTCAGATATTTTCTTGTAAATAAAAATATTATGTGTTACTATACTATTTACAGTACTTGGAAAAGTCATCTGATTATGTAACTTGCGTTACTTGTATTGCCCCAACACTGAAGACAGGTGACAAACGGCATGGCTGAAATGTATCAAATGTGATTCAACATGCTTTTGATGAACATTTATTTGTTCATCTCTCAATCATCATTGTATTTCATTGCATTATATATTTTGCCCCCACATTAAAAGCTGTAGATCTTAAAACTGAGCATTATATATCATCTTACTAAGACATATTATTGGGAGATACAGAGTGAAAACTGATATTAATATACATCTTATGTAAATGTTGTTATATTAAAAAATAAAATAATAAAAATAATTTATTTACATTACAAGCTATCAATATTTCATCTTACTTTTGTCTGTATAAATTAAAATATCTGCACCTATTTGCATATTTTCACACTCAACTGTACACTCAAAACAATTATCAAATAAAATGTATTTAGTCACATATGCGTTTGGATCCGTCCCCCATTCTCTCCTATGGACGGCCTTTGAGTTCTTCCAAGTGCCAAAATACCATTACACATCTGGTCAGAAACTACTTCAAAGATCTGAGCACACAACATCGTGGCAATCATTGGAAGTGGGAATCATGGCAGGTTGTACCATCTCCCCCCTAGCCTTTACCATGGCAATGGAATTGATCATTTGAGCTTCCTCCTATTTGTGCCTACATGGATGACATGACCACCCTGACCTCAACCATTGCATGTACCAAACGTCTGCTGGCAAAGCTTCATGCCAGCATAACATGGGCGCATATGAAGATAAAACCCAGTAAATCTAGAAGCATATCCATTGTCTGAGGGAAACTCATAGACCAGAGATTCCACATCGATGAAACACCCATTCCAACGGTGCTGGAGATGCCGGTCAAGAGCTTAGGGCGATGGTACAATGCAAGCCTCAAGGACTCAGATCAGTGTGACCAACTGAGGGAAGAAACCATTAAAGCCCTTGAGAGTATAAATAACACATTGCTTCCTGGCAAGCTGAAACTGTGGTGCCTGCAATTCGGATTGCTCCCTCGTCTAATGTGGCCTCTAACAGTCTATGAGATCCCCATTACCAAAATCGAGAAGCTGGAGAGAACATTCAGTTCTTACATCAAGAAGTGGCTTGGACTCCCGCGATGCCTCATCAACATCGGCCTGCATGGGAAAAGTGCCCTGGAACTGCCTGTCTCTAGCCTCATTGAAGAGTACAAGTGCACCAAAGTGAGACTGGACATGACCCTGACTGAGTCGCAAGATGCTATAATACAAGCGGCTGCTCCCAGATTGGCAACTGGGAGCAAGTGGACCCCGACTGAGGCCATGTCGTGGCCTAATGGTTAGAGAGTCGGACTCGTAATCGAAAGGTTGCGGGTTCGAGTCCCCGGCCGGCAGGGATTGTAGGTGGGGGGAGTGAATGTACAGCGCTCTCTCCACCCTCAATACCACGACTGAGGTGCCCTTGAGCAAGACACCGAACCCCCAACTGCTCCCCGGGCGCTGCAGCATAAATGCCCACTGCTCCGGGTGTGTGTTCACGGTGTGTGTGTGTGTGTGCATTTGTTCACTACTCACTGCTGTGTGTGTGCACTTGGATGGGTTAAACGCAGAGCACCAATTTCGAGTATGGGTCACCATACTTGACAATACGTCACGACTTTGACTTTTAGGAGGAAACTGATAGCAGCCGAGGTCCGGCAGCAAGAGGAGGCAGAGAGATGCACAAAGGCTGTCTCGCAGTCCAAACAGGGACAGTGGACTACTTGGGAAAATCTGGAGTAACATAAACTCACCTGGAAGTATCTTTGGGAGATGGAAGGAAGCAGATTGAGCTTCATTATCAGAGCCACCTATGATGTTCTCGCTACACCCAAGAACCTAAACCAATGGATTGGAGAAGATCCATAATATCCTCTTTGTCGAACCCCAGCAATTCTAAAGCATATCCTCATCGTCTGCAAAACCAGTCTTTCCCAAGGACGCTACACCTGGGATGCCAAGTGTTGCTGTTGAGCCCTTTGGAGGTGTCGTGGGCCTATCATCGAAACACAGAGGAAGGAGGGTGCCCACCTGATGACCCCAATGAAGTGACTACCCCTACTCTCCACTCAAGATGTTAGCAAAATGTAGATTATTCTAAGGGATTGTAATACCAATTCCTACACGCTCAACTGAGTAAAATGTACCAATGATCTGGTAACTAATACAAAACACTATAAAAGATATGAAATATAGTTGATGTGTGTAATAAAAAACTATATACAAGACTATTTATGTTTGTTGGTTCTGTGTGATGTACAGTACTTCGACTGGCGATTTGATTTATCTACAGAACAGGGCAGCAGATTGTTGGGACATACTATTGTAAAACCAATGTACATTTTTCCATTTTAATGTCAGATTTATATTATATTTATGTTAATCTTCTGGGGATTTAACTAGTGGTCTTAGACTGTATTTATAAATGAGGTTTTATATTAATAAGCACTGTAATTGTACTGTGTCGTAATCAATGATTTCAGCTTTCTCAAACCTGTTTGTAGCAATTACACAATAAAAAATCTGTGACGCGTGTTTCTCTCAATGCAGAGGATCAGAGACCTGGAGGACAAGACTGACATTCAGAGGAGACAGATTAAAGATCTAGAGGAGAAGGTAAGACCGATTATATCTCAATTGCTGTTGGCAAAATGATTTACACTGTACTGAAAATGATTCCTTTAATATCTCCCATTTTTTGTTGTGATATGGATGTTGAGCATTTTTCTATGTCCTGGCTGTAACATAATAAATATATTTATCTAATCTTTCTTTCTTTCTTTCTTTCTTTCTTTCTTTCTTTCTTTCTTTCTTTCTTTCTTTCTTTCTTTCTTTCTTTCTTTCTTTCTTTCAGTTTTTATTTCTCTTTTTATTCTTCTCTCTTGCCTTCATTCTTTGGCCTTGATGTCTGTGACATCTCCTGCGGAGGTGAGTGAAGGATCTTTTCTGCTTCCTTCTATTCTTTCTGTTCTCGTGTTGAAAAGTGTTTTGAGGAAAATGTCATAATCTATTCCAAAAGGTCCAGTTTAGAGCTTGACTGAGACTAAACTATTGTTTTAGGGGTTTATGAGTCACTACATGATGTAATGATAAGTGCATTATAGTGATGAGTACATAAAAGCACATACAAGCATTACATGAATCGTGACATTTATTGTGTTATTGAAAGAGACCCTCAGGCCATCCAAGATATAGATGAGTGTGTTTCTTCATCAGATTTGTAGAAATGTGTCTCTGCATCAGTGTCTCAGCAATGGATGCTCTGCAGTGAATGGGTGCCGTCAGAATGAGAGTCCAAACAGCTGATAAATACATCACAATAATCCACACCACTCCAGTCCATCAGTTAACATCTGGAGAAGACTAAAGCTGAAACTGTCTTCTCCAGATGTTAACTGATGGACTGGAGTGGTGTGGATTATTGTGATGTTTTTATCAGCTGTTTGGACTCTCATTCTGACGGCACCCATTGCAAGCATCCATTGCTGAGCAAGTGCTCCAAATGTTCCCATGAAAATACAAACTGATCTGAGGATGAGTACATTTGCAGAAAATTCTCAGTTTTGTGTGAACTATTCCTTTAAGATCTGTTCTTTAAAAATGCACATCTGATCTCAGGCTTTGTCTCTTTTGTCATACACAGGATTTGAAGCAACCTGGAGCTGTCGCATGCAACTGCAGTCGTCCGGTTGTAATGACTCAAGGTGTATTAGTGGCTGTTTTGTTTTGCTTGTGTGGAAGTGGGGAAATTCAGAGTTAATGATTTTGGACTTCATTGGATTCAACCTCTGTGGAGGACCAGGACAGAACACTTGAAATCACACTTACAGATCAATACAAGTGTGACTAAACATAATCATCAACCCAACTAGAGGATTGTAAATTATCTCTGCCATGCAGGGACCCATCATGACCACGTCGTTACTGCATCTACTGCGACTGCTACCAACCAGAGCCCGCAGACCTCTTTCTTTCTCACTCTGTCTGTCTCTCCTCCCACACACACTTTGGGAAATTCGAAGCGAAACGGAGGTCTTTGCAGATACACATCCTCTCACAGGAGCTATGGGTGCTGACTCAGGGCCTGTTAGTGAGGTGACTGTCACATCTCTGTTATCAGGACCCCTTAGGAGAGGCGTCTTCCTCACTGCCTGAACACAGAAAGGACAAAGAGACAGATTGAGAGAGAAAGCGAGACCATCCACTACAAACCATCCACACTAGCAGTTTTTGTTTACCCCTAGAAAGTTAAGTAGACTACTGCAACCTGAAATCTAATTCTGAGCAGCCTGGTTTTTAATATTTTTTTAAATGATTCCACGTATTGGGCCTCATTCCTCCATCACAAGCAAAATTTCTATGTAAATCAATGCAAAACCTATTTGCACAATGTGAAAGTTTATGCAACTAAAACCATTTTTTACCTAACACATTCTACAGTTTACAAAAGTCACAATGAAATGGAAGAAGCGACAATTTTTTTTCTGTATTGTGACATGTCTGAGTGCAACAGATTATAGAAAATAACAAATATACTTGGTTTTATACATCCATTGTTGATTGGATTTTGACATGAGGCATTGCACTCGAAAAAATGAGAGAAACAAAACATGAGGGAGGTTTAAACTGAATATATGATTGGAGAATTTCTGTATACATTACAAAAGAGAGGTTTGATGATTGACCAAAAGGTCCTACTACGTTTTGATTAAAAATTGCAATGTAAAAAAAATAGAACATACATATATGGAAGCTTGTTTCCATCAATGAATAAAGCATAAAAAAGGTATAGCGACTTTTTATCTCACAATTCTTACTTTTTTCTCGCAATTGCGTGATATAAACATGTAATTCTGAATAGAGTATCTCACTATAGTGAAAAAAAGTCAGAATTGCGAGATATAAACTCAGAATTGCGAGAAAATATGTCGTAATTGTACGTTTATATCTCACAATTCTGACTTTATAACATGGAATTGTGAGTTATAAGAATTGTAATATAATACAAGTCAGAATTGATAAACTCACAATTGTAAGAAACCGCAGGACTTCGTAACTCGCATTTGCGAGTTTATATCACAATTCTGAGAAAAGAAGCCATGATTGATATAAACGTGCAATTGTGAGAAAAGTCATAATTCTATTGCAATTCTATTTTTTTACGCAATTCTAACTTTATTTCTCACAATTGCATGTTTATATTACGCAATTCTGAGAAAGTCAGAATTGTGAGATTAAAAAGTGGCAATTCCTTTTTTTACTTTTTTCTTAAACTGGCTTTCATATATCCATGAATGAATCACGATAAGATAAATAATGAGCATTTGGAAAATAAATGGAGTGAATTTTTATTACTTAAACTGTTCTTATGTAAATTATTGTACCACATGACAGTTTAAAATTTAGTTTTGCATAAACTGTCACACCATGCTCATTTATGCAATTAAAACTATTCACATGCAACAGTTTATGAAAGTTAAACTGTTCTTGTGTAAATTGTTGTACCACGTATCATATGCAACAGAACATTTTTATTCTTAAATGTTGCACCATGTGAGAGTTTATGCAGGTGAAACCATTCTTTAGTAAACAGTCACATCATGCAAGAGTTTCACAAGTAAAGCTATTCTTCTTGAAACGGTCACTTAAAGGCCCTACATAAGAACGGTTTTACAGATAATTTCCACAATTTTGCTTGTGGTTCACGAATGAGGCCCATTGTCCAATAATATTCCCTGTCTATTATGATCAGCGGTACCTCTTTCTGACTGCAGTGTAATATATATATGTTTGTTGATATGTACATGTGTCTCTATTTCTTCTAATGTGAATACACTTCTCCTCCTGCAGCTTGAGCAGTAGAGTCACTGTGCAGTTTAGAATTTATTCATGACTATAAATTGCGGCATGTATTGTGGTGACGGCTGCAGACGAAATGTTTCCGCCTTCCTCGACTGTCCCTGTATTTACTCATCTCTTCCCTGAGCCTCGTTCTTTTCTACTCTTTCAAATGAACAGCTGTAGCATATCAGCAGGACTTTCACTAACTAGTTTGTACTGGTCTTTCTAACTCCCTTTAATTGGCTGTGTCTCTGGCTTGTAAATATGTTTTTGGGGCATTCTGTATACCACGTTTGGCTTCATTTCATTAAAGTCTAAATACCTCCTCAGAAATATGATAATCTTTCTTTTTTCTTTCTTGGGGATCTGCAGGCCCTGTCAGTGGCCCCTACTCACTTGGACTTTGCGCCCGGCATGGCCAAAGCCTTTTTGTACCCTCGTGCAGGGTACATCCCCAAAGTTTCTTCCGTCACGCCACAGCCTGTCGTACTGCAGGCCTTCAGTCCTCCTCCCTTTCGGGAGCCTGACCAGCAAAGGCTTAACTGTATGTGTGCGAGCACTGGACGCATACGTCCACAGAGCTGCCCTGTGGAGAAGGGCGGACCAACTTCTGATTGCTATGGTCCCCCTAAGAGAGGTCTTCCTGCTTCAAAGCAGGCCCTCAGTCGGTGGATTGTCGATGCCATTCACATTGCCTACGAGTCCTCTGACCTCCCCTCGCCGATGGAAGTCAAGGCTCATTCCACTATGAGTGTGGCGGCCTCCAAGGCCTTCCTCGCAGGTGTCCCAATACAGGACATCTGCAACGCTGTGGGATGGTCTACATCCTTTACAATAAAAACATTGTAATCATTTGGGGATAATGTATCTCACTGTGGTTCTTTGGAGTCCAAGTGCCTTTGAAATAGCTTTGTAACCCTTCCCAGACTGATGTATTTCATTCATCTTCTGCATAATTTCTAGTCTTTCTTTGACCTTTGGCACCTTAATATTTTTAAGTGTTGATTTTATTGAAACAGTAATCAGGCCTGGATGCATCTAGTCCAGCTGAACCCTCTTACAGATGCAGTTTCATAGATATTTAGTAACTATGGGGGCACATTTTTTTTTTTTTTTTTTTTTTACAAAGGCCCGGTGAAGTACACAAGTGAGGCCTTTGAAATTTTACAGTGTGCCCATCTGCACCACTGGATGGCACTATAAACCGAATATTATCATTATCACCACCTCAGGAATCATATATATTACTATTTCATAATGGCCACATTTTAGGATGTAATTCTAATTTTAATTCTAAAATGACATTTTAATTTCCAATATGACCTTAAACATCTTAGACTTGCTGTTTCTTGTGGTCTTTACCGCTATATTACAGTTATTACATTATAATCAATTAGACAACCAAAAATCCACACAATTTGTAAAGATTTCAATATTCATAAGATGCTACCCATTACCTTTATTAAACATTGGTTTATATCACACAAGTCATATTTTTGGCAGCATTAGGTACTGTAACTTGCTGCAATGAAAATGCACTATGAGTCTTTGCAAATTAATTGTACAGAAATTTGAGCTTCACATTGATTAAAGTTAGTTGAGGATGGTTAACCGGTTTAGTTTGGCCTGGTATAACACAGAGTGCACTACAGCCACACAAAGTATTTGTGATAACCTCTCTGTAACCAGAGAAAGTCAGAGAATCCGACACCTGTTGTACTTCGCTTCCCCTCTCTCTGACACTAATGCAATATTAACAGCTTTGTGCTTCCTCTAACACGAGTAACTTCAGCCACCTCCACTGAGATACCTGTGTAGAGTATATCTGACATCTGCACATAAAATAAGCTATCTGTGGAACATGCACTAGCGGGAAGATTATGAGTTAGGTTAGCGTTAAAACTGCAGGTGAATGTTTTCCGACTCAGAAATACAAACCAGAGCAAGTCTGTGATAAGCCAATCATCATTAAGGGTTTTTATAAGTGAATTTAAACATCATCTGCCAAGCCCTTTCAGCTCTCCAAAAGGAAACAGCTGCTCGGAAATTATCCATAGTTTATTTATCAATCAACATTGATTACAAACCAGCAGAAGGGTTGATCTGTGCTGAGCGGAGAAGAGTCTGTAATGCTGTCTGGACACCATCAGCTCTTATGGGGGGTAAAAGCTAGTTTACAGTAAAGAAATAATAGCAAAACATTAAAGTGACACCATTATTTATATCTAAAGGTAATTAAAGCATGCCCATCCCTTAGGTACTCATTTTTCCATGCTTTCTTAAATGTTGATTGTGATAATCATTACAACAACAACAAAGCTCACCTTCAAACATGGATGACTGGGTAGTTTGATATACTGATACATTGATAAATGATTTATTGAGCAGATAATGTTTGTGTAGGGACTGAATCCTATAGCCTTGTGAGAAGATCTCTCATGCATTTTTAATTCTCAAATGGCCAACAGTCTCCCAGTTGCATTGTGCAGCAGGAAACATTGTCTCTTGTTGAAAACCTTATTTGTAACACAGGGAGTCTCATAATACGAGACTATGAACCCAAATGCAGTTTATTAAAGCAATGAAATGACAATTTGCTGAAAACTTACTTGCCACCAGGTCATCTGAGATGTAAATGAGATTGTTTCTTCATCAGGTTTGTAGAAATGTGTCTCTGCATCAGTGTCTCAGCAATGGATGCTCTGCAGTGAATGGGTGCCGTCAGAATGAGAGTCCAAACAGCTGATAAAAACATCACAATAATCCACACCACTCCAGTCCATCAGTTAACATCTGGAGAAGACAAAAGCTTAAACAAATCCATCATTTAGACATTTCTAACTAAAATACAAGTCCATAATCCATTATAGAGCTTCCTCCAGTTGCATTATCTATATACACTCACCTAAAGGATTATTAGGAACACCTGTTCAATTTCTCATTAATGCAATTATCTAATCAACCAATCACATGGCAGTTGCTTCAATGCATTTAGGGGTGTGGTCCTGGTCAAGACAATCTCCTGAACTCCAAACTGAATGTCAGAATGGGAAAGAAAGGTGATTTAAGCAATTTTGAGCGTGGCATGGTTGTTGGTGCCAGACGGGCCGGTCTGAGTATTTCACAATCTGCTCAGTTACTGGGATTTTCACGCACAACCATTTCTAGGGTTTACAAAGAATGGTGTGAAAAGGGAAAAACATCCAGTATGCGGCAGTCCTGTGGGCGAAAATGCCTTGTTGATGCTAGAGGTCAGAGGAGAATGGGCCGACTGATTCAAGCTGATAGAAGAGCAACTTTGACTGAAATAACCACTCGTTACAACCGAGGTATGCAGCAAAGCATTTGTGAAGCCACAACACGCACAACCTTGAGGCGGATGGGCTACAACAGCAGAAGACCCCACCGGGTACCACTCAAACACAGTATTAGTATGGTGTTCCTAATAATCCTTTAGGTGAGTGTATATTAATAATCACTTGAAGGAGATTCAGAGCATGAGGATGAGAATATTTAATGCAATTTATTTTTTTTCCAGTAAGCAAATATATTCCTTGGATAATGAAATGAATCAAACAAACGTTTCCAATAAGGTAAGTGAGAGTGCTTTCACATTTGTAAACAGTGGGAAAATATACAGGGTCAATAATTGCTCAATTGGTTAATAAGAACCAACAGAATGTCACAAAGAATGGTAGCTCTTTAGTTTAGGGACCAATTATCACTATTAACTAGTTGCTTATTAGCATGCATATTACTAGCATATTGGCTGTTTATTAGTATTTATAAAGCACATATTAATGCCTTATCTGCAAGATCATATTTTAGATCCCTTAATCCGACCCCTTAACAACTACCTTACTATTAATAAGCAGCAAATTAGGAGTTTATTGATGCAAAATTAGGATTAAATAGTTAGTTAATACTGAGAATCGGACCTTAAAATAAACGGTGAATATTTTTACATTACTTTGAAATCAATAAATTTACGAATATGAATCAAATCAATTTTATACCCTTCAAAATGAAAGCTTTTGGTCATAAATGTTAGAGTGAGGTAAAAGGTTAAGAGGAAACAGCTTACACTTTTATTCAGTGAAATATTCTGCTTATGATTTTATATTTGATGAGTCACTGCTGCTGAATTGTTCCCCGGCCCGCTGTCCTCTTTGTTTTGACACTCCCATGTCTCTGCCTCTGGCTAGACTGATATGTCATGTTCAATACAGTCTCCTACATCAGCACTCCACCAGGACATGGTCCAACACGACCCGTCCACCAGGACACCATACTAAAAACCAGTTTCCAGCACAGCAAACCACCTATATTTTGAGATGAGAGTGAACTCAACCATTTTTAATTTGTATTTTTTAATGCTGAAAATAGAAGTCTTCAGGTAACACTTTACAATAAGGTCTCATTCGTTGATATGTTGACATTAGTTAATGCACTAATAATAAGCGATACAGCAAAGCTACTGTGTTTGTTTGTTTATTTATTTTTTTAAATATCAGATTCAAAATTATTCAGATGGTACACTGACTAATAACAAGGCAAATGACTTCTGTCTCTTTCCCACGCTCCCGCCAATCTTCTGTTCTGGGAGTATATGGCAGTGCTAGTCTGATCCACTGACAGTGATGTATTTACGACAGTGATTTCCCCTTACTTAACTATAGGGGGCTTCAAAGTCTCAGGAATACACAAAACTACATACAGTTGCTTTAACGTTAGTTAAGAAAAATACAACTGTTCATTGCAGTTCATGATAGTCCATTAAATAATATTAACAGATGCAACTTTTGATTTTAATAATGCATTAGTAAATGTATAAATGAACACTAACTTATAAATGCTTTAGAAGTATTTTTCATTGTTAGTTCAGGCTAACTAATATTAACAAATGGGACCTTTTTGTAAAGTGTAACCAAACGACTCCATGTGCTGGTTCTCTGTTGTCATCATCAGCATTCAGTCCATCAGCAGGCAGAGTCTTGTCATTGTGCTGACAGGAGCAATAGCTGCATCATCAGTGACACAGGCTTTCTGCTCTGAACAGCACTGCGACGGCACCGGAACTGAGCACCCATGCACAAAGAGAGGGCCAAACCACCTCACACCTGAAGCTTTCTTATAGTTATTGTATAGACCTGCTTGATGTTGTTACTGAAAATAATAATAATAATTTTTTTTTTTAATAAAATGACCATTATAAAAAAACCATCAGCACACAAGTAAAGACCAGGTCAGAGGAGCTCAGGGTGTGTGTGTGTGTGTGTAGGGGGGGGGGGGGGGGGGGAGTTCTAGAATGAAAGTTCTAGAATGATAAAAAAAAAAAAAAATCATTGTATGATTTATTTTGATTAAATTTTCACTCAGAAATTATGTCAAGTAACACTGAATTAAACTTTGTTTTAAAATAAAATTGTAGGTAGAACGACTGACAAACACTTTTAAAAATAAAGGTTCTTTATTGGCATCAGTGGTTCCACAAAGAACCTTTACCATCCATGGAACCTTTTCATTCCACAAAAGGTTCTTTAGATAATTATAATGTTCTTCACAAAAAAAAGAGGTTCTTTTAACAACTGTTCACTGAAAGTTTCTTTGGGAAGCCAAAACTGGTTCTTTTATAGCATCGCTGAGAAAACCCCACTTTTGGAAGCTTTATTTTTAAGAGTGTAGTGTTTTCTTATAGCCTACTATAATAATATTGTACGCACCTTCGAACAATCATGTTAATGTTATCGACTGAAGTTAAGTGAATGTATTTAGTGCTGCAGGTTTGTGAGGATGAGGCGTGGGCTCCAGGCTGGCTTTCTGTGACTCAGGGTTATTCTCAGTCGGTCTCAGATCATGGCTGAGAGCAGAAGCGCGGACAGAGACGAGGATCTCCCGGTGTATCTGGCGCGGCCGGGAACCACGGACCAGGTGCCGCGGCTGAAATACGGAGGCATGTTTTGTAACGTAGAAGGAGCGTATGAGAGCAAAACCATCGATTTCGACGCTCTCACTGTCGGTCAGCCAAGGTCCAGGAGCCCAAGAGCCACAAACAGAGAAGAGCTGAAGCCCTCCAAGCACCAAAGCAACTTTCCTTCTTCACACAGTGAACGTGAAGCTAAAGACACGGTACAAATAAAGATTGCGTTTGAGAGGGAAGCTCCACAACACCTTGATCAGGTATCTATCTATCTATCTATCTATCTATCTATCTATCTATCTATCTATCTATCTATCTATCTATCTATCTATCTATCTATCTATCTATCTATCTATCTATCTATCTATCTATCTATCATAAAACCAATGTATAGCCTTCATTCTGTGCACAATAAATATATGTAATATTAATTGTTTTCTGTAACGCATTGCAAATTGTTTTGGAGATCTGGATGGAAGGTGTTTGAAGGCTAATGTAAGTTAGAGATGGTTCACATTCCTCACAAATCAGAAATATAGCGCTGTTTACAACAACTATACTGTAACTGCGAGGCCTACACATTTCCTACTGAAGGCCTTCAATTTTAACTCAATTTAAGCTAGTTTTGTTTTTGGTTAAAGAGATGGTCTAGATGTTAATTCACAAAATTGACAGCTTTTAATAGAGCAAATGGTTATTTCTGTACAAACACCTTCCATGCCATAGTTTGACATATTTTTTATATTGATATTCTGTAGTAGATAATTATGTTTAATGAAACCAAATTTAAATATGCAAACATATACCTGTTACCACATTTTACATGAAAAATAATGGAACTTTCCATAAAGTTGTGACAGCCATATCTTTTATCAAGGTGGGAAAACAATTGCTCAGTTTTACACAAAACACATTTTTTCAAATAAGGATTCATACATGTATTATCCTGTATATACTGTATGTCCCACATTGTGATATAAACTGTCATACAGGCTATTTTAAAAGGTGAGATCATTTTCTAGTGGTTACATATTTCATTTCACTGATCTATTGAAAAAGAAGAAAGTTTGGACTTGTTTTTGAGAGTGCCCTTTGTGACGATATTGAATCACACACTTACTGCTGTCTGTCAGGTGATGCACTGGAGACTCGTATTATGTGGGCTTGATTTAATAGACATTTGGCTGAATCCAGCTCACCAGGAGAAGAAACTCTTTCATCATTAATATTCCTGATGTAAGCAGCAGGAAGCAGCTGCTCCTTTCCAGAGAAGTGAAATGATTAAATAATTAGCTCATATAATCAAATTCATGCAGACTGCACATGCTCATTTGTTACCGTTTACAAAGCGTCTCTACTCTCAGTCATTATTTATGTTTATTTATAACATAAGGAGGGTTAATACTCCAGATGAAGGTTTATTTTAATTAATTAATTATTGATTAATTAATTTTTTTACATTTCAAAGTGGCTTAAAAACAGCCCTTAACTATATCTAAAAATATTGTTCCCCAACAAAGTAGACGTTCATTATAATGTTTAATTATTAGTTTATAGTCCTACATAGCTGCAATTTGTTTAATCTGTCAAAGACTAATTTGACTAATTTTGTAAGTAAGGTTGTTTCTTTCAAATGTAAATGTAAGATCTTCTGTATATGCAAAGTTATTTGCAGGAAAAGTCCTTACATATACAGTACTTGTTCAGAAATTGACAGAGTGTCTTAATGAAGCATCGCCATCTAGTGGACAGGACTCATCAGGAAGCTTATCCAATAATTAAGAAATGTTAACTAGTACCCTTTTATTAATACACGACCTGATTTGAATGTATAATGTGCAGATACTACACTGTGTCATTGCACATTTTGTATGTTTAAGTCAATTAGTGATAGACAAGGAGTTTAACACAGATGCAGAGGTCACATTAGGTCAAATAACAATTGAAATTCCCAACCCATGCATCCTTAAAGAAATGTCATCCCTTTGCATTTCGCAAAATAAGGACTTATGAAGGCTTTCAAGTTCTTTTTTAACAGTTGCTATAAAACCCATTTCTCAATACTTAAGTCACGTTTTCAAAACTCTTCACACAGTTCTCCTAATCCACTTTCATTTCTGCACAGCAGATACAAATTGCACTAAAACGACCAAAACACTTTATACATGTTTCAAATGAACTCTTTCTTCCATAACTCTAGCAAAACCTGTCATCACTCAGTAAACAATGACCTAAAACACTAACAACACACAGTGCACAGTGTACAAAACAAGGATGACACTCTCTACTCACTGCAATATTTGTTACATCCAAATAATTTACAGTACAGTACAACATTACTCCTAAATTTCCAATTTTGTGTAGACGGTGATGAAATTGAAAGACAAAAACTTGTGTAAGTGTTCAGCTACATCTAATTGTTTTGATAGTATTTATTTCTTTTTTTTTTTTAGATTTGGAATATATTTCAGTATGGTATTACTGTAGAATGGTAAGAAATTGCTGTGTGATTTTTGAACATTGTACAGTTTTGGGAAAATTTGTAAATGTGCAAATTGTAGGAACCTGTAGGTATGGCAATGGTTGTGTCTGAGATTGAAAAAATATTGATGTAATTTGAAAGATGTAGTCATGTAATGTATTTTATGCCAAAGCAATGAATGATACGTGATCCACAGTTGAACCCACATAGACCTCTGTTGTGCTCACTGTGTGAAAAAGTGACCTAAGTATTGAGAAACTGATCCTGGTCCAGATTTCGGCTCTCGGATTAAATCAAATCTCAAAAACGGATTGTTCAAAAAAAAAAAGAAGATGTATCTGGATCATCGTGATCCAATCCGATTTTGATTTGTAAAACCAACAGAAAAGTAAGATGGATTACCTGATCCTGGATATAGCAAAACATGGGATTTCCAAATCCAGATCATTCTGATCCAGATTAAGCTTTTTGAACAACTGGCCCCTGGTGATTGTTAAAACAAACTGGTATTATTACAGTTTTTTCTAAATGCTTACATATAGTTTTTGAAACTCCATCTCTCAAAACTCTACACACAACCAAAAAACACACACACACAACATGCAAAACGTCACACACATCTTACAAAAGCAAACACTTCCTTCAAAACTATTTGAATTCTTCTAGAAATGGTATTTTTAAGTAGTACCACTACACACAAAAATTAAATAATAAGTCACATGCACGCCGAACTACACACAGATGTGAAAAATGTAAAACACTACTCTTGTGTGTCTTCTGCTTGTTCAGAGTGCAGTGGAGCAGAGGAGTTTGTCACAGCACTCGCACATACATGCATATGCACATATACACTTATGCAACTTAACTGAATCATTACTGAACTGACATGAGCTGTAGAATGACACTATTGACTTGTAAGAGCTGTTTTACAGCAGAATTTGAATTTGATTCTATTGTGAAGCTGCTGTGAAACAATCTATATTGTATAAAGCGCAGTCTGACTTTGCTTGTATGCATATTCAGTGTGTGTGTGTGTGTGTCTGTGTGTATGTATATATATATATATATATCAGGGCTCGCAAAATTTCGAAATCCCTGGTAGCCCTTCTGGCAGGTATTCTTCAGATTTTCAGAAAATTAATTTAACTAGCCCAAATAAAAAAAGACCATAAATGTCAATCAAAAACATTTTCAATACACAAATATCAAGGAAACTGTTTTATTTTACTATTTACAGAGTAGCTACATTTTATTAATTTTTTTTATAAATTCGTACATATTTTACGAGATGGCTAAGGCATACGAATTTGTACGACCTCACTCGTACAATTTCATACAATTTTTGCTAAATTGTACGTATTTTACGAGTTGCCAATTCGTATGAATTTGTACGAATGACCTACACCTAACCTACCCGTCACTGGGGTTTAGACAAGTTTGAGGTCGTATAAAATCGTACGAATTAGCCACCTAGTAAAATATGTACGAATTGCCGTGAGATAGCGTTGGCTGCACAAGTAAAATGAACACCGTATGAGTGGGGTTGGATAATATCTATAGTAACATATTAAGCCATAAAATTACATGATTTACAATTGAGATACAGGTTTTCACAAAAACAAAAATCTTATAAAATGGTATTTCAGCCTTTAAAACATTTTTATGAAAAGGGATAAGTCAAACATATGAATTATTATATTAATGTAAAACATAAATAAAAGTTCCACTTAAACAGTTTCAGAGGCTCCTGGGGCATATGGCATCCGCAGCCACTATCACGCTACTCGTGTTGCTTCATATGAGACTGCTTCAGCGTTGGCTTCACGACCAGGTCCCGAGATGGGAATGGCGACGCGGCACGTACCCGGTCTCTGACACCCCGTCCTGCCATCAAACCTTCAGCCCGTGGTCGGATCTTGCCTTTCTTCGGGCAGGAGTGCCCCTAGTCCAAGTGTCCAGGCATGTTGTTGTATCAACAGATGCCTCTGCCATGGGTTGGGGTGCCATGTGCAATGGGCATGCAGCTGCGGGGCTCTGGACAGGGCCCCGACTGCAGTGGCATATCAACTGCCTCGAGTTGCTAGCATTATGGCTTGCTCTGCATTGCTTGAAATCGCTGCTACACAACAAGCATGTACTGGTACGTACGGACAACACTGCGACCGCTGCGTACATCAACCACCAAGGCGGTCTACACTCTCGTCGCATGTCGCAACTCGCCTGCCATCTCCTCCTTTAGAGTCAGAAGCATCTGAGG
Source organism: Barbus barbus (assembly GCF_936440315.1). Taxonomy (NCBI): domain Eukaryota; kingdom Metazoa; phylum Chordata; class Actinopteri; order Cypriniformes; family Cyprinidae; genus Barbus; species Barbus barbus. The sequence goes on along the minus strand of NC_136714.1, from coordinate 1,327,247 downwards.
TCGCTTCGCGCCGTGCATGTCCCAGGCGAGCTCAATCGTACAGCCGACGAGCTCTCATGTCAGCCCACCCTTCCGGGAGAATGGCGACTCCACCCCGAGACAGTACAGCTGATTTGGAGATGCTTCGGGGACGCTCAGGTGGACCTATATGCCTCCCCGAACACGTCCCATTGCAAACCCACGGCACGGACGCGCTGACATACAGCTGGCCTCAGGGCCTATGCAAATATGTGTTTCCCCCAGTGAGCCTTCTCGCACAGACACTGTGCAAAGTTCAGGGAGGACGAGGAGGAGGTCCTCTTGGTGGCGCCATACTGGCCCAATCAGACTTGGTTCCCCGAACTGATGCTCCTTGCGACAGCCCCTCCTTGGTAAATTCCTGAGGAGGGATCTCCTTTCTCAGAGAGGGGGCACCCTCTGGCACCAGCGTCCAGACTTGTGGAATCTCCACGTGTGTTCCCTGGACGAGACATGGAGGTTCTAGATGGGCTACCTCCATCGGTAGTAAACACCATCACTTCAGCTAGAGCCCCATCTACAAGACACGCTTACAGGCTGAAGTGGAACCTGTTTGTCGATTACGACCCCGTAGATGCCCGATCAGGATTGTGCTCTCTTTCCTACAAGATGGGTTGGAGCAAAGGCTGTCTCCCTCCACCCTCAAAGTGTGTGTTGCCGCTATAGCCGCACATCACAATGCAGTAGACGGTAAGCCTGTGGGGAAGCACGACTTGGTCATCAGGTTCCTCAGAGGGGTGAGGAGGTTAAATCCTCCACGCCCTCATCTGGTACCCTCTTGGGTTCTCCCCTCGGTCCTGACGGCCTTGAAGGAGGAGCCCTTCAAGCCTCTGCAGCCAGTAGAGCTTAAGTTTCTGTCGTTAAAGACAGTCCTCCTCACTGCATTGGCCTCGGTCAAGAGGGTAGGGGACCTGCAGGCATATTCGGTCGATGATTCGTGCCTACAATTTGGATCGGGTAACTCTCACGTTGTCCTGAGACCCTGGACTGGATATGTGCCCAAAGTTCACACCACGCTCTTTAGGGATCAGGTGGTCAACTTGCAAATGCTGCCCCAGGAGGAGGCAGACCCAGCCATTGCTCTGCTCTGTCCCGTCCGCGTTTTGCCTGTTTGCGTGGACCGCACGCAGAGCTTCAGGACCTCAGACCAGCTCTTTGTTTACTTTGGAGGACAGCAGAAGAGAAAGGCTGTTTCCAAACAAAGACTTGCCCACTGTATAGTGGAGGCTATAGTCCTAGCTTACCAGGCCCAACACTTGCCGTGCCCCCTCGGAGTAAGAGCACACTCTACGAGAGGCGTTTCTTCTTCTTGGGCATTTGCGCGGGGCGCCTCGATAGCAGACATCTGTAGAGCTGCCGGCTGGGCGACACCTAACACTTTTGCGAGATTCTATAATCTCCGTGTAGAGCCCGTGTCTTCCCGTGTACTCGCCTCAGGTGGCCAGTAACACCGGACCCACTCGGTGTCGATCACGCTTGCTGCGCCATTCCCCTCTACAGACTGAATACGTGTGCTTTTACTGCTTCTCAGTTCAGTTCCCCTTGGTGAACCCTGTTGAAGTTCTGCCCGCACCCTCGGCAGTCGGGTGTGGCGGAGCGCCAGACGCCAGGCCCAGCACTTGTGTGTTTGCCTAAGGTCAGCCCTTGTGCTGGGCTAGGTGCCCGTGTGTAGTGATTCCCCTTCAGGTGATCCCACATGTGTATTCTTCCATGGTATGACTCCCCTCACGGTGAGCCCGTATCTTTCCCTGGTGGAGACCTTCTGCCGTCTCTGCTGTGTGTTGGTCTCACCCTAGGCTGGCTGAGTCTATCTCAGAGATTTCCATATGTAGTACTGCCCTTGGCCAGTCCATATATGTAATCTCCACATGGCACATCCTTTACTGATGTGGCTTCCGTAGCGTTCCCCTACTTGGATTACGCTTTCCCAGTGTTATCCATACCCATTGTATGGAGCAGCACTGGCTGTCATCTCTGCCTAAGCCCCGTCCTATCTTCTGTCCCAACTGGTGTGGGGGGACTTGCCGGCTTCCGCAGGGCACTGGAGGGGGGCAGCAATAGTGATGTTTTCATAAGGATCCCATTTACGTCAGTCACTTGACATTACGCCGAACCTGACTGACTGAAAGGGAACGTCTCGGTTACATATGTAACCCTCGTTCCCTGAAGGAGGGAATGGAGATGTATCGTCCTGTCACCACAGTTGCTGTACCACCGCTGTACGGCCGGGGCACACAGTCTCGGCTCCTCAGTGAAAAACTGATGTGTGTTTGCACGCGCTCTCCTTTTATACCCGCGCTGCAGGGCAGGGTGCGTATGGCGAAACACGCACACCAACTGTCATTGGCTTGTTTTGTTAACACTCGAAGGTGATTGGGCTCTCTGGCGAGATCCCATTTACGTCATATACAACCATAGGGATACAACAGCCATCACAGCACCCATATATACGGTCCTTCAGTATTATCAGCAGCTTTCGCATTGTTCAATAGCTAAATTGACTGGCTGGACGAGAGGAGTCAGGATTTGGTCTTCTGATTCTCCTTTGAATCAGACTAATTTCTAAAATGTTTACATTAAATTATTGAACTTAAATGATATCCACAATACATTTATGTTGGTTCTGTTCTGTCTATCTTAAGGGGTTATCAACACAGATGCATATTCAATGTGTGTGTGTATGTGTGCGTGTGTATGTGTGTGTGTATATATATATATATATATATATACAGGTGCTGGTCATAAAATTAGAATATCATGAAAAAGTTGATTTATTTCAGTAATACCATTCAAAAAGTGAAACTTGTATATTAGATTCATTCATTACACACAGACTGATATATTTCAAATGTTTATTTCCTTTAATTTTGATGATTATAACTGACAACAAATGAAAGTCCCAAATTCAGTATTCCAGAAAATTAGAATATTGTGAAAATGTTCAATATTGAAGACACCTGGTGCCACACTCTAATCAGCTAATTAACTCAAAACACCTGCAAAAGCCTTTAAATGGTCTCTCAGTCTAGTTCTGTAGGCTACACAATCATGGGGAAGACTGCTGACTTGACAGTTGTCCAAAAGATGACCATTGACACCTTGCATAAGGAGGGCAAGACACAAAAGGTCATTGCTAAAGAGGCTGGCTGTTCACAGAGCTCTGTGTCCAAGCACATTAATAGAGAGGCGAAGGGAAGGACGTGGTAAAAAAAGATGTGGTAGAAAAAAAAGTGTACAAGCAATAGGGATAACCGCACCCTGGAGAAGATTGTGAAACAAAACCCATTCAAAAATGTGGGGGAGATTCACAAAGAGTGTACTGCAGCTAGAGTCAGTGCTTGAAGAACCACCACGCACAGACGTATGCAAGACATGGGTTTCAGCTGTCGCATTCCTTGTGTCAAGCCACTCTTGAACAAGAGACAGCGTCAGAAGCGTCTTGCCTGGGCTAAAGACAAAAAGGACTCGACTGCTGCTGAGTGGTCCAAAGTTATGTTCTCTGATGAAAGTAAATTTTGCATTTCCTTTGGAAATCAAGGTCCCAGAGTCTGGAGGAAGAGAGGAGACGCACATAATCCACATTGCTTGATGTCCAGTGTAAAGTTTCCACAGTCATTGATGGTTTGGGGTGCCATGTCATCTGCTGGTGTTGGTCCATTATTGTGTTTTCTGAGGTCCAAGGTCAACGCAGCCGTCTACCAGGAAGTTTTAGAGCACTTCATGCTTCCTGCTGCTGACCAACTTTATGGAGATGCAGATTTAATTTTCCAACAGGACTTGGCACCTGCACACACTGCCAAAGCTACCAGTACCTGGTTTAAGGACCATGGTATCCCTGTTCTTGATTGGCCAGCAAACTCGCCTGACCTTAACCCCATAGAAAACCTATGGGGTATTGTGAAGAGGAAGATGCAATACGCCAGACCCAACAATTCAGAAGAGCTGAAGGCCACTATCAGAGCAACATGGGCTCTCCTAACACCTGAGCAGTGCCACAGACTGATCGACTCCATGCCACGCCGCATTGCTGCAGTAATCCAGGCCAAAGGAGCCCCAACTAAATATTGAGTGCTGTACATGCTCATACTTTTCATGTTCATACTTTTCAGTTGGCCAACATTTCTAAAAATATTTTTTTTTGCATTGGTCTTAATTGATATTCTAATTTTCTGAGATACTGAATTTGGGACTTTCATTAGTTGTCAGTTATAATCATCAAAATTAAAGGAAATAAACATTTTAAATATATCAGTCTGTGTGTAATGAATTAATCTAATATACAAGTTTCACTTTTTGGATGGTATTACTGAAATAAATCAACTTTTTCATGATATTCTAATTTTATGACCAGCACCTGTATACAGTATATGTGTGTGTGTGTGTGTGTGTGTGTATTACATACATAAACACACACAACTGTAAACAGAAATGCAAGGGGGTAAAATTATTTTTTCTGAAAACATTTAATTTTGATTTCTAAGTGCACAAATGATGTCTAAGTGGTTTCACACATGGTCACTGGCTGTAGGTCATCAGTAAATGAGTGTGGCATTTAAATGGCAGTGTTTCCCAAATTAAACACAAGAGCTGTTAGTTTCAAATGATGTGTGTATTGTAGAGAACTGTGTTTAGTGTTTAAAACTTTTGCAAAAGGTTTGTTTTACAATATCAAACTAAGTTTAAAGCATGCAATGTGCTTAGAGTTTTGGTCTAAAGACTTGGTCTAAAGATAAAATATATGAGTGAACGAAGTGGGCCTCAAGTACCACTTTAGTGTCTAAGCAGTTCTAAAAAACTGTAGCATATTGCTTTATCTGAAGGGAGTATTTATGCTTAACATGGTGTGGACATAAATTACTGATCCACAAAATAAATTATGTCTGATGTGAGAAGACATGTACAGGATAGCTGATCTGGAATGAGACAAATGCAATAGAAATGTGTGTGTACTTGTTGTGTGAAATACTTTGTGTGTGTGTGTGTGTGAGCGTGTTTTTATATATGTGAGTGTGTGTGCGTTTATATATGTCTGTATGTGTGTGTGTGTGTGCGTGCTTGTGTGTTTTGTCTGAGTGTATGTGTGTTTTTATATATGTGTGTATGTTTATGTATGTCGGTGTTTGTGTGTGAGTGTGAGTGTGTGTGTGTGTTTGTGTAGAGGGGGGTGGGCTCTGCTCAGACAAAGAGACACATGGCAGGGTGGAGCTCAGCAGCTGTTCTCCGGACCACACTCCTCTTTTGTTCATCATCACTGTGACGCTCCATGTCTAGTCCTTGATTATGAAAGTCATAAACATGCACTTTCCCAACAGATAAACTAGACAGCATTCTCTCTCTGCATCTGCTCTGTGAACACATTTGGAACACTGGAACAACATTCAGTCTTAAAGACAGTGAAGTAGCTAACAAGCTTTGTAGAGACTTAATAGGATTGTGGGAGACTTACTTTAAAAACTCCTTTGTGAGAAAGAAGTGCGTTTAATTGTATTGAACACACTCTTGTAATGCACTTCAAACCTTAAAAATATATATACCAAAAAAACTGTACATGCAGATCATATAATATAAATGATTATAAGTTATTATGTTTCCACAATATTTTGTTGTGTTTTGAAAGCTGTACACTTGGGGAGTTAAATACCATATTAAAGCACATGTAAAGTACTATTTTTATTTTTAACTCTGTTTTTCAGTATTACATCTACAGTAATATTTCAAATGTACTAAACTGCTGCTTCATTGTTACAAATTATAAATCTATTTAAATACACACTAGAAATTAGCCAACATTAAATACAATTTTAGTTTGCCATAGTAGCCTACATTCAACATTAAACTTTGTTCATATTTCACTTTAAATGTATTGAAATCAAGAAATTACATATATAGATGTACGTAAGTCCTACTGAAGTATGTCAGAAACATTTCTTAAATTCAACTAATTGCATTTATTGCATAAATGTGAATTTTCATTTAACCCCGACATTCAATTAAGTGCCAGAAAACATTAAATTCAATTCACACTTCCATATTCTTTTAAAGTGTATTATTATTTAGCTACCTAATAAATAGGCCTACTTCTATTTCACAGGGGTTGGCATATCAGATTTATTTGGTTAATTTATCCTAATTGTCAGCAATCATTTGACATTAAGTGCCTCTGTTTTCACTGGTAAGTGAAAAGATTGTCAATTAAAAAATATTTAACAATTTAACTATTTACATCTCTGCTTGACACCAGCGTTTACATGCAATTGATATCCGATTCATTAACAAATGATTCGTTTGAGTCGGTTCTTTGAAATGAACCGGTTCGTACATCATTCTCAAAGTAATAAAGGTGGAGTTTGTTGGTATCCGTGTGAAGAAAGTAGCACAAATCATTACAATTATTAGCCTTTCACTGTTATGCGTAAAATAAATGCGATAATTACTAAATGTATCTCATTCTACTTTGTCTATGTTATTAACTTGCAGTAGCTGTGAAAATCAGTGAGCTTTTATTATTAGCTTTTACTGTGGCTATTGAATCAGTATAAGAGATCCAAATACATTCAGACTACTTTAAAATATAATAAACATTTATTAAAACATGACATCAGGGTAGGCCACTCGTCATGTCGTGAATCAATGTTTGAACCGGTTCAGTACTGTTCGAGAGAACCGATTCGGGTAAATGAGCCGGGCTTCACGAGCCTAGTTTTGGCGCCGCCTGGTGGCTAAAACCACACACGACACCCGGCTGGACATGGAGGGAGGAGCCCAGCAGAGCAGACAATCAAGTCCAGTGTGCGCAACCACTAACATCAGCAAAAGAACAGAATAAAGACGTCTGCGTCAACCGAGATCAAACCATGTCTTACCAGGGCAAAAAGAATATCCCAAAAATCACTGTAAGTTCATGCATTTATATTCATATTTCAATGCGTATTTTCTTTCAGAGTGGCTTTGATCTGAACGTTTCTAACAAAAATAAATGTCAGGCTGCAGGCGTGTCAGAGAATGTGGGTTAAACTGATAGAGAGGAATTGAGCCTGATTCTAGTTCAGATGAGTTTTTTGGAAGGAATCATATTCCAAGTGCAATATCATTATCATGATTGTTTTTATCAATATACTGATTCTTACAGTCTTTTCCGAATATTGTAGATAAAAGGAAATGTTGTGTTGAGCCGGTGTACTGCAGCAAGAAAATCACGCCCATAACTGAGCCTGCTACATACTACATACACCCAGCAGCACACAAAGACATCAGGCTGATTTTAAAAGGATATTTGTAAAGGTTGAGTGCGTGTGCATGGGTCTTCGAGAGGTTTTTGTAATCATTTGCAGTGCAGTGTTGGGGTTTTTACAGTGATGTTCTTTGTCTCGGAGATCCTCATGGTGCTGATGCTGTTAGACTGCGCAGTCCGGGCGCACGAGCATTGCACGGATTTCGCACAGCCTAGCCTATTATTTGCTCTTTCATATTGTGATTTTGAAAAGACGTGTCCAAAATGTGCAATAATCGCGCAAGAGATTGTCATATTTAAATACGTGTTACTGAAGAGCGTTTCTCTTGTGTGTGCTGAGGTGAGGAGAGGTGAGGAGAGGAGAGGAGAGGAGAGGAGAGGTAAGGAGAGGAGAGGAGAGGAGAGGAGAGGAGAGGAGAGGAGAGGAGAGGAGAGAGGTAAGGAGAGGAGAGGAGAGGAGAGGAGTGGAGAGGTGAGGAGAGGAGAGGAGAGGAGAGGAGAGGAGAGAGAGGTGTGGTGAGGTGAGGAGAGGAGAGGTGAAGTGAGGTGTGGTGAGGAGAGGTGAGGAGAGGAGAGGAGTGGAGAGGAGAGGTGAGGTGTGGTGAGGAGAGGAGAGGAGAGGAGAGGAGAGGAGAGGAGAGGATAGGAGAGGAGAGGAGAGGAGAGGAGAGGAGAGGTGTGGTGAGGAGAGGAGAGGAGAGGAGAGGTGTGGTGAGGAGAGGAGAGGAGAGGAGAGGTGTGGTGAGGAGAGGAGAGGAGAGGAGATGTGAGGAGAGGAGAGGAGTGGAGAGGAGAGGAGAGGAGTGGAGAGGAGAGGAGAGGAGAGGAGAGGAGAGGAGATGAGAGGAGAGGAGAGGAGAGGAGAGGAGAGGAGAGGAGTGGAGAGGAGAGGAGAGGAGAGGAGTGGAGAGGAGAGGAGAGGAGAGGAGAGGAGAGGAGTGGAGAGGAGAGGAGAGGAGAGGAGATGAGATGAGATGAGATGAGATGAGATGAGATGAGATGAGAGGAGAGGAGCGGAGAGGAGAGGCGTGGTGAGGAGAGGAGATGAGATGAGAGGAGAGGAGAGGAGAGGAGAGGAGAGGCGTGGTGAGGAGAGGAGAGGAGAGGAGAGGAGAGGAGAGGAGATGAGATGAGATGAGATGAGATGAGATGAGAGGAGAGGAGAGGAGTGGAGAGGAGAGGCGTGGTGAGGAGAGGAGAGGAGTGGAGAGGAGAGGAGAGGCGTGGTGAGGAGAGGAGAGGAGAGGAGAGGAGAGGAGAGGAGAGGCGTGGTGAGGAGAGGAGAGGAGAGGAGAGGAGAGGAGATGTGAGGAGAGGAGAGGCGTGGTGAGGAGAGGAGAGGAGAGGAGAGGAGTGGAGAGGAGAGGCGTGGTGAGGAGAGGAGAGGAGTGGAGAGGAGAGGAGAGGCGTGGTGAGGAGAGGAGAGGAGATGTGAGGAGAGGAGTGGAGAGGAGAGGCGTGGTGAGGAGAGGAGAGGAGTGGAGAGGAGAGGAGAGGAGAGGAGAGGTGTGGAGAGGAGAGGAGAGGAGAGGAGAGGAGATGAGATGAGAGGAGAGGAGAGGAGATGAGATGAGAGGAGAGGAGCGGAGAGGAGAGGCGTGGTTTTCTCTTTCTCTGACTGACGCTGCTGTCAGATGCTCTGGACATCAATATTATTGTTCAGCAGTGACCTACCCAAAAGAGCCATCCATCTCTGCACATTAGCATCAGGCCTGCAGACCTGTCTGAATACACAGTGCTGTCGCTTACCACAGGCGATCATTGAGGTCATTTGGTCCTCCAGCCCAGTTAGTAAAATCTGTCCAAAATCGCCTTTACTGGATATGAGGCTACCAGAGGGGTATGTTTAATTAGTGGTAAAACCCTTTTTGGTATGTTTTGTGTGAAATAATTTTCTATTTACAAAGTTTTTTTGTTCCTCCAGTGTTGAAATATTGTAACCAAGCGGTTTATTTTAGTTCATAAGCCTATCACGAGTTTACCCGCCCCCTTTTGATTGACATGAAATAATGAGCTCTGATCATTGGCTGTTTTTAAATAATCGGCAGCTGTCCGATATTGCAGAAATGACATTTATCGTAGAAAGTTATTGCAGAGGATGCTGACGCCATCATAGTGCAGAGCCAGATAATACATTAATACTATGGGGCTACATAATTAATGTAGTATATTACTTTAGCATTGGAATGAAATGATATTATACTTGTGTCCCCTCAAAACATGACTCCCCTGACTATAACATCCTGGATAACTCGGGCGTAGGGCAGGGTGGATGTGTTGAAGTCTAACAGAGCTTGGTCATCATGTTGATGGTGAGCTCCAGTGTTTTGACTGCTATGTTGGCAGAAAAGAAGAAACTCTCATGAGCGGATGGTAAATATTTTGGTCACCAGGCAACAAGGCTGCAGCTCTGGATGCATGCAGAGAGGTTTTCTTCAATCCCGCACAAGCATGGCTAATGCTCCACGCCTTAATGTCCTCTGGCTCAGCTTTCTTTGGCTGTATCTCCCCCACTCCCTATGCACACTTAACAAATGACAGCACTGTTTGTGTGCTCAGATTGGACTCTGGCATTCGTCGAACTGTCTGTCCCTGTGAGTCAATACACTTTCTGCACATTTACATCTTTGCTTTGTCAGCATCCTGCTGAAATCCTTCAGTTTCTTGTCCCAGAATATATCCCTTTGTTGTCTTTCATAGACAACAAAGGGATATATTCTGGGACAAGAAACTGGAGAAAAGAACATCTTTCATAGAGAACATAGATTTATTGAAATTATTCATGTTTGAATCATGTTCTTTAGATTTAAGGTTGCCTATTTTTGTAGTTCCACTCTGGACTCATTTAAGCTTATATACTGAATGATTAGTTCAGTGCTGTTTTTATGTGGCATGTTGTATCTACGCAGAGCAACCTGTGCATTGTAAAAGCACTCTTTAACATGATTTGAAATGCTTTCTTGTTGGTTTCAAAACACAAAATGGTTCCTGTCAAGTTGTCTTTGCTAAAATAAAGATGAGATGGTTCCTTGTTCAAGCTTACGTTGTCTTTCGAGTTCTGAAGTGACACTGGTGACATGCCGTTATGAACTGATTATTCAGAAAAAATGTCACTCGGGTGATTTTGACCCTAAGTTGAAGTGATGCATGGAGCTACTGCAGCAAACCTCTCATCATGACTGAATTTTAAATAGCAGGACTTTAAATTTTAATTTGTGTAGTGGAGGAAATCAGTTTTGAATGTCTTGGTAATGTTAAGTTTTAAGGCTTTGTATGCAATAGAAATGTAAAAGTCTGTGTCCTTCTAGTCAAGTCAAATCCAAATGTATTCATATAGCACTTTCTTAACTTCACACTTTATTGTTGCGTTTAGCAGACGAGAGCTGGGTGATAATATAGTTTTGCTACAGTACAAGCAATCAAGTAGTTGAGATTTGCAATATAAAGAAAAATACTTATATATCCAGCTTTATATGAAGAGCTTCATCCAGTGGAGACAGTGAAACAGCACTGATGCAGTGAGTGATTCATGATTCCCCAGACAGACTGACCACAGGTCCATATGAGCTCAATCATTTATGCTTTAAAGTAGCACTCAGGGTTCCTGCTATATTGATTTTTATGCAGTGTGTTTTTGATTCTCCGTGTTCATTGTATTACATTGCATGTTTTATTACATTTGTATGTTCAATAGCACATCACTAACAGAGTCAGTGGTTCTCAAAGTGTGGCACTCAGGCTCCCTCTAGTGGTTACGCAGAGGAATCCCTAAATTAAATATAAATTAATGTTAAAACACAATAAATTTCAATTTAATCTTTATTTGAGTAAAGCTGTGTTTTTAGTTTTTTTTTTGTTTTTACATTAAAGTACAGTACAGTTTTTATTTACTTTTAGGTACAACACATTTTAATTTAAACATTATTTAAGTTTTTTATTGACCTGTTTGTAAGCACTGTGCAGTTTCAGGTTCAATGTTTTAGGAATAAAACTGGCTATTTTTTTAACTGTGCAGAGCAGTAGCTGAATAGGCCTACTACGCAGCTGTATTTTAATGTTGGTCATTATGGTGGTACCATTTTCTGAGGTGGTACTAAGAAGTTTGATGTTCTCTGCTGTTGATTATTTAGCTATTCATTTGTAAGTTTCACCACTTGTTGGAGCTTTAAATTGAATGATGTCTGTTTGCATCCAGTCCATAAATTCTCAAAAATTTGTTTCTAAATCAAGATAGTTGTAGAAAAGCAAGCTTTCAGCAATGTGTAGAACTTGCATGCAACTTGAATTAAAACTCTTAACATTTTTGCAATCTAAATATAAATATAAAGTATGAAAATGTTACATTTGTTTTGCAGTCTAAATAAGTATCCTCATTCTCTCTCTCTCTGTTTCGGTCTCGTGTTTTCTCAGTGCGAGAGGCTCCTGATTAAAGGCGGTCGGATTGTGAACGATGACCAGTCCTTCTATGCAGACATCTATATGGAGGATGGAGTCATCAAGTAAGCTGCGTTCACATGCACACATATACTTGTATATATAAATGTAATGAATTATTATTATTATATACAGTACAACCGTACTGGATCTAAATACAGGTTCTTGTTTCTAACTGAAATTAAAGCCATACCCATATTTATCAGCATCGTTGATTAAATAACTGCTGTTTTTAATGTTAAACTCATACCAGACTTTCAACCTAAAGCAACAACTCATATTTTGATTAATTGTTTTTGAGAACTGCTTACTCCTGCTTTGAACAAAGCCAGCTAATATTTATATTAAAAGTCAGCATGACTAATTTGTAAATGCATGCTATGTTATGTGTGTTTCATTACAAAGAAAATCTTTAATCAAAATGCCTTAACTCAAACATATGAGTGTATGTGTTACACTGAAAATCTTGTGAAAACAATAATTTGACATGTATCATATATCATTTTTACACATAGCATTTTTAAATAATGAGTACCTTAATTAGAAAATGAATGTTAATAATATACAAACTTTTAGTTATGATATATTGACAGCCTTAACCAATCTCTCCACGTAATAAAAATCTCAAATTATTGATATTTTTAATATTCTGACCATTACTCAAAATAATGAGGCTCTACAGGCATCTACAGACCAAATAAGTTTTGGTCACACTTTATTTTATTTCTGGCTATTGACAAACCATTAACTATGACTCAATAAACTCCTAATTTGGTGCTTATTAATAGTCAGTAAGGTATTTGTTGATATTAGACATTGGGTAGGATCAGGGATGCAGAATATGTTATTTTCTAACTACTAATAAACAGTCAATATGCTAGTAATATGCATGCTAATAAGCAACTAGTTAATAGTGAGAATTGGTGCCTAAACTAAAGTGTTACCGATTTTGGCAACACTTTATAATAACTGCACACTATGAATCATAAGTTAAGCATGAGTAAATAGTTAATTCATCCGTTATAAAGCATTTACAGCAGATTTAAAGACTCATTTATCTCCCAAACAGAAAAGTTAAACACAAAGGGATACAGAACACAGAAATATTTATTTCAAGATGCAAAAAATGAAACTGTACAACTGTACACTTGATTAAAAAATGAAAAATAAACCTCTGCAATTTCATAGAAAAAAAAATAAATAAAAATTCTAGTGTACAGTTTCATTTTTTTGCATCTTGAAATAAATATTTCTGAGTTCTGTATCCCTCTGTGTTGTGTTGGTTTATTTTTTTCTGTTGGGAAGATAACTGAGCCTTTAAATCTCCTTTGTACTAGATATGCTTATAAATCAAGAACAAGGCATTTATAGCTGTGTTCATAAACTGCTTACTAATGACTATTAATGATGTGGATAATGCTTTATAAAGGATGGACTGACTATTTACTAATGCTTACCTAATGATTCATAGCGTGCAGTTACTATAAAGTGTTACCAAAAAAAAAACCTGATAAAAAAAATTGTAATTTCCTCATCAATTCATTAACATTTATCCCATATTGTCTTTCTGAATTATCATCTTCTGTCAACTTCAAGGCAAATTGGAGACAACCTGATAGTCCCAGGAGGGGTGAAGACCATTGAGGCCGATGGGAAGATGGTGATTCCTGGAGGAATTGACATCCACACCCACCTACAGATGCCCTTCAGGGGAACAACCACTGTGGATGATTTTACCCAGGGCACCAAGGCTGCTCTTGCTGGAGGAACCACCATGATCGGTGAGATCTGTGGAAGATTTATCTGCAGTGGTTTGAATTGAGGGGATAGTTCACCCAAAAATGAACATCAGCTGTTAATTTACTCGACTTCTGGCCATCCAAGATGTAGGTGACTGTTTTTTTCTTCAGTAAACAGTAAAGATTTTTAGCTGAAATTTAGCAAGTCACTTGAAATTTTTACTGTCACTTGAGAGCCTAAAAAAATATCAGACAAGACAAAATTAATCAACAATATTTTGAGGTCTTATGAAGCGAAACGATCGGTCTGTGCAAGAAACTGCACATAATTTAGTAGTTTGTTTATGTAATCATGCAGTGACATCAAGTTTAGACAGTTATGTTAGTTAAGCACCCAATAATGATGGGAAACATGGATGTTTCACATATCTAAAACATATAAAGTTAATAAACTAATCTTTATCAGCTCAAATATATATATATATATATTTTATTGAGTGGAAAGTACAAACATAATTATTGAGACAAAAGACATAGTCTGGGGGAGGAAACATGATGATTCAAAAATTCAAATAAATTCAATCAGCGGGCAAAGTTTGAAGGGAGTGAAAATATATTATAAAATTTTGCCATTTATCAGAACCATAACTGGCATGCCGAGAGCATCTTATCTTTTCCAACTTCAAAAAGTACATGGTATCCACAAGCCACTGTGAGAAACCTGGGGTTTGTTGGACTTCCAAAGAAATAAAATTTGTCATCTAGCCAATAAAGAAGCGAAGGCAAGTACATCTAACTGTTTAGATGTAAACTGAGTCCAAACTCTAGGAACCCCACAGATTGCAGTAGCAGGGCAGACATCAACTTTGGTTTTAAATATTTTGGACATAGTCTCAACATAATTGTTCCAATAGTTACAAAGTACTGGACAGAAAAAAACAAACAAACATATGACTCAGATTACAGGGTGACATGTGACATCTAACACAACTGTCGTCAACACTGGAATACATTGCGGAGAGTTGTGGTTTGGAGTAATGAACCCTATGCAGTATTTTAACTGTATGACTGAAAGTCGAGCACATATTGAACTTGAGTGGATTCTATTAACATCAGCTCAAATTTTGTGTGTGTGTGTGTGTGTGGGTGTGCGTGTGCGTGTGTGTGTGTGGGGGGGGTGTGAGTGTGTATGAGTGTGTGTGTGTGCGTGCGTGTGTGTGTGTGTGTGTGAGTGTGTGCATGTTTATGTGGTTTATGAGGACACTGCCTATGTCCCCGTAATTCAAAAGGCTTAAAAAACATACTAAATGGTGTTTTTTTGAAAATCTAAAAATGCACAAAGTCTCCTGTGAGGGCTAAGTTTAGGTGTAGGGTTGGTGTAGGGCAATAGCACACACAGTTTGTTCAGTATAAAAACCATTACGCCTATGGAGAGTCCCCATAAACCACAAAAACCAACATGTGTGTGTGTGCATGTGTGTGTGTGTGTGCATATGTGTGTGTGTGTGTGTGTGTGTGTGTGTGTGTGTGTGTGTGCATGTGTGTGTGTGTGTATACGTGTGTGTGTGTGTGTTAATGAAAAGGGATAAACATTGACAACAATATTAGGCTTCCGGCGACCACACAAAGCTCCTGTATGCATCCCACGGTGAAATTCTAGTAGCGTGGAAAGACAGCAGGCTTTTCTGACTGCTGCAGGCTACAGATCATGAAGAAAAAGTGACAACAGCTGGAGAATAAGAGTGGGTTGTTGTACAGTAAACATTGTGTTTACCAGGGACCGTTAGCACTGATTCCTTTTAGAGTAAAAATCCAGCTGTATACATCCCTTTGTTCCCAGAGGAATTGTGCTAGATCATACATGCAGATATGGAGACAATGAAGAAGCAGTGAAATATTGAGAGGCTCCTCACTGAATCTGATTGTATGTTCCTGGCCTAATGGTCCGAAAATATTAGCAGTAGTAATGCAATCTGATTCTGGGAAACACATTCTGATTCTGATTCTAAAACGATTCATTATATACTTTTTAAATTTTTTTATATTAATGAACGAGTTGACCAAATTTGGATTAAGAAATTAGAAACAAACAATGAATTAATACAACTGGATGGTATTTAGTTAGGAACTAACTAAAAATACAAGCAAATATAAAGTAACACTTTACAAATAATGGACACAAAGTAAGTATATGAAAGTTTTCCAGACAAGGACAGTCAGTGAGGGATAAAAAAATAAATAAATAAATAAAACAAGTACAGAATTGATTCAGAATCATTCAAAAGGGCCTCATGGTGCAGCAAGGAATCCCAGAAAATACTCTGAAATCATTATTGCAATTATATTTAAAGCAATAAATGAAAAAAAAAATAAACAAAAATAAAATAAATGTAAAATAAAATCAAGTTCCATTGACTCAGTCATCAAAAAAATGTTAATATTAATGTAAATCAAACCTGCTCCAGCTGCTTGTATGCAGCATCTTTGATTGGACTGTTATTAATATGCAGTGGATGCATCTCAGTTTAAATGAAATGAGCAAAGGCAAAGCTTTGGTTTGTTTATATGAAGAGATTTCTTTTATTTGGATGATTTATTTATTTGATTTGGGATTTGTTTGAAATTTATTTAGTTTTGTTATGTGACACAATTAATTTTCACAAATAAATGTGCAGCATTTTCTCTGGGCAATAATAAAAACACATATTTTCATTTATAATGTGTCCTAAATCTTATTTTATTATGGTAAGTATTGTGAATCATAAGGCATCGTGAGTTGAGTGAATGGTAACAATTTCTTGCTCTTAGAAAAATAGCCTTCCTAGATGATTCAGACAGCTTTAGAGCTCCAATTTACACACATTTTATTTACACACAAGTTATTTAATACAAATATGAGCTGTGTTGTCTGAACAAGCCTCTGTCATGTGTGTCACCTGCAGTGGATCATGTGATCCCGGAGCCGGGCTCCAGTCTGGTGGAGGCCTTCGATCGCTGGCGTGAGTGGGCGGATGAGAAAGCGTGCTGTGATTACTCTCTGCATGTGGACATCACCCACTGGAACGATAGCATCAAACAAGAGGCCCTGAGTCTCATTAAGGAAAAAGGTGGGAGATCTTTTACTATTACACATTTTTAAGATTGCTTACAGGCCTGGGGTGTAGTGTCTGGGTATGCAGGTGCATATGGGCCCGGGCAGATTGGGGGTCCGCCAAGCCGAGGGAGAACGCTTAATTGAAATGAGGGAGGAAATAGATCCCTGCACAGGCCTCAAATCTAGGCCCTAGTTGGGCCCTTGTCCCTCAGCTTATCAGAATACCCGAGTCTGACTGAAGCCCATGTTTTGTTTCTCTCTTTACACAGCTGCTTTTGCAGCCATTAAAACAGTTCAGTTTTGGTTATATTTTTTTTTTTTCGTTTCTTTATTAAGTTAATTTAGAAATATGTTTTGAACATTTTATGTTTGTTAAATTCAAATTTTTGTTTTTTAAAATAACGACCAAGCAGCCAGAGTTGAGCATATAAAACACTTCATGCATTTCACAATATTAATTAAAAAAATGAACCTAGATAAATGTGCGTTATTAGGCACATATTCAATCTTTGTGCGGAGCTACAGCACGCTTTACAGGACATGGAGGCGCCGACGCAATCACTTGCATTTTTTTTCTTAATAAGAGTGAAAACTGAAAATACGCCGTCATAAAATATCTATAGAATGCTTTAAATGACTACTTTAACATGAAATAATTCAAATCGAAAAATAAAAACTCTTTTAGTATGTAATCCGTAAAGATGCATTTCTCTCTAAAGGCGCGTCCAATGAGGAGACGGCGAGTCAGGATCGTCAGCTTCATCTTTGCGACACTGACTCAGAAAACACTAGTTTATAAATAAAGAATTCAAATATCTCCTTACTATTTTTTTCTGTCTTTGTTTGTTTGTTGTGCCAAGATTGTGTTTGCAAGCAGTACAAATAGCCTACAGCGGCATTTTAGTGCCATGTTGAAAAATAAATAACTAAATAAGATTAAAGTCATAATATTTTAAGAATGAAGTCAAAATTACGATAATAAAATCATGTTGCGTGAAGTTAATGTGAAAATTCCACCTATGCCTGTCATTCTTCACATTTAACATGAAAAACAGCAATAAAACGTAGGCTTATTGACATTTTTGAAGCTCTGATTGATCGATTTCATGAGAATTGTTGTGAAATTGTTCTCATTTTTTCAACATGCATTCAAATATTCATGTTTATTTTGTGCTGCAAATATTAAAGAGGAAAATATCATTGATGCCGCTTGAACTGAGGCGTATATAGTTATCTCACTACAAATTAAAGAGCGTAAAAACATATTGATTGTTTGTATTTCATCATAAAATTGACAGAAGGCTAAGACTTTGTGTTATAGTAAAAGTAACAAAGCACAAAGCTTATTGCGATTAACAAAACATGCACACAACATGCAAAACATTACGCATCTCTTTCAAAACTATTTTAACTCTTATAAAGATTGTGTTTTTGCACAGTAACTCTACAGCATCAAACAATTGGCCATATACACACCAAACTACACATGGATATGACCACTATTTTGTGTGTTTTTTGCTTGTTCAGTGTGCAGTGGAGCTGACTTGAGCTGTATAATGATACTATCGCCGCAGTTTTGCAGACTTGGTCTGAAGGTTCAAATTTGAATTGTTGAATTGTTCAAAAATGGTCTAGCATACTAAAAAAAAAAACCCCTCTGAAGTTATAAATATACGCAGTATAATATCCCAGAGGGAATGTGTTGTGATTTGACAAGTTATTTTTGGTCATTTGAACTATTTCTGAAAATGATGCTCAGAAACAAGCTGCTTTATTACAGCTTATCCTACAAATGAGCATGGAATCTGTTCTGCTGCATATTACCATGTGCAAACTAATGTGCTATTTTTTTTATTATAATAAATAGATATTAATAGTGACATTTATTTTCAGGTGCAGTATTTTCAGAAATCTTACTGAGCGTGAATCATCACTTTATATTGTTTAATGTTTTGCCCCATTCTCGTATTCGTAATGGATAAAACCTCCACCCTACTTTTTTTTATTTTCTAGTTTGAGAATTAGAAATGCATATCATTATGAAAAAAAAAAAGGTTGTGAATGCTGGCAGAGTTGATGATTTATTGGTTCTGTCCAAATAGGAGTGAACTCTTTCCAGGTCTATATGGCTTATAAAGACCTCTATCAGATGAGCAACAATGAGGTAAGCTAAAGAAAGGATTATAAAGAAACCATAGTTATTTTTTATTTATGAATGAATTTATGTATTAGTTTGTTTGTAAAAAAACAGAATAGTGTTGTGGATAAACACATTCTTTCATTCTTTCTGTTGGGAGTTATTTCTATCTGATCTGACCCTTAAAAAGGACTTTTGTTGGTGTAACGTTATGTTGTGTTTTCTGTTCACAAATCTCTCCTCACAGCATTTATATGAAAATGCCTTAATTTTCTTTAAAAACAAGATTAGAGTAGATTTCCACCATTCGTACAGTTTACTTTATCTCACTGTTACAAAAAAGTTGCATTAAAGCTATTTTCACTCTATTTCTATGTGTGTATGAACAGCTTTATGAGATCTTCACCTTCCTTGGAGAGCATGGAGGAATTGCACAGGTCCACGCTGAAAATGGAGAAATAATCGCTGAGGTATGTGAACCTTATGAATATTAAAGAGGTCATGAAATGGAGAATCAAAAGACGTTACCATGCATTAACGTGTGTCATTGTCATATATAAATCAAGGAGGAGTCCATCGATCACAAGAGCCATACTGCTGTTAGCTAAAGAAAGAGCTTTTTTGGTGCAAAAAACGATATAAAAATCTGAAAGTGCATTTTATGTGAATATGTAAGGACTCGTGTAAAGACATTGTTTGTGGTTTCTGCATTAGTAAATCGATTAACATCACACTGTTCCTGTCAGTAGGATGAAAACCATCTGTTCTCTATATTGTGATTGTTTTGTATACAGACAGCAATCGTAGATGGTTCTCTTTATAATTTAAATGATTTGATGATTACGCAGGATAAACAGTTCCTTTAATGGCATTGTTCATGCACCACATATGTTAAAAAAGCATGCATAATACAGGTACAATGCAAAGAGTGACAGAACAGAGACTCATCTCGTCTGTGTGTTGTTCAGGAGCAGAACCGTATGCTGGAGATGGGCATCACCGGACCCGAGGGACACGTTCTCAGCCGTCCAGAGGAGGTCAGTGAGCACAAACACAGTATAGGAGTTTGTTAGTGCTATAACATCACTGCAGGCCCTGAGAAATATTTGATTCTCAATGTAAAACTCACTATAAGACACGGAGCTTTATTAAATCTGTTGCATCAATCTGATTTCATGTTGAAAACTGTCCAAAGATTGAATTAGTCTGGCATCAGTCTATCAGTGATCTTTCGCAGACATGATCCTTTATCTGGCTTTATTGAGGTCAGCCAAGAAAGTGGGGAGGGGAACTAGATTTGTAAGGTATTTTAGCTGTGCGTAAAACTAAATCCAAAGAGTGTGTGTTTGTGACTGTGTATCAGCTTTTGAGTTAGGCTGAATCTCTGTGTGTGTGTGTGTGTAGCTGGAGGCTGAAGCAGTGTTTCGAGCCGTCACTATTGCCAGTCAAACCAACTGTCCGCTCTACGTGACCCGTGTGATGAGCAAGAGCGCTGCTGACATCATCTCACAGGCCAGGAAAAAAGGTACACAACATCACATACATTTAAAGCCTGATCACCAATCAGTAAAAACAGGAATATGTTTAAAATACATTTACTTCATACTAAGTACAGTTCAAATCTATTAACATATTTACTGACATATCGCTCGAGAAAAATTCTAATTAAACTTTATTTGGAGTACTGCTTGTGCACAATGCACCTTTCTCAGTATTTAGCCTGAAATGTGTATTAATGTCACTATTGATGAGTATTGTATGATTTTGGAATAATAATGGTCTTTAAATGCCAGATGTTTAAAGTGTAACTGAAGTATACTTGCAATATCTGCACTTTAGCACAATCAAATATCCTTTAGTATATCTTTAGTTAGACCTCAGCACTACTTCTGCTCAATTATAGTGTATTAAGTACAAAATGAGTTGTTCTAATTTAGCAGACTTTAAGTATACAAGTTTAGTATACTAAAAGCACAATTGCAGGGTACTTTTATTAAGTATATAAATATGTAAATGAATTTGTAGTATACTTTGAATAAAATAAATGTATTTCAAATATGGTTTAGTATTTTTATTGTTCACTAGGATGGTAAATCATCAAACAATAAACAAGGTAACACTTTATTTTAAGGTGTCCTTATTACACGTTACAAATAAATTATGCATTAATTACATGTAAGTAACCCTAAACCAAACCCTAACCATATAGTAAGTACATGTAGTTAATTAATATTGCTCAGTACTTAAATGTATAATTACACTGTAACCATAAATTAAAAAATAACATAAATAATAAAATAATTTAACAAAAAAAGCCTTTAAAGTTTAGATGTAATGAATGTCTCATAATGTGGCAATATGAATATAAATGTCTATATATATTTTTTGAATAATGGACAGAATCTATTCTTATTTCAGTACTATAGCAAAAACCGTTGCAAGTACTTTTTTATTTAAATATTAAATAAATAAAATTGTCTGTTACTGCTATTAATAATAATAAGTAAATAAAATGTTAAAACATTAGCATATAGACGTTAAATATTGTTTGATTATGTAATTGCGTTGCATTAAAAAGATCAAATGAATGTAATAAAATGACAAAGAAACACAGGTTAGCACCAAATCAAACATTACAATTTCAGATTCAGTCACACATTTTAATATAGTCATACCTCCTGAAACTTTGCAGTGTGTATTTAACAGCATGAAAATAAAACTTTTATTTAAATTATGAATGGGTTGTATACAGAACTCAAAACACTCCCTTTATAATCAGTGAAAACTCCCATTACAATAAAACAAATCTATCTGTACTGCGCAATGAATCTCGTTTACATCATGTTTATACTTTTTTTTCAATTTGCAACTTACTTGTGACTTGAAAGACTCTGATTGGCCATTGTGCTCACGTGCTCAACATACATGTCTGTGATTGGCTACAAGCTCTAAGCTGCAAAAACACATTGTAAATAGAAACCTTTGACACTCTTCACAGAGCGTTCTCACAGATATATGAATGTTGGAAAGCAGCTGCTGATTAGTCGCTTATTATGTACTTTTGACAACACAATTTGTAATATTTACCACATTTCATATAGAATTGTGTGAATACAAGCAAAGTTCTGGAGAAGTTTCCGAGTGAGCTGAGGTTTCTGGGAAACAAGGTGCAGAACACGATGAAATGTCTGATAAAATAAGAAATCACAGCAGGAGCATGTCAGCAGCGTAACGCTTGAGCTTTCACAGATGTTGACTAGTTTACACATCTCATCTGAGTTAAACCTCTGTTGAGTTACACTCATCGTTGACATATATATTCATGACAGTAATGACCTTCGGTTGGATAGCATGTGTGTAAATAACAGTTTAATTATTATAAATGTATTATTATTCATTTGTCATCTGTCTATACATTATTTGCACTCTATGAAATGTTATATGCACTGGCCGTGTCTGTTGTAAGGTTCCACAATCCGTCATTATAATAGCTCTTGCTGTTTAGTTACTGTAAATCATTCAGATGCAATGCTCTTGCTATGGGAGACTCATACAGTGACCTAAACAGATGCAATGCATGTAAAAGGACTCTTCCATTTTAAAAAGTTAAGCATTAAATGGCACAGTTTTAGAGAAGTGTCAAGTACTCAGGAGTACAGAAGCCAGCTGATATAGTTTTAGACAACTATGGTTTTTTAAATGCAAATAAAGTGTAAATGCCACAAATAAATAAAAGTGTAAATGTTAAGGCTGTAAACGTACTGTATATATATATATTAAAAAAAAGGAATTAATTGCATGATATGCCAGTTAATCACAGATGAAGTTTCTCCTCTGGCTTTTATTTCTGGACTTCAGTTCAGTTATTCCCAGTGTAGCTACTGTAAAATTACTTAAAGAATTAATTCAGCCAAAAATGAAAATGGTCATATATTTAATCATTCAAAAGCGGTATACTGGTGATTTGTCAGTGAAATCAAAAAGAGGGAATTTTGACAAATAAATGAATAAATCACAGGGCTGTAAAATGATTAAATTCATCAAATTAATTACAGATTTACAATTATTCAGATTCAGATATGTTAAAAGGAAGCTCAGCCGCATTTGCTTGATATGCAAGAAAGAACTGGTTCAGTGGTTCTCGTGCATCAAGCAAGCACTTTTGAGCTTCACGTAATACCACAATTCATGTGTATGGGTGCTGATCGATGTTTATATGTGATTAAATGCTAAAATTAAATCATATAAAGGGAACATGACGGTGAAATAATTGGGTGAATGGGCTTTCAATGGAAACATCTTGCAGATTTCATTAAAAAAATATTTACATTCGTGTTTTGAAGATGAATGAAAGTCTTATGGTTTTGGAATGTTGTAAGTAAATGATTACAAAATTCTAATTTTTGGGCAAACTAATTATTTAGTGTAGTGTAGTGTAGTGTGCAACAGTTTTATGTCTCTGAAATGGTTGCTATAGCATTCCCAAAAGTGTGGTAAAATGTCTATTACGCTATTCATCAATCTTCTGGTGTGTTCAATTGGGTGCTCGTGGCCTAATGGAAGTCGTGGCCTAATGGTTAGAGAGTCGGACTCGTAATCGAAAGGTTGCGGGTTCGATTCCCCGGCCGGCAGGGATTGTAGGTGGGGGGGGGGAGTGAATGTCCAGCGCTTTCTCCACCCTCAATACCATGACTGAGGTGCCCTTGAGCAAGACACCGAACCCCCAACTGCTCCCCGGGCGCCGCAGCATGGCTGCCCACTGCTCCGGGTGTGTGTTCACGGTGTGTGTGTGTGTGTGTGTGTGTGTGCATTTGTTCACTACTCACTGCTGTGTGTGTGCACTTGGATGGGTTAAACGCAGAGCACCAATTTCGAGTATGGGTCACCATACTTGACAATACGTCACGACTTTTAATCACTGTCTTTAAAAGAGACACAAACCTGTGACATTCTAGACTCTGCCTCTTTATTCTTTCTGACTGTCCTGAATGGAGACTAAAACTTTGATGAAACTGCACAGAACTAACTTATAAATCTCCACTGACACAATGGTTTTAATGAGTTTTGCAAATGTCTTTGATGCATTTACTTGCTATAACAAGCATCACTGGTTAAACTGCTCATACATAGGTTTAGGGATTTGAACAAACCCTACTTATATAATTCATCCCACACCGTTTGTGCTCAGATCATGGGGTTTATTGAGGAGAAGTGTGCTGGTACTTTTCTGAACATTTGGACGCATGATTTTTGGCTGGAAGACAAAGAAAAAAAAAACTGATGAAAAAATATTGTAGATTTGCATTGAAGGTCATATTTAGACCAGAAGATCATAGAGAACTGTGTATTTCTAGGTAATGTGGTGTTTGGCGAGCCGATCACGGCCAGTTTGGGAACCGATGGGACTCATTATTGGAGCAAGAACTGGGCAAAGGCGGCGTCTTTTGTGACCTCACCACCCCTCAGTCCTGACCCAACCACTCCAGACTACCTAAACACCCTGTTGGCCAGGTAAACACAAGCATATCCTAAAATATATTACATCATATTACAATACAGTTCTGTCAGTTAGTTCTTAACCGGTCGGTCTTTTAACTTATAGACTACAAAACCATTGACTAGAAGTCATTGATTGAAAATATGAAAAACAAAATAGTTTATATTTGAAGTTTATTATAAAATATTTAACTGATGGACTGGCCATCCATCCAAGGTGTCTCTACCTGTGGCCAGAGATGCTGGGATACACATTTAAAAAAAAATATATATATGTCTAAAATATTATTTTAATATATCTGAATCAACCTCACTACATTCATGTTTACCACCAAAACTACTTTATATGGGTTAAATAAGGTAGAAATATCTATATAAAGTACCACTTTACTGCACTTTACAGTGTAGGCAGAAATTTGTATACAGAAATGTATCAGTCATTGAATTATTCACTCAGTTTAGTCATTGAATAATTCAACAATTTTTTCAAAACTGCTGGGGCTTTATTTATAAAACGTGCACACACAGAGGTTTGATTATAAATTGTGTACGCTAAAATCCACACCAACTTTCATATTTATAAAAAAACGGTCTTTTTGACTTGGAAAAGTGCTTTGTGGCAAGTCAGGGTCTAAGCAGGCGTACACACTTTTTGCATTTGCAATTTATGATTCTGACATCTGAAAGAGGCACAAAATAAGTGTATGTTCATTCACTGAATCACATGTATGCACATTTGAGATCAGTGTGGGATGGTTTCTACACAACGCTTTATAAATGAGGCCCCTGATATACAGAACAGTAACGCTCTTGCTCATGTGATACCACAGCACATCAGCTAAGACTGTAGCACAGACCTCAAC
Organism: Barbus barbus; assembly: GCF_936440315.1. Classification (NCBI taxonomy): domain Eukaryota; kingdom Metazoa; phylum Chordata; class Actinopteri; order Cypriniformes; family Cyprinidae; genus Barbus; species Barbus barbus. The sequence continues at coordinate 1,302,235 of NC_136714.1, read as the reverse complement.
AATCTGACTTTTTATAGCTGTACTATTTATAATTTTAGGTTAAATGCCATCAGTTTCAAAGTTTTGTCTGTTACGTATACATTTGTGTGTTTCAGTGGTGATCTGTCGGTGGTGGGCAGCGCTCACTGCACATTCTCTGTGGCTCAGAAGGCCATAGGGAAAGACGACTTCACTCAGATTCCTGAAGGAGTGAACGGAGCGGAGGAGAGGATGTCCGTCATCTGGGACAAGGCTGTGGTGAGGATCATTCTACTTCACATTCTCAGATCCAGAAAATATAAAATATCTGAATATTTACTCAATACATTAACTTTTTCCCCACCATTGACAGAATTTTCCAGCTTTCCGTGTTTTCACTGTTATACGGTGTGGGGCGCTATTACACATCTTCTAAAAGAGTACTGAATCTTTGGATCAAACCTTAGAGTGTAAAATAAGATGGCAAAAACATTCCCAGTATGACAGTATATTATTTGGCTATTTTTTGTCGTTTGGAAGCTGCATTCAAAATCCACTTGGCTCAGAAATCTTGCCTCTGCCTAATGTGGATGTGAAAATAGGGCCCTAAATCTTATATACATTACCTTCTTCTCATAAGTGTACTTTAAAGCTCCAAAATAAAGCAAACACTGTCTGTTTTTCCTTTGCTCAGGTCACTGGTAAAATGGATGAGAACATGTTTGTCGCCGTGACAAGCACCAATGCTGCCAAGATCCTCAACCTTTATCCACGCAAGGGTCGGATAGCCGTGGGATCAGACAGCGATCTGGTTATCTGGGACACAGACGCCGTCCGGACCATCACTGCAAAAACTCATCATTCTGTAGGTGCTCTTTAAATAAATCCAGGGAACGCACTATATACTCACATTTCAGAGAAACATCTAAACATAGAGAGGGAACTGAAGCTGACCTTCACTGACCGTCCAGTTCCTCTGAGCGGAAATAGATGCTTCTAACAAATCAAACTGTGTGTTCATACAGGAACCCCTCATAAATAAAACCGCTGGATAGAAACAGGCCACAAAAACAGGAGATATCTGACAATCAAAGTTTCCTTTTGTTGCCTTATTAAGTCTCAGCAGACCTTTATTACTGTAGGAATGTGTTGATAAGTGAGAGAAGAACTGCAACTCTGCAAGCATCTCTTTTAATGAACCAACCACTAACACACAGCTTTGTGCAACAGACATAAATGATATCTCATTTCATGCAGCTTCAAGCTTGCAATCGATTACATATAACAGTTTCACTAATCAACTAGTGAATTTCATAAAGAGAACTTATTATGGAAATGGTATACTATAAGAATTTACTTAAGTGCAAACTGAATGTAAAGTTTTCAGACACTTAACTGCATGTTATTTACAGTTAAATTAAAATGCACTAGAGTTTCCATTTATATTAAATGCAGTTAGTTAGAACTCTCAAAACGTAAGTGCTTTTTGACCCACTTAAGTAGGACATAAGTACATCTTTAAATGTAATTTCATAATTACTTCTGTTGTCTTTGAAATATTTTCATGATTACTTATATGTAATAACGAAGTTGCAATTTAGTAAATTTGTGATACTCCACCTCATCTGTAGGATAGTCCAGAGTGCTTTATGATCTTTCACACTCAAGTTACCAGTACTTTCTGACCTCCTCATATGTCCATTTTTTCAGCTTTGCCGTATTTTGCTTTTATTAGTATTTTCTTTCCTCTTCTTCGAGCAGATGTTAAAGCCAACAGCTCAACTGCAATTTGTTAATTCATGCTAGCAAATCATGCTAAAACACTAGCAATGTGTTAAAATATGCTAGCAGTGAAAAACGTTAAATCATGTTAGCGGCTTGCTGAAGCATTTTAGCAATGTGCTAGAAGATATTAATAACATTTTATTGACTTCAATTAAAATCTTCCATCGCACTTTAGTTTAAGGTCAAACTCTCACTATTAACTATAACTTTTTGCCTCAATAAACTAGTAATTTGCTGCTTATTAATAGTTTGTTAGGTAGTTGTTAAGTTTAGGTATATCTAAAATATGTTCATGCAGAATAAGGGGCGGTTCACAGAGAACGCGTCTAAAAATGCGAGACGTATCGCTCAGGAATGGTTTTAAAAAAGCGCAGCATCGAATGCCTCCACCATGTTGCCATCAAATAAAACAGTTGTCATGCCAACTTGCTTCTGTAAACAAAAGCTTGCAATGCTTGCCCCGCCTCCGGGCTCTTCTGATTGGTCCACTGTTTTGGAACTGACATTGATGAGCGGCGCTGAGTGTAAAAGTTTAAATTCTTTTAACGTGACACAATGTCTTAAAAACACGGCGCTCATGTACGAGATGCTGCAAAAGATGCAAGACGCGAGAGCACCAGTCATACATGTCGGTCTAGCGCGCATTTACATAGAAAAACGATGGAAAAGTAGAGCATTGGAACTGAAAAAACTTTAATACGTGCATTAATACGTGCTTTATAAGTACTAATAAACAGCCAATATGCTAGTAACATGCATGCTAATAAGCTACTAGTTAATAGTGAGAATTGGTTTTACCAAATCTTCAATCTTAAAGCTTTTCAAGGTTATTTCAAACTTTCAAACAAGGCTTTGTCAAGCCAACATCAAAGTTTGTTTACAAACTTTTCTCATCTAGTTACCATTGCAATGAATCCACAATTTGGACAATTTTTGGGTCACAGTCCAATAGAAGTTCTGAAGAACCTGCAGTGAGCGATTTATCAAACATCAGCATAAGAGCATTAAACTGCTCCCACCGGTCACAATAGTAACCGTGAAAAAGGTTTTCATTTATAAAGCTCTAAAAATGTTGGAAAAATATTAAGGGTCTCAGTGCAAATTGTGTCACATGACCAGAGCAGTTTAATTCCTGTTTGCGCCTTGAGAAGATGATGGCTGCATCAAAGCTCCAAAACAAAAGGCTAGTAAAGTATGTTAACATAAAGATATGACAAAGAGTTTTGCTACACGTTATCTTTAGGGTGTCTAGTATTAATATATGAATTCACATATATTCAGTTTTGTTGAGTGAGGTCATAGAATGAGTAAGCATCTCGATGGTCACAATAGTTACCGGTGGAATAACAGTGAATTTAGGTATACAATATAAATCCAATTACAGTTGTTAGTGAACATTGCACTAAAATGTTGCAATGACAAAATAATGCACTAAATTGAAAGTTCAAATGTAACAAATAACTGTAATACTGGTAGCACTAATATAACAATTTTATGATATACGTTACAAAAAAGAAATACATTGTTGGTTGTTTTTCACACACTTTCCCCCCCCCCCAAATTTTTTTATAATAATGATTGATTATTTCAAAGGGTTATTAATGACACATCATTTTGGATATTTTCATGCCTGGGGAAAAATTTGGGATTAAACGGGTTAAAGAGCTACAGATTGTAGATTTGAGTGAGATGGGAACTGGAATTTCCTGAGCAGATTCTACAAGGACTAAATATGTGGATCGTTTAAAACCGTTGGGGAAAAGATTCAGCAGAACTCAGGCGCTGCCAAAATGACATCACATTTTCATTTCCTTTTCGGCCACTTCTCTAGAGACCGTTACACATCTAAACAGCTCCAGCTGCCATTACTTTCAACTGTGGATAACATGGCTGATGTTTATTGATTGTTTATTCTGTGGCTCCGTATCCTTGGTTCCCGTGCTCTGTGAAGTCACCTCAAACATGATTTCATCACCTGCCAGAAAGCCTTGTGTTTGTGTTATTCTACATGTCATTTCCTGTTCTCGCACACAAAGGATGGACGAGCGCCAAATTTCTGTGGAAAGACTGTGGATCATGGCGGGACATTACTATAATTATGATATCCACTAGAGATGAAGAAATCAGAAAATATGGGCGTAGTAAACTAAACAGAAGTGATGCATTTTAGAGAAAATGGTAACAAAATACAGGTGGCTGTGAGTGTGAGAAAAAGACGAGGAAATAGAAAAGGATGTTTTTGTGATTCCTCTATCCAGCTGTTTGGCGAAGAGGTGAAGAATGAGAACGAGAGTGAATGAAGGAGGCCAGAGTCGTGAATGCAGTATATTTATGCATTTCAAATGCAATTCAGGATAAAAAGCCATTGTGCAAATTTAAGGCTATTAATATATCACTGCACTGTATATGCAGAAAAGGGATTCAAATATGAACAGTGTGGTGGAAAGTTACTTTTAAAAGTAATTAAAAGTCACTAAGCAAAAAACACAGCTTTGGATCGTTCAGGTAACAACACAGAATTAAGAATCAAGTGTATGTAAACTTTTGAACGGAGTCATTTTTATAAATTCAACTATTATTTTCTCTATATATGTAACTGTGGCTATATGTCAACATATTTTATGTGAAATATCTTATTCAGGTCAGTACTAAATAAACAATAACATGCATTTTGTATGATCCCTCTTATTTTGGTAAAATAATTATCATTTTGAAGATTCTGAAAGGTGTATGTAAAGTTTTGACTTCTGTATGTGATTGTGCACAATAATTGCAATGAATCAAATGGTTAATTTCAATGTAATAGTTAAAGTGCCCCTATTATGGGTAATGAAAGGTACATATTTTGGTTTCGGGAGTCCCCAATAACAGGTTGACATGCAAGCAAGGTCAAAAAGCACTTTCATTTTTACTGCTCCAAAAGCAGCTCCTAGTGGAAAAGAATGAATTTGCATTTTCATTCAGACCAAAACGAAAAGACCAACATGTGGCTTGGGATTCGTTTTAAAAACGACTTGTTTCAATGATTCAGAGTCGACTCTTTCTTTTGAGAGTCAATAACTTTATGCATGGTGCACTTTCAGTTTTAAAACTTTGCAGGATGTTTTCATTCACTTAGAGCTGTGTTAAACACCGCATGAAAGGTAATTTTCAAAAATCCATAATAAGGACAGTTAATACAAAGTTGGTCCAAAAGCAACACAGGTACACAGGTGTTACATACATGAGCTTTCTCAGCATGTTGTTGTTGTGTTGTTCTAGGCAGCGGAGTATAATGTGTTCGAGGGCATGGAGCTGAGAGGTGCACCCATGCTGGTCGTCTGCCAGGGGAAGATTGTTCTGGAGGACGGGAACCTGCACACGACCGCTGGCACTGGACGTTTCATTCCCTGCTCCCCATATCCGGACTTCGCTTACAAACGTGTCAAAGCCAGGAAACAGGTACAGCAGACCCTGATGACCCTGGACACGTGTGACAGTTGCTCATTAGTTTTACAGTGAAATTCCAGTTGTTTTTAATTCGGCAGTTTATCATAATTTCCTATAGGAAAGTCCAATCTAGTTCCTCTTCAGGAACTCGAGCTGCATCGAAGCGCTATGGGAACGCCTTCAGCGTGACCACGCTCTGAATCACATGTGTAATCTGTCCAAAGGATGGGCGAGACATCACAGGCGGGTGACATAATCAGCCAGGAAGCATAAAAGCATGTGCGGTGGAACCGGCGTCAGCTTTTTGTCATTCAGCAACTGCTACTCTGTGTGTGTCTGTCGATCTGTGTTGTGAGTCTTATTTAGTGTTGTTTGTCCCTACACAATCACTTGAAATAAGCTCCACAAACTCTAAAAGTGCAGAGAAAACTAAGCACTTGGGCGTTTGTCACTGCATATGCTTGCTCTCAGAGGGCTCTCTTTGAGGAGGGAGCTTTCACCAGCGTTCCTCACGGTGCCGGCCCCGCTTTCGCCGAGGCGATCGGCGGCTGCGCTCGTGGGAATCACAAATAGATCAGGTGGAGGGAATGAAGACGGGCGAGCCCCTATCTTCTTCCTTTCCCATCAGATCCAGCGCCCGCTCTCTGGGATTGGAAGCCCGCCTCACGGTTTCTTCTCCCCAAAGAGAGGGCTCGACGCTCCGCCTGTCTTCCTCTGAGGAGGTGGACGTGAAGGACGTCGATGAGCTTTGTAAGCTGCAGTGTTTGCACAAGCATTGTTTGCACAACAATAATATGAACGATGATCTCGCGGTTTCGGTCCCGCCACTGCTGAGGCACGGCGGTGAGTGAGTTTGCGGGGATTGCACATAGATCTGACGGACGGGCCCGCAGGTGCGGTTCTTCCCCCTTTGAGTGAGAGCTCGCTGTTGCAGCGCGCGTTGCCAAGGCGACCGTGTTTACTTGTCTGGTTGTTTTTCTGCATTTAATTTTGAGGAATTAAATGATGTATTTCATCTAACTAGGAGAAGTTAGATGTGTATGTATATATATATATATATATATATATATATATATATATATATATATATATATATATATATATGTGTGTATAGAAGCCTCTTGGGATAGTCTCGAGTGAGAGCACAATGTTTTACCCTGCTGAGATGGTCAGCAGGGGCTGCTGGGCGGAGTGTTCCAGCTCCTCATTTAGGGCCGAAGGCTTCTAGCAAAAGGCGGATCTGCGGACCGTCATTCTTGCCGGATAGTCTTCGGCTAACTGTGCGTTCACACCGCCGGAGGCAAGAGCGTCAAAATTCACCCTGGCCGCCCTGACTGCGACGCTGTAGAAAAGATTCGTGGACGCGCTGACGCTCTGACGTAGATCGTATGCTCGTCTTGTATTTAAAGGAGCCGCAAAGGAAACAAGCAGGTTAATCTTGTGCAGACTGACCACAAGTAGAGTATAAATTAATATTTGAAATGTGAAAGTGAGAAATGGATCGATGGAAAGAACTTAATTGTAGTTACATGTTTGCTAACCAAATAAACCAATTAAAAGCCATTTGTGTGGTGTGGATTTGTGTTCATGGTTAAGTGCTAGTCTAATTTCAACATTATAGGAGACATTTACTAGCCTTGGTCTTTAATTAACATTAATTTGTGTGCAGCCTACATTACAAACTGTCCAGATTGAAGTGTGGCCTTAATGCAATTGGTGTTGTTTTGAGCAAATAAATTGCATTCCCGCTGAAAAACAAACGTTGTAGCGGGAAAATGTCCTCTATCATTTTTATTTATTTATGTCCCTGTACACAAACAGGGACACGTCAAATATTATCGGGAAACCCGCCACAGCAATAATTAATCTCTCTTCCATTTTGCTTGGGAACTAATGTGGTCGGAACCAAAGTTTACAGGACTGCGTTCTCTGGAACCCTCTCAAGCGGAGGACTTCTACATTCCGATTGGTTGCCGCCCAACCGCGTCATAGCTCATTACCATAAAGTTGACCTGATTTCAACTCTCCTCGACGCTCTCACCGCCCAAGACTCGCCGCGCCGCTCTCGCCGGAGCTCGCCGCCGGCTCACATTGAAAATGAATGACTTCCGGCCACTTTGATGCTCTCGCCGCCGGCGGTGTGAACGCACAGTAAGACGCCCTGCTGCCTATGGCCCAGGACTTTTGAGGGCTGGCCCACCCTGCCAGTGCTTCAGGGTGCAGCGGTCTCCAGCGAGCGCTTCTCTCAGTTGTTTCCGCCCGTAAAACATAGCAGAGCTGAGAGGCTCGCCGCCCCCTCGGGGGTCGCCAGAGCAGCTGGTTCGGTCATCTCCTGCCGGTCCTCCGCTTCAGGGCACCGAGCTAGCAGCTCTAGGCACACCAGAGGCCAGTTTCGGGAGACTGGTTCCCTTAGCAGAGGGTTCATGAGGTTTGCTTTGGGGGCAAAGCATACCAATATTGTTCTTCCCCTCAAAATGGTCACTGCAAGGCCTCCTCTCGCTGCTGAGAGTTTTTGAGGCCTCCGCTTGCTAGAGCTCCTCTAGGACAGTTATGTGAGTGGTAGGCTCTAAGTGAGTCTCCTTACAGGATGTCCAGCGTGTGGAGCGTTGTAGACCTCCTCTCGATTTAGAGAGTCAGTATGCAGAGTTCTCTGCTCCGAGAGCTTGACTGTTTTGGCGAGTGTCGTCAGGTCTCCTCTCACTTAGAGAGTTTTTGAGGCCTCCTCTTGCCAGAGCTCCGCTGGGGCAGATATGTGAGTGGTAGCTGCACCTCCTCACAGGATGCCCAGTGTACGGAGTGTAGTAGGCCTCCTCTCAATTTAGAGAGTCGTCATGCTGAGGCCTCCGCTCCAAGAGCTCGACTCTTCAGCGAGTGTCGTCAGGTCTCCTCTCACTTAGAGAGTTTTTGAGGCCTCCTCTTGCCAGAGCTCCGCTGGGGCAGTTATGTGAGTGGTAGCTGCACCTCCTCACAGGATGCCCAGTGTACGGAGTGTAGTAGGCCTCCTCTCAATTTAGAGAGTCGTCATGCTGAGGCCTCCGCTCCAAGAGCTCGACTCTTCAGCGAGTGTCATCAGGCCTCCTCTCGCTTAGAGAGTTTTAGAGGCCTCAGCTCGCTAGAGCTCCTCTAGGACAGTTATGTGAGTGATAGGCTCTAAGTGAGTCTCCTTACAGGATGTCCAGCGTGTGGAGCGTTGTAGACCTCCTCTCGATTTAGAGAGTCAGTATGCAGAGTTCTCTGCTCCAAGAGCTCGACTCTTCAGCGAGTGTCGTCAGGCCTCCTCTCGCTTAGAGAGTTTTAGAGACCTCCACTCGCTGGAGCACGAGGCCAGAGAGCTTATGTCTGTGGTGATGAGGATGCTTTCAATAGCCTCGAGTCCTCTGCTCTCCCCTATCTTGGGGACCAAGACTCACTTCTCAGAAGTTGACCTTCGGGACACAGGCCCTGCCCACTTAGCCACTCGTGGCCCTTTTTTTCTCTCGCCCTAGCTGTGCTCCATCCACACTGGGCAGAGATTTGGAAGTCCGGCGGCATGGGCATCTCGTTCCTAGTTCCTCGAGGGAACGAGACGATGCATCTCGGGGCCATATTTCGGGGATCCCTGCGAGCGGTTGCTTCATTCCCTGAAGCTGACGCCGGTTCCACCGCACATGCTTTTATGCTTCTTGGCCGATTACGTCACCCACCTGTGACGTCTCGCCCATCCTTTGGACAGATTACACATGTGATTCAGACCGTGGTCATGCTGAAGGCGTTCACATAGTGCTTCGACGCAGCGTCTCGTTCCCTCGAGGTAGGTTTACATACCTAGAGATGTTCTTTTTGTGGTTTCTTGCCCTGTAAACAGTTTAAACTGTGGCCCCACCATCATGCCAAAAGCAGACAGAAGGAAGCAGAAGGTTTAGAAAGAAGCCGTATAAAAGTGTTCAAAAGGGTTCAACATGAAAATATAACACTTAAAGAGATATTACACCCAAAAATTCAAACTTTGTCACCATTCACTCACCCTTACTGTACTAAATCCATTAGATTACATAATCATTACATAATCATTGTCAAAATACAAATGAAGATATTTTTGATGAAAGCTGAGAGATTTCTGGCCATCCATAGGAAGTCGTAATTTTCAAGCTTCAAAAAGTTAAAAATAAATAAATAAAAATCAATATGATTCAGGTGGTTTAATCCAAGTCACCTGTAGATACATTATTTGTTTATATGATAAACATTTAATTTATGCTTTTTATTCACATAAAAACACTGATCTGCGCATATACTGTACCTATAGATCATGGTAAACAGAAGCTCAGACATGCTTGTTTGATGAATGTGAATCAGTGAGTTCTATCCCAATCATTATAAAGTCATTCAAATTATTATTCAGAAATATCTTCATTTGGGGTCTTATGGGTTTGGAATGACATGGGTGTGAATTAATGGAATAGTTTACCCAAAAGATGAGTTTGTTTCTTCATGGGAACAGATTTGTAGAAATGCAGCATTGCATCAGTGTCTCAACAATGGATCCTCTGCAGTGAATGGGTGCCGTCAGAATGAGTCCAAACAGCTGATAAAAACATCACAATAACCCACAAGTAATGCACACCACTCAAGTCCATCAGTTAATGTCTTAAGAAAGCTGCATGTTTGTAAGAAACAAATCCATAATTAAGACGTTTTTAACTTCTTAACTTTTTTAACCGTTGCTTCTGGTCAAAATCCATAAGAATGCTTCCTTCTGTGAAAAAGTGTTCTGGTCTGAATCAGAAGAGAAATCTGCACAGATCAAGCACCGTTTACAAGCCAAAACAGCTCTAAACAAATATGTGGGTGGATTTTGATGGACATTTTCACTGGAGGAAACGTTATAATGGATTATAGGGTCGTACCCTATTTAAAAATGTCTTAATGATGCATTTGTTTCTTACAAACATGCAGCTTTTGGCTTCTTAACTGATGGACTGTAGTGGTGTGGACTCTCATTCTGACGGCACCCATTCACTGCAGAGCATCCATTGCTGAGACACTGATGCAGAGACACATTTCTACAAATCTGATGAAGTTAATTAAAAAAAAAAAAGTTTGGGTCAAATATCCATAATGCCAACTGCTTTGCCTGGAAAATCTTGAATAGATATTTGAATGTTTTTAATCTTTTAGTTCAGATGATTTTAAGTCGAGTCACAGTTTGTTTTTTTTATCTCCCAGCATTTTTGTCCACTGTTTGTTTTAAAACAGCAAATCTAAAAAAATATCTTGCTTACATTGTACAAAAGAGAGATGATAATACGATTGACCGTCTCAACTATCTGTCTGACAAATCTGGAACCAATTTTCAACACGACATGAAATTTACAATTTACGTGAGCACACAGTTGCCAAAAACACCCACATGAGGATAAACACATCCATGGAATGTATTTGCAAACACCCAGACTTGCCTTTCTCTGTCTTTCTCTATGAATGGTGTGCTGCACAATCCTGTATTAAACTGAAGCGCTGTGTTTGGGTTTCTTCTAAAGCTGGCCATTCTGAAGGCGGTCCCCAGAGGCATGTATGACGGCCCCGTGTCTGACTTTTTACCCATGTCGAGGGGTGGCACGCCATCTGCCTCTGCCCGTACCTCACCCACCAAAGCCCCTGTGAAGAACCTCCACCAGTCTGCTTTCACACTGTCAGGTAACCCTGGGAAATGATGTCTCATATTCATACAGCAGACTTCTTTCTGATGTAATTATTGATGGGGAAGATTTATGTGTCTTGCACTTCTGGCAGATAGTGGGATAAAACATATCCTGCAGCTCAAATAATAGACCATGGAGCTACAGTAGCAATGCCAAGGTCATGGGTTTGATTCCCAGGAATGCATGGACTGATAAACAAACAATCTTGTTAGAGAAGCAATGTAATTCGTTTAGGATAAAAGCCAAATGCATGAATGAAATACAACAGATGCAGAACCCAGTGTTAATCCATAAAATGTTTGGTTATTTCTAGAGTGAAAAGTGTAAATATATGCATTGAAACTCTTATATAACTTTATATAATTATTTTCTTGTTTACAGCTCACAATTCTGAGTTTATATGTCCCAGTTCAATTTTTTTCTATATTTCTTTTTGCCACAGAATAATAAATTAAAAAGGTAATTGTAACTTTTTATCTCACAATTCTGACTTTTCTCAGAATTGCACATTTGTATCCTACAATTCTGAGTTTATATCTTGTAATTCTTAAGGAAAAGTCAGAATTTTGAGGTAAAAAGTTGCAATGATTTACATTATTTATTTTAATCTTCTGGCAGAAATGGGCCTCTATAGAAATATGCAGGAAAAATGCATAAAACAAAATCCCAAAACACTGTGAATGTTCAGTAACAAACATGTTCTGAAAGCCAGTGTTTTTTTTTATCTCTTAGTACATAATGAAAATATAATGCATCATTTGAAAAGACAATAAACATGAAAGTCTTTCAAATTTGTCTGTATTTATAAAGTTCTGCTTTCGTAGGCATTTTAGTTTATTGTGAAAATAAGTTTAAAAAAGCCCAATAAATAATAAATAAATAAAAAGAGATAGCCTCCATTTAGTAACATTTTGGCTCATGTCTGAAGAAAATATATTGATGAATTATGGTTTGAATGTTTGTCTTGATAGATATATATATATAACCAGCTGGGATTCGCTGGTTGGTTTGGTTAAGCGCTTTAATGAAGGCTGTTTTTGCTGTAGGTCCTGAGGAAGCCCCCATCAGACCGGCTGGAAGACGCATCGTTGTGCCTCCTGGTGGCCGCTCCAATATCATCTCCCTCAGTTAAACATAAAGAGCATGTAAGAGAGAGGCCAGGATCAAATCAGCCGTGTAGAAGTAAGGTGATTAGTCAGGAAACGAAACGTAAAACACTGAACTCATGCCTTACCCTCCATGATTTCCTCCTGCTGAGTGACTAAAGATCAGTAGTCCACCTCTGAGAAAGCAAAGCATTTAGTGTAGCGTAATGTTCATTTGTGTGTTTAGATAAACTGAATTAGAAGACATTAGAATTACCGTAAAAACAACTTTGGTTTGGATGGTCTGCGATATTTCTGAAAGGATATTTTCCAGGCGTTTGCGTTCAGTAGAGGAAGGACTACTGTGCTGTGTTTCATAGGGCTTCGTCTGTATTCCCTCATAAGCTTTATTTGCGTACATCAGCTGTGATTAACTTCATTTACAAAGTAACGTTAACTAGCATAAAGTGTTGAGAAGTTTTGTTTTGGTTTTGAAGTATAATAAAGTTGAATGTTAAGGAAAAACTTGCAATGATATACCGGTGCAGAATATTACAGGACATTCACATGCTGTACTGCTTTCATGATCCGTCTCACTGAAGATACAAAAAACATTACGCATCCGTCATGTGAAGGAATAGTTGAACTTCAGTCAAACACGTTGAACTCGAAAAAGGAAAAATTAACTATTTCTTGCAAAAATTAATGATAAAACAAATCCTGCAGGAGAAAGATATTCACCTTTTGCATTTCAGTTCAATCTCAGATTATTGAAGGACGATTAAAAGGTGCTACAATGTCTTTTCTTAAATCACGCAAAGTGTAAGTTTTTGATATCTAAATCTTTTATGTGACTTTAGTAGGAAAGCTCTCAGTTAATGGAAAAAGACAGTTCAACATACTGTATGTTAGATGCCCCAAATAACAACGGCTAAAGTGATTTACCGAAATAGGTTGTTTATTATATTTATGTAGGTTTGATTGTATTACCTTTCTTTTTTTAACATCCGAGTCAAAAAAGCAGGTGAAAATGAACATGTGATGTGCAAATTTGCTCCTCAATAAACAGAAGTTACAACTGACTGCCTGTGAATGATTTCTCAGCTGCTCTTTATATTTATCAACTCACGGTACAAGGAAATCAGAAGTACCAAAACATACATTATACATGGAAAGTATAACCACACAACAATCACCAATGACAATGTACAGCAGAGACTGGCCGTAAACATGTCATGTGCGTCTGAAATGTTCATTACATGTCTTCAGACTGAGCCGCACAGATTTCCAGATTATAGGGAATATCAGAGTCAGGATCAGACAGGTCTAAAGATCCTCACAGAAGATCCAACCTCAGGTCAGTGAGGGAAAAGGGAAATTTCTCTTGATATTATTCTCACTGAAAAGCGACTGCATAGAGGGTTTTCATGCAGCTCTCAAACCCCCTAAAATAAATGAGAAAACTCACATTGTATAATAATATATAGTTTTGGAAAATATTGCTAATGGTTCTATTAGGCTATCAAGTCCAATTAGCTGTATATTCCATAATAATAATATATAAAGCAGGTGACTTTATATGTATATGGCTTAAACGTGACATTTTTTTATATTTCTAAGAATTGTTGTTTTTGTTCAACAGCAATTGTGGGTAGATTGTCTGTAATGTTTCATATTCATCTGACCACTAGATGGCCATATTGATTCATTGTTGTATTATTTTTTGCCAAACTTCAAAAAAAGAGCTGCTCTGTAAGATAAAGGTTTGGAAAAGGTACTGGTAAATTGCTGCCAAAATATTATTAACATTAAAGTTTATGTACATTTTTCTTTAAATCTAAAACACAATGTCATGTGTAATTTAAAATACAGGTACAATTTTCACATGTGAAAATAATAATAAAAAAACAACAACTTCTTATTAACAGAATATTAGGCCCTATTTTTACAGACTTTTTTATATATGAGCCAGACATTGTGCGAATATTCCTATGCTGTGCAAACCTTAGACTTGTCAGATGATGCTATTAAATGATTTTATTATTATTTGATCTGTACAGTGTGGTCAGTGTCTTAATCAGCAGCACAATGTGATCCAGCAATGAATCTCCAAAAAACGCTAAAGAACCAGAAAGGCCAAGTAATGCTCTCAGAGGCATGAATGACAGTTTTCTGCAGCGCCGTAAGGTTCACATCATTTGAATGAATCACAGAAGCATAATGAGGTGAAATGAGTACCTTCGCATTCTGTTCTCTGCATTTGTATGTTAAGAAACGCAGCTTTATAAATTACGGTGAATGGCTGGAGTCTGATCACTCGCTGAGTCAGACAGCGGTAAATGTTCACGTGCCTCAGACGCATTAGAGACATCCATTAAACTAGTAAGGCACACATTTCACAGCCAGATGCAGAGAGCATCATCATTCAGTTCTTTCTTTATATGTGTGATTGTGTAGTCAGCCCGGCTAATGCAGAGCACAAGGGTCACACCAGGTCGATGCTTCCATCCAGAATCCGTGATCTTCTCATTTGCTGTGGTCCAGGGCTGTCCGCCGTTAGCTTCGAGAGAAGGAGGGTCCAGATGTTAGCCTGATAAACACTGCTGTACGTTGTTGTTCTGTCCATCTTGAATGGCTTTGTTTGTCTCTTCTGCATTGAGGTTGTATGTCTCAGTGTCTGCTTTGGTTTTCCTCAACCTCCAAAACAGAGAAAGGACAACAAAACTAGTCATGCTAAAGTTTGACTGTTCAAATCTGCAGTTGTTACCTTAAGGCAAGGTTATTGCAGTAAACTGAAAAAAAAAAAAAATGCTACTTGAAATAATATTTTATTTCATTTCAGTTAACATTTAAGTTGCCAAAGCAACATTTCTCATTTACATTTAGCTAACGTAATGTGCTAAAATAACTACTAAATAATTCTAATAAAACAACAAAATTACTAAAAGTTTCCCTAAAATGAAAATAAAAACATAAAATACAAAAATAAAACATGACAAAACATTTTAACAGTGCCTTTTTACTTCTCTTTTACTTGTGCGTATCTTTAAAACGAGAATATTCATTAATTTCCTGCAATTTAATGTTTTGACAATCAGGTTGAAAGTGTGTTTCATATAAAACTGCATTTTGAGTAAATTAATTACTTTGTTATTTACCACTACTACTAAAACCATAGACACTATATTTACTTTACATTGGAGACTTATTCATGAATCGCACTGATAAATTGTCAAAATATGTCTTACTTCTCCCTGTTGAAGACGATGAAATCTCTTTGGACAGTCTCTAAGCGCTGCTGGAGTTGCCCATTCTGTGTGATCAAATGAGAAGAATGAGTTATAATGTTTCACATGAAATACTAATAAGTGAATGGCTTGTGAAGCAGCATAAACACATTTCTGCTTCGGTGGTCTAACAGTGCTCGTCAATGTCAAAATGATTGAAAAGAAAAACGTTTAATATATTAAAATAAAGTGTAAATATACAATTTTAAATAAAGTATGTATTAAAATTAATAATAAATACAAAGTTCTGTTATGAAACTCTAGGTCCTTTATCAGTTAGTAATCATGTCTTTGTCTACACGGCGCAGCTGATTGGTCTCTGTCGCATCAGCAGCCAATGAGATCGCTGCTCAACATTCAAATACTTGGCCAGTGTGTGCTGTAGAAGTTGCAGTGCGAGCGCACATCACAAAGCATCTGAAATCAGCTTCTATAAGATAAGTGAATGCTATTTTACTCCATATCAGTGTGTGCATATTGCGGGAATTTTTAAACGAGCAATCACCAGCAATATCCAGTTTTAAACTAAATATATTGTTTAACAGTCTTGCATTCGATGTAGGTTCGAATGAATGACTGAACATATACAGTAAGTAGCAGCAGCGTTATGCAACTGTACTGTGTTTATTCAGCTGCGGAAAAAAGCGGTCTGTTGTTTTGTAATCGCTGTGAGGTACGGCCTCATCACAGCACAGAAACTGCACTTGTTAAAATTACCGACCAAGGCTGCTTCTCATTGCTAGTTTTACTTGATCTTAGTGCTGCATTCAACACTAGATCATGACATACTCATAGATCGATTACAAAACTATACGGGTATTAAAGGGCAGGCTTTAAGATGGTTTAGGTCCTACTTGTCAGATCACTACCACATTGTTTATTTAAACGGGGAGTCGTCTCAATTATCACCAGTAAAGTATGGAGTACCACAAGGATCTGTCCTAGGTCCTCTGCTATTTTCAATATACGTTGCCCCTTGGTAATATTATTCGAAAATACGGGATTAGTTTCCATTCTTAAACTGGTGATACTCAACTATATAACTCAACAAGACCAGATGAAACTTCTAAATTATCTAAGCTAACATAGTGTGTTAATAATGTAAAAGATTGCATGACCAATCATTTAAAATTCCTATTTTATCCTCCTATTAAATTCAGATAAGACCGAGATATTACTTATTGGACCAAAAAAACAGTACACAGAATCTCTTGGATTACAATTTGAACTAGACGGATGCACTGTTACGTCCTGGGTGTTATATTAGACAGCAACTTGTCCTTTGAAAATCATATTTCCCATGTTACAAAAACAGCATTCTTCCATCTTAGAAACATTGCCAAGCTACAAAACCTGTTACCTGTTTCTGATGCAGAAAAGCTAGTTCATGCATTCATGACCTCTAGACTGGACTATTGTAATGCACGGCTAGCTGGTTGTCCTGCATCTTCAATAAACAAGCTACAGATAGTCCAAAATGCAGCGGCTAGAGTTCAGTCTCTGCACTGGCTACCTATTCAGTTCCGTATCATTTACAAAATATTATTACTTGCTTATAAGGCCCTAGTCTTCTATCTCGCTACAATCCAACCAACTCTCTAAGGTCGCAAAACTCTGGACTTTTGGTAGTACCTAGGATAGCAAAGTCCACTAAAGGAGGTAGATCTTTTTCACATTTGGCTCCCAAACTCTGGAATAGCCTTCCTGATAACGTTCGGGGTTCAGACACACTCTCTCTGTTCAAATCTAGATTAAAGACACATCTCTTTAGCCAAGCATTCACAAAATGCATCTTATAATCTTGTACTGCAGTTATATCTGATCAAATGTACATTATTATTATTCTTTAGCTTGGGTTGAACAAATTATTTTTGCTTGGTTGGAACAGCAGCTACGCTAATTATATCTCTATTGTTTCTCTGTTTCTGCCACGGGATGAAACATCCCACTTTTATAACCAGCACATGTGGTTTTGCATTTGTTCGATTTAGCTAGTGTTTGTCCACAAACAGTACAGTGGTTTCTGATAAATATAATATTTTAGAGCTTGACACAACTAGAATAAATTCATATTCATTCTAGAAATTAATTTTCCATGTTCCATTACTTTTAAAATTCCCTCACACAGTTACCAGGATTTTCTCAAAACCACGACAGCTGTCTTTTGTAAATTAAACAAAGACAAGAAATCGGTCTTGGTTTTTAACCTAGCTTTTTTAAAAGCTTGTTTTGTCTTATTGACTTTCCATCTTCAAAAAGTACACTTACATATAGATGACCTCAAAGCTAAAATGGACTAAAAGTCACTGAAGTGTGAATTTATGGGGTCTTCTTCACACTTTTCTGCATTTTGTGTTGTTTTGTCAGGTCTTTGCAGTCAGAGAAGTGTTATCAGTTTGACTGAAGCTTCCAGACGATGAGTTTGCCCTTCTGCACTCGCTGTCTTACAGATTTGTCGCTGACTACAGGTGCTACAACAGCAGGCTGTCAGAAACCAGACAGGACAGCAGAAAGGGGCCTTCTGGAGCATTCACACTGACAACTCTTCATGACAATAAAGAAACCAGAAGTCAGTCACGCATCCTGCAGAGCTTTCCCTTTCGTTAGGTGGTATGTGTTACAGCCGTATGTGTTATGTATGTATGTGTGACTTCTGGTTTCTTTATTGTCATGAAGAGTTGTCAGTGTGAATGCTCCAGAAGGCCCCTTTCTGCTGTCCTGTCTGGTTTCTGACAGCCTGCTGTTGTAGCACCTGTAGTCAGCGACAAATCTGTAAGTCACGCATTTCATGAAAAGTTTGTTTACACAGACCAATACACAAGGTATGCAGGCATTCACCGATCCAATGGATTCTTTGCTTTCAGCTCTTGTCGCTTGAGGGACAAGCTAGGAATATATACTGGCAATTTTCTGCCAGAACATTATCCGTTAATTTTACGGACATCTGCATTAACCCTAAAACACAACGCAATGAAGTACAAATTTCAAAACACAGGTACAACACCAGTAAAAAAATAAATGTGGAAAAAAATCCTTCATATTAACACAGTACATTGTGCTCTATTATGGATTTTTTTACAGTCTATAAAATTATATTTTTATGTGCAAGAAAAATTATTTCCTTAATTTGTCACTTTTTTTTTAAGCACACTTATAAGGAGGCACAAAATGGCTGAAATATTTTAAAATAATGCAAAACAAGTTTAAAAATAAGCTAAACAAATTGAATTTATTTTAAATTTATTTCTTTAACAATTGTTATTTGGTTTGGCAAACCTGGTTACTGTAAAACTGTAGGCCGCAATTTCATTATTTAAAAATTACATGGACCAAACATGATCAAGAAAAAACAACTATGATTGCTCATCCAGATCCTTCTGTGGATCTGTGGCCATAAGCTGCAATGTGCACCAGATTTAAGCTGATGGTTAAAAGTCTGTCTACTAGAGACTACAGTAGCATGAATTGAGCATTAGAGGGCCATAAACGTCTACAGTATAACACAACATGTGTACTGCAAAGCATGTACTGTGTACTGACAAAAGCTGCTGCCTCTGCAAATGTGTGCAGTCATGAGTTTGGGTGTGATGAGACGTCAGCAGTTGTTGAGTGTTTAGTGCTTACTCCAGAAACCCAGCCAGAACTCCACCAGCGCAGGGATTTCCTCGAGTAAGCGTGACTGATGCTTAGCATGCCACAATCCAGCAGAGACCTCCTTCACCATCCATTGAAAAGCTCTTTGAAATTAACATTTATTCATTTAGCTGACGCTTTTATCCAAAGCGACTTACAATTGCTATATATGTCAGAGGACGCACGCCTCTGGAGCAACTAGGGGTTAAGTGTCTTGCTCAGGGACACATTGGTGTCTCACAGTGGATTCGAACCCAGGTCTCTCACACCAAAGGCATGTGTCTTATTCACTGCGCCATCACCACCCACCCAATTAAATCACAAGCTGCTGAACACACATTACGTCATGTGTCGCAGAAGAAAGACACATACAGGGTTTTAGAATGAGGAGCAAATAATAACAGATTTTTCGGCATTTTAAGCACTGAGCTTTGACATTAGTTTTAGATAGGGGTGTCCCTGACTAAGGATTTTCATAGTCGAATCAGAATTGTTGTATCTTGCCAATAGTCAACTGATAAGTCGAATCCTATGTTTGGGGGCAGGGGGTAAAATACATTACCAAGATTTTAGTCAGACTTTCATCAATCATAAATACTGACGTTAACACACAGGGAAAAGTGTATCGGACGCCTCGCAGATATGGGGAAAATAATGTTTTGATTCAAATATAGTTAACAGTAGCCGGCTGCATATCATGTTGTTTATTACTTATCAGCGCTGATGAAACCGGAGATTTGCACTAAATAAGTAAGGAATAATTTAATTCTTAGACAATAATGCACACCCGAGGTGGTGATGCGGCCACGACGTGGAGTTACAGCTCAGGTGTGCATTATTTTCTAAGAATTCAACGGACCGAAGTCAATTATTCCGCTTATACTACGGTTATGACATCGATCAGATGATATATTTCAAGACATTTGTCCAGTTGTCCAAGAAAGAGAGAGTCTGTGTCTCTCAAAAGTGTTTGGCAGCAATGTCTCTAGTTATAGTGATACTTTAAGTTAATTTTTTTCATGAACAGCGCCTTTGTTGTTTACCTCGCTTGTGAAAAGCCATGTCGTTTTTATATTGTTAAACTAACAGTTATCTTACTGATCAAATTGTCAGAGTAGCACTAACAACATTAGCACATATGTTAGTGTGTGTGCAAGCTGTATGTGCGTCTTGTGGTGACAAATAGTGCAGACACTGGACTGATGAAGCTTTCTAGAGCGCATGACGACTGCCTGCGTTTGCGTACGATATCAAATGCAGTATACTTTGAAAGCCTATGCGTTAAACTTTGCTCATAGAGAAAAAAGTATAATTTGGGTTTAAGTTTAGAGGTGTTTTGTGCGCTGTAAACAATAATGCTTATTGTAGATCATTGTTTACTCTTCTCACAAAAACAGATTTAGTATTCCTCATAAAAACAGTGAAAAGCAAACTCAGAATATGATGCAAACCTGCAATAATTACAGGTGCTGTATGTAACTTTTTGACTGTACTTTGACTGCATAAAACCACCATAATTGCAGATATTCAGTGTAGAATATCAGAGACTGAATCAGACAAATTTAAGATGCATCAGAACATTGAAACCTGAGGAGCTGGAATTCAGAGAAGAAACAGGATGCTGTAAATCAGATTCCTAGCTCCAACTAGTCTGAAGCAAGCAAACTAACCAACTCTTCCACAGAACAGCTTACAACCTTCAGACAAAAGAACACTTATTGATAATTCCAACTCAGGAAGGAGACCGTCAAATTTGTTGCAAATAATCAAGACTGATGGTCAAAGAGATGGCTATCACGTGTTCCAGACTGGAAGTCACGAGCTTCCTTAGACTGACTTCTCCCCCACATAGAAGACAGACCAAACCAGAATTCCTTTGTCTAAAGAACATGCCTTCGTTCTCCATACAACTAAACAAAGACTGTCTTTTTCATATGCACATAAAATCATCCTAAAAGGACATTTCTATGCAGAACCCCATATTATGTTTGTAACCCAGATATTAGACTATCATGTTTTAATCAAATATTATGTATGTCTTTTTAATCATTATTGAATAGCTGAAGGATTCATATGCGTGTTTGGTATGTATGAGTTTGAAGAATCATGCTTTAAATGTTTCTTCCAATCAATTCTTTGTCAAATGCATCATAGTCTTGTTATAGGAATCATGTTCAAAAGTATACTTTGCAAGAGCCTGTAAAGTTCGGACCTCTGACTGAACAGATAATATGTTGATTTATTAGTGGGGTAGAGAAACAAAGCAATACCCCGAGCAAGGACAGTATCTAATTGGTCAAGATGTCCAGATGGGACGGTCTGAAAGCCGAGTTTAAAAACTCAGGACACCGTCAAACTCTCTCTTCTTCTTAAAAATGCTCTCTTGGCTCTCTTAAGTCACTCTCTCTCCTCTTCTTCTCTTTTGCCACCGCGTTTTGACGCTGCTCTTTGAGCGTGCTCTGGCCAACGTGCCAGCTGCTACCATAATGAGAAGAAAACCAACCTAGTCTCATTACATCCTTTTATTCTTTTACTTTAATTTATTTTCTTTTCCGTTGTGAGTTTCGTGTACTCAGTTAAGTTTTGCCGCCACGCCTCGTCTCCGAGTTCAACTGGAGTCTGTGACCGCCTCAAAACTTCTACCAGCCACAACTTCATTGGCTTCCCAAGACGTCACTTCACGACTACTGAACTCTCAACCAATCAGACACTTCGGGGAACCCCCCTGTCTGAAACAAGGACGACGACAAATGGGATTCCCTTAGCAAAGCAAGCAACACCTCCAGTTTCTAACTGAATCAGGTGCAGTTAATATAAATTTTAGCCTCATTGAGAAACTCAAAGCGAGGGTTAAATAAGTGATTGATGGTTGTTCAGATCTATGCAATTGAACATATTGCTATAAACTTGGGATTTCACATTTCCATTCTCTTAAACTCATCCTTTCCTTACTTTCTCTCGTTCTGCAACGTGTGAATGTGTGAATGCTTCATGTGTTAGATTAGTTTATGTCTTAGGTTTATATAAATAAAATCTTATTTAAAGTATCTTGTGTTTTCTGCTCACAAGTTAATGTCTTAATCTGCCGATCTTGTTACTGCGCTATTAAATAGTGTTTTCACTATATTTTGGATTTTAATATCCAGTGCAGAGTTTGTTATACGGCTCGTTAATAACAGTGATTCTGTTCAAATTCCTTATAAAATCATAAATGATTCCCTTTGAGCTAAATTAAACTATTTCTTTAAATTACGTATTAATATTACGTTTTTTATTACGTTACATCAGGAAACATGCTAAGTTCAGGTTTCTCTGAAAAACAACGCTACAGACAGTTATTCTGCTTTGACAATATGTGTTCTGTGTCGGAATGTCTGTTTTTGTTTTGGTCTGTGTGACTCCGCCCACTGCCAGTTTACCCAATAGTATTTTGACAGCCAGAGTAGCCAGTTTGCAGAAAACACAACATACTGCAGCCATGGAAGCCAGCAAACTAATTGGGTCAAAGATCGCAGAATCTACCTGACCTAAAAAGCCTCGACATCCATCTTCAGATTTCACTTTTGGTGTGAAAGCGCTTTTACATTTGCCAAAAATATAACTTTTTACATTAAAAACAAAGAAGCAAATCCAGCCCAGATGAGGAAAAGTAAAGCAAAAGTAACATGTTACTTTCCATAGAAAATAACCTAATTAGTTAAATTCTTTGGAGCGTAATACAAGATTATAATGCATTAAGAGTAATTTTCCCCAACGCTGATTGTAACTATGTGACATTCCTAATAATCGGTACTGAAGCACAGACTGAAGAAACAGAGTAAATCTGAACAGCGAGTGAACTCTAGGAAGGGAAGCAGTCACTGTGGGATGCTTCTCTTTATTTTGTTCTCACAATAAGTTCAACTTTCCGCTGCATTTATCTGTGATTGGATTGAGCTCATCTCTCCATACATTACAAACATCAGTGGGAGGAGGGAACCGAGAGGCAGTCAGGACAGATGGAGTCAGTGGGAGGAAGTCTGAGAGAAACCGAGTCCGGAGGAGATACTGTACAGGGCAGGACTGGTCATACTGTATTGATCTTCACTGCTTCAGAAAATATACACGTACAACGCTAGCTCCAGCTCCTACATTCTTTCTTTCATTCTGTGAAGTACTCTTTAGCATACTTTTAAAAACAGTATATGTATTATAGAAAAACTATACATATATATTTAAGAAAAATAAGTGTGAACGTAATGTTTTCTGACAATTAATTGCATGTTATTTACAATTAAATGGAAACATATTATGGCTTGATGTGGTTAGTTGAACTTAAAGAGACATTTCACCCAAAAAGTGAAATTGTTAAATTTACTCAGTTGTCCCAAACATGATTTTTTTTTTTTTTTACAGGACAAGATATGTTAAAGAACAAAATACAATAAATACTATGCAAGTCAATGGCTACCAGAAACTGTGTGGAAACTGTTCAACAGGGGGGGAAAAAAGACTCATATAGGTTTGAAACAAGATGAGGGTGAATAATTGATGACAGTTTCCATTTTTGGGTGAACTATCCCTTACTCTTTGACCCACTTAAATCATCTTTATATGTAATTTCATATAAATTATATTATAAGTTTACTGCTGAATGTACTGACAAGGATTTATGGTCATTTAAAATATACACTAATCCTTTCTATTGTCACATATTTAAATAAATTTATAATTACACATTTGAAATGACATTACAATTTAATAAATTTAATTTTTTTATACACTAAATGCAATATTGAGTAATTCTCTACAGTTAAAATTCTGTATAATGTATCTTTTTAATAAAAAACAAAACAAAAGATCAGTGAGAAATTAAATCACAAAAACGAAAAAAGTTAATGTTTCTAAAGCTCGACGATTCTGATCTCCATTACACAAATCCTTCAGAGAAATGACTCATACTGACAAATAAAGAAGAGAGCCATTGCAGAAAAACTCAAGGGAAATATGCTAATGTCATAAACAGGACTTCAATTGTTTTATGTCTTGTTGCATAACAATTTTTTTTTTTTTTAAAGACTGTGGTGTGACTGCTATGTTCTTAAGTAATGACAGTGAGATGCTACCTGAGGAGATCCATCAGAGCCGCTATCCCTCGTCTTCCTCGCGAGCCTCTTCTTCTTCTTGTGCAGTGGTTTGGATTCCAGGATCATCTCCTCCAGCTCAAATGTGGGGTCACAGTTTAGTCGCCGCCTCTGCCATCACACAAACACTCATTTATGTACTGTACAATATACCCATGAACAATATTGGCAAGTACTATTTCAGAACTACATTTACACCCTTGTGAAAAAGGACAATTAATTCTACTGAATGTGCATTTATAGTGTGTTGAAAATCTTAAAGTATTGTGTTTTAGTTATTTTGGAAGTTATTTAAGTGTATATAAAGACAGTACACTTTCATGACAATTTTTTTTTTGACTTTTTACATTTTAAATGACGTTTATCTCTTGTTGCGCTTTAGAGAATTACACTTATTTTTGTGTTGACTAACATATTAAACGGGTCATGAACTGAGAAACTAAAATTCCCTTGATCTTTTCACATTTTACTATAAAATATCAAAACATCCTGAAAGTTTCAGAACTCAAAACTTTTTTTTTTTGTCTAAAAACGGTTTATATTGGAGCCAGTCTGCCAAAACGACAGCTCGTGGAATGTTCTACTCTATGATGTAACAGTGTGGCTAAACACTGCCTCCGCAGAAGATAATCAATGCCTGCTTCTACATCACTGCCTGTTTAGCCCCGCCCACCGATTCTGCATCACTGCCTGTTTAACCCGCCCACCGATTTGACATAGCTGCCTGTTTAGCCCCGCCTACCGATTCTGCATCACTGCCTGTTTAACCCGCCCACCGATTTGACATAGCTGCCTGTTTAGCCCCGCCTACCGATTCTGCATCACTGCCTGTTTAATCCGCCCACCGATTTGACATAGCTGCCTGTTTAGCCCCGCCCACCGATTTGACATAGCTGCCTGTTTAACCCGCCCACCGATTTGACATAGCTGCCTGTTTAGCCCCGCCCACCGATTTGACATAGCTGCCTGTTTAGCCCCGCCCACCGATTTGACATAGCTGCCTGTTTAGCCCCGCCCACCGATTCATAAGCCCTATTCAGACGGGACTAGTTTTACAGGGGGTCGTTAGAGAAATTTGTGTTTCACAGATGTAATTTGCGATTTTAATCCTGTCTGAATCTGCCACATCTGATCTGTAATAATTCCAGAGCAAATTACCTACTATTTTTCAGCAAACTACAACAAAAAACAAAAAACAAGTGATCCTCTGAGAAAACTAATCCCGTCTGAATGCAAATGTCTGTGATTGCCGACAACATTTTTTTCACAAAGTGTTTCCTTGTGTGTTTTGGCCAACGTGAACTACCGTAGATGCTCTTACCGCACACATTTCTGATATGTCTGCCTCCCGGCAAAGAAATGAAAAAAATTACAATAATTTATATTATTTAATCTTGATTAAATAAAAATCAAGAGCTAAATCACGTAAACTGTCAAGACTGGCTACTGTAATATCAGCGTCAGGTAAGATTACTCACATTCATAATTACATAATGTTTTAATTACATATGTACGTTTAAGAAAATTAAACATTGTTTTACTACAAAAAAATAAATAAAAATAGTTTAACTAAAGTAACCACGCATTAACTATGGTTTTGCTCTATTAGCCATATAGCTTCACCATATTTGTAGTAAAACTGGGGTTATACTATGGTAATTAATCCGAATGACTATACGCATAGCATGCATACAGAACGCATGATCCCTGCAATGCCCAGATGCCACCTCTGTAATAAACACGGAGATGTTAGACCCGTCCGAATTGGATCACATTACAATCACAGAGGTCAGGTGATAAGAATCGAAACTCAAACGTAGTTTAGAAAACTAATCCCGTCCGTATAGGGCTATAGTGTTTACGAGAGAGGTGAAAGTGCAGGTCTACGCAGACACCAAATGATAAAGATGCTAAAACTGTGTTTGTAATGTAGTTCCAGAACGCGTCAGTAACGCGTCAGTCCTTTGTTCACTTCATTTTACCGCAGATTCGTTTACAAACAAGACACAATTCGACGTGGGATTTTCAAAAAAATAAAAGACGATGCTGTGCCGACTATATTGGATCGCAACAAGTGTGAGTAACTGTTTTTATTATGTGGTGACTATTGTTTTGCCTGGTAAAAAGATCGTTTCATATGAGTATTATATGCGTATTTAACCTAAATCACAGCAGTGTCCATCTATGAGGAATGTAGGCTGTCAAACATACACAACTATTAGCCAATCACAGCAGTGGGCGTTTACGTCTGATCTATAATTCTTCACGCCTATACAGAGCGTTCTGATAAGGGGGGTTAAAAACAGATCAGAAAATAGCTTCTACTTCTAAATGAGGATGTTTTTTTTATGTAAAAATCTTGATAACTTTATGTGGACATCAGAGAACAGTAAAAAATGAAAAACAAAAGCACTGTAGTGTTTTTTTGATATTACATTTAAAATTAATATATTTTGAATGTTCTAAATTGCAGCTTTATCATTAAAATGTGTAATAACAAATACATTTAAAATGGCATTAAAGCAAATTTTAGTTTACCATAAATGCTTGTCAGTACATTCAGCAGTTGTCTTATACAGTACAGTGGCCTTAAAAAGAGTTCAGACACGGACATCCCACTTCAAATTGTCTACATGTCATCACATTAGATATGCACAGATTGCTAAATATTCAAGTAAGTGGCTAAAATAGTGCCAGAGCTTTTCTCAGATCTCACAGACAGTTTTGGAATTTATCATTTTTACAGTGCTTTCCAAATGGCATAAATAATGCTATTAGTCATTCTGAATGGAGAACGATCGCCACAACCAAACATAAATGTTCAGAACCACATAAAAAAAAATCTTAAATGTATGTTTTTGTAGAGTTTAACTTTGCTCCCAAGATTCACTGCATGAAAGCCTCTCAGTCCAGACCAATCATCATAAATCTGCACAAGGTTTGCCAAGCGTAGCGTAAATTAAACCAGCTGAACCTGCAAGCGCGCTCTGTAAGCAGAACATTGTGAAAACCCTCAATCGTGGTTTTATAATATATACTGAAAATGTATATGATCTGTTATTCTACGTAGTGAACATGAACAATGTGGAATTTCTCAGTTTTATTAATTAAATGAATATATACAAGATTTACATAATTATTAAAATCAAACAACACAAAGATTGTCAACATTCTTCAAAATATTTTTTTTGTGTTCAATGGCAGAAGGAAACTCATACAGGTTTGGAACAAGATTAGGATTAAGATAAATAAATGATGACAGTGTTCATTTTTGGGTGAACTGTGCCTTTAAAGCAGATCCATATCTCAGTTCAAATCGGTCATATCTGGAATGTGTGCATGTCTCTTTATTTGCTGTGTGTGTGTGTGTGTTATATACTTACATTAGGGAGGAAGCCAGGTGGGATTTGTTTGTTAAGCACAGCATCCCAATTGACATCAGAGAGGTACTCCAGGTCCCGGAGCTCCGAGAGACTGGAAATCCTCTTCTGAGCATCTACACACAACAGCTGACAACAGAAGCAAACACACTGCATGTTTCATACGGTACTAGATCATGACTGATCCTAAACATCAAATAAATAAAGCATGACTACAGTGCTGTTCGTGTGCTTAATGTTACCTTTTGTAAGAGTGATTTGATCCCTGTAGACCAGGCGGCGGTGTAACAGGGGTGCGCTTTGTGGAAAGTCTGCAGGATCTCATTGGCTGGTGTGTTGGCGCGCATGATGTACGGCCTCTACAGAGATCAAACCAACAGTCGATGAAACATCTATTTCTTGTTCAGTTTGATTCTCAGCAGTGCATGAGCAGGGTTAGTAGGACTTACGCGCGCTAATATGGCTCACCATGTTCTGAATTGGTTCTTGTGCTAATACTGATCTCAGATCAGATGGTTGAGAGACCCTCACCTGTCCACGGAGAAGCTCATATGCAGTGATCCCTAAAGACCACCAGTCCACTGCGAAAGAGTAACCCGGGTGTGTTCCCTCGAACGACTGGAACAGTTCTGGGGCTTGTACAACAGACAAGACAACAGCAGATTTTATGTTTTCATCATTTTTTACTCCAATAAAATGAATGCCAATTCAACAAATTATATCAATACTGTTATATATCATTACTGTTATTTGTACAGCCCACATGTTTAAAAAAATAGCATGGTATATTGCTAAAAACTATTCTAATTCCATGCTACTAAATGGAAGTCCATGGGAAGTCGTGGCCTAATGGTTAGAGAGTTGGACTCGTGATCCAAAGGTTGCGGGTTCGAGTCTCGGGCCGGCAGGGATTGTAGGTGGGGGGAGTGAATGTCCAGCGCTCTCTCCACCCTCAATACCACGACTGAGGTGCCCTTGAGCAAGGCACCGAACCCCCAACTGCTCCCCGGGCGCCGCAGCATAAATGGCTGCCAATTCATGAATTTCTCGCCTTGCCCACTGCTCCGGGTGTGTGTTCACTGCTCCGGGTGTGTGTTCACTGCTGTGTGTGTGTTCACTGCTGTGTGTGTGTTCATGGTGTGTGTGTGTTCACTGCTGTGTGTGCACGTTGGATGGGTTAAATGCAGAGCACGAATTCCGAGTATGGGTCACCATACTTGGCAGTATGTATGTCACTCACTCACGTCACTAGTAGTAAAACACGTTCATCAGTAATATTCAGGAAATAATAGATATTGAATGGATGTTTGAACTTATTTGCATGGTTGCTTTTTTTTTTTTTATCCTCATTCCAAATGATCAGAAAAGAGGAAACCAACAATAAAACAGGAGAAAGTAGTAAATTACCATCAGTTGACCAGCTATCTGCCCAATCAGGTATCTAGGTGACACAGTTTATAGTTCTTGAGAGTATGGTACCTCTCATTGCATGGCACAGCGCACAGACCTACCCCACACTGACTGCCCTTAGAGCTCGCGCAATCAGATCAATAGACGCAATCTGGCCAATCATCAGCAACGCGGAGCCAGTGGGGCTCAGAGAGGTCAGAGAGCAACAGCTCTCTATGGACACTATGACAACGTCCACCCCTGCCACCCCCATTCCCGTTGGGCAAAGGGTCGAAATGATCACTTGTTTGTGCTTCGTGAACACTCTCGCCTTGCACAGCGGCTCCATTGCGCTGCAAAGATGTACCGGGAGAAGAGCGATCATTAGACTAAGCGGCAAAGTCGCAAAATTGCGACAAGACATCATACTTAATAAAATAGACTGCAGTTCCTAATATGGTGTAATATCTCATTTGTATTTCCTACCACTAGACGGCAGACATGAAGTACTTCGATACTAGACCAAAATTACATCATGTACCTATTCAAAGTGTTCGAGGAAATAGCAGAGCACGTGAGCTATCGTGTCATTGATGCGGTAGCAGTTCAGTTCATAGCGTCTGAGTAAACTGTGAGATTTGTGAGAGAAAATCGCCAAATGGCTAATAAAAAGTTGTACCGTGAGGATGTGTTGCAAATGTTATTCGCCGATTCTGACTCTGAAGGGGAATATTTGCGTTTTGGAAATGACGATCGGTCGTCTAATGATCACGCTTCTTCTGGTACATGTTTGTACATCTAATTTACTACTTTTTCCTGTTTTACTGTTGATTTCCTCTTTTTATGATCATTTGGAATGAGGATAAAAAGACAAAAAAAAAAAAACATGCAAATAAGTTCAAACATTAATTCAATATCTACTATTTCCTGAATATTATGAAATTCAAGAGGGCCGCCCCCTGATGACATCATAATATGCAAATTAGATGAGTATATTTATACCCCACGTAAACATTCGGTCATGCCCAACATTTTTCTAATTTACAGTAGATCTCTATCTTTAACCCCTTTCAAGCCACAAGCTTTTGAAATCTTGATGTCAAAATCCAGCATTTTTTCCAATAATCCCTAGCGCCTAAAGGGTTAATGCAGAAAAACAATAGCTTTTAATGAAGTAACTCACATTCCTTCGTTACTAGTTCTAAGGTGACGTCTTGAGGCTTGGGCTCAGCTGTTAAATTGTCAAACTGATTTGAATCTGTGGCGGAAGGAAGTAGTTCTGCAAACAAAATGTTTTTAAAGACACTAAGTGGTTATTTCTTATTTATTTACACACTTGTGCCATCGAACTGTTGTATAAATCTCGTAGCCATACAGTATGGCTCTATGTCGGCATGCTGTACTCCTATATAGGCCTATATTTGGTAAAGGTTAAGCCTTCGTGAAAATCCCTTGCGCACTTAATTCTATTGAATGTGCAAATGTATTGAATATTCAAATCTTAAAAAAGTATATTTAAAAATTTCTAGCATATAATTTAGTATTAAAGCAAAAGGCTACAAGTATATTTGTACACTTTCATGACTGTTTCTTAAAGGTGCCATAGAATGCATTGATACAGTATTTTAAATTGTTCTCTGATATCTACATAGAAGGTATGTGGCTTAGGTAACAGTTTTACATGTCGATTTAAAACCCTAAAATTTATCCCCAGAATAAAACGGTCTGTTATTGGCTTATTTGGAAGGGTCATGAATAATAATGTTGAGCTCTGCTCTGATTGGCTGTTTCACAGTGCGGCTCAATGTTGAGCTCTGCTCTGATTGGCTGTTTCACAGTGCGGCTCAATGTTGAGCTCTGCTCTGATTGGCTGTTTCACAGTGCGGCTCAATGTTGAGCTCTGCTCTGATTGGCTGTTTCACAGTGCAGCTCAATGTTGAGCTCTGCTCTGATTGGCGGCTCATTTCAGTAGCTCACAAGAAGGAAACACAGGGAAAATATACATTTCAATACTTTCTTGCGCAGTTATATCGTTGGGTAATATTACTGTAAATAGCATCAGGGAGCCGCTATTAATATGCTGGGCATTGAAACTGATTTCAAATCACGTTTTACTTTCATTTTGGAGATTCGCGATCGCATGTACTCTGTTTATACTATGGAGCGGCAGCACTTACCACACATTTTACAAGATCAGATGCTTGATCCATCATCCTCAGGCATCTCTCCTTACTCTGTTTATGTGGTAAGTGAAATCTTATGTACTGTAATGTAACAGGCTACCGCTAGCAGCTAACCATGTCCCTTTAGTGGCTCGCGTTATTTTAGTAGAACGCGTTATTTGTTTTCCTTGCCTTTCTAAATACAGACTGCACTTCACATCCCTTGCACAGCCTGGAACATAACGTTTATTTCCATGATCTGCCATTTTCGCTGTTGTCCGCGCTTGTTTCTTCGCAATACCTGCAGAACTTCTTATGGTTCGGCTGGCAGCTGGCCTAGAACATGGATGGGTTTATGCAAATGTTGGAGGCGTAACTATTAATGATCCTGACTGTTACGTTCAGTTTCAACGGTGAAAGAGAACAAGGTAAGAAGCTGCTAAATATTTAATAATATAAAACTAATGCAACCTACTTAATTCTTTTTCCTCAAATGTTGCTGTTTTAAATAGAAAATATGCTATCATTTAAATTATTCATGTAATTCATAACAATGTATTGAGATAAGCAACATTTAGCATTTCGAGACATTACAATATGCTGTGAATGCAGCATTAAAGCAACTGTTTGTCATTTTTTAAGTTTTAAAATCTTTTTTGATGGTTCACTGACTTCTAATAAGGTAAATTGCTTCTGTTTCTGTTTCCTCAACTGTGAAAAGGTCTTACCTGTGCATTTAACATAACTGTACAATTGTTAATGACAAAAATATAAGGAACCTTTGACCGACGATGTGTTAAATCACACAAATAAAGTAGTGTTAAAGAGAAGTATGAGAACTCTCACCCATGTATGGTTTTGTCCCTGCAATAGATGTGGCTTTTAAATCCTCCTTCACAATAGCAGCGATGTTAAAATCTGTCAGGTGAGTGTGACCTGCAAAGAGATAAATGCTAAATTAAACCATATACTGTACACTACCGTATTTAACATGAGACTACAAGATATAAACACAAATATGAGCAAATAAAAAAGATTAATTTGCTTTAAATGAAAGTGGTTACACTGATGCTGATGCCATAGATTTATGGTATAAATACTAATATATAATAATAATAATAATGTATAATAATAAATACCAACATACTTTCTCTTCTTAATTAATAAAGGTAATGTCATGAATCTGGTCCATGCATTTCTGGTTAATCACCATCAGAGGTCACCCACTCACCGCATGGACTCTTGCACTTCACTGCAATCCCCATAATTCATTGCACTGACGACACACACAGCTGTTTTCACTGATTACACAGCTGATCACACTAATCACTCAGGCTTTATAAACCATGGACTTCCGCTTGCTAGATGCCGAGTATTGTATTGCGTTTATCACTTTCATAGCAATAGCTACTCTACAGAGCCCAAGTCATAGCCTTGCCTTGCGTGTTCGCTTGTGTTTTAACTCCTGCCCATGTTTTCTGGATTTACCCTTTGCCTTGCCATTCGGACTCTGTTTGCACCTCGATTGGATTATTGCTCTCGTACCTGGATTACCCCTTCTGTCAAGCCCTTTGGATATTGTACGCCGATCGCCGACCACGCCTGTTTACTTGAGTACTCTTCTGTCTTGCGCTCTCTGTACCTGTTTGCTGTTTGTTCGACCCTGCCTGTTATTGACCATGCCTGTAAATAAAAGCTTGCACTCGGATCCACACGTCTCACGTCTTGTTCGCCCCGTTACAGGTAAATTAAGGCAACTGTTTTATATTACAAGCTTTCTGAAATGGTATGTTTAAAAATATTCAAATGGTTAATTGTCTAATTATGTATTCATTCATTTGCATACATTTCCAAAACAGAAATCAGAACATTGGATAAAGCCGGGTCAAAAATACTTTTCATTTTATGGACATATTAGAGTTAAACTATTATACAGCAGGATTATGATATCTATTATTTATGATTCAGTAAATAAATACTGTCAACAGCTAGAATTAAATAAATAAGTAATAGTGTTCGGAATAAAAAGGTAAATATATCAGGGTGAATTACATATTAACAAACCCCTCTATAAAAAACATGCGGAATCTAGACAGAAATAAAGTTGGATAGTTTGGTGTATGAAAGTGCAACTGAAATCTCTTAATTTTTTTTCTCATTTAAATCTTATAATTGTAATTGAAATCTACAGATGCTAATTAATCAAGCGTAATAAAGTAAACACTTAAATGTGTATTATGGATGCTTTTTTTTTGCCACTAGTCTCAAAGGTGACATGTTTTGAAAGCAAAATCGCCCAATATCTAAACTTCAAAAAGAGAGAAAAAGAAGTTGCTTTTAAAAAAAGATTTTAAATTTCCTTCATCTTGGATGGACTTATTTTTCCTTAACTTTGATTCATATGTTGAAAAACTGGAGTTTGGCGTCACATTACAACAGAACATGCAGTCCAAAACAGCACTCACAGTATAACGGTTGAAACAGCACCTTCCAAAATCTATTTCTTCCTTTCTGGCCTAATTAAATGGTTTGGCTTGATTTGTGGGGCAGTTCCTCTACTCATTCCTGGTAATGAGATGACACTGAGTGTAGCGAGCTTCGGAGGAAATAGCAGTGACCTAAGTGAGGAGGCCAAATTCAGCCTTTCACCTTGATGAAGATCTGCCATCGCCGCAGGGCGCGAGGGAACCGGAGCAGATGCGACACGCAGAAGGAAGAGGGTACATGGGTTCAGTTTCTCTAACCGTATGTGTATGTGGGCCTATATCACAGAGAGAGTAGACACTGTGGATGTGTGCAGTGTTGATATGAATGTAAAACACCTTCATGCAGCAGCTGCATTATTTACACACCGACAGAGGACATCAGTGATAAAGAGAAGACGAAAGAGTTTCCTGCAGAGCAATAATCTCATTTGTATTCATAGCTATTCTGTTGCAGTCTTCTGTTCCCTTTCGATATTCCACTCGTACTGCGTCTGTAAGACGCTTGTATGGGAAAAACTCTTTTTTCCTCTTCAACTGAAGCCTTTTCAATCACGCAGTGAAACTGCACATCCATTGGTTCGTGCAGTGCTATAAAATCGAACCAATGGCTCGGCGAGCCTATGGCTATGCAGCCCGCCATAGAATGGGCGGGGCCTCTGGCTATATAAGCGGCCGCTTCGCCGCCGCATCTCAGATTTCTTCTCTTCAGCGACAAAGATTCTTCCTCACTGACTCTTCGTTGAAAGAGGCGGATAAAATTCCCTTCCTCGACGCTCCTGTCTCGTCGAACAGCGTGCTTGGGCCAGCTGTGGAGGGCTTTACGGATTGGTTTACGGAGGCTCAGAAGTCATCTCAAGCGATGCAACACTTCCTCCCGAAACGCTCCAGTTCTGCTGCTGCTTCTAGTCGCCCCAAGTCTGCGCCAACTCAGCAACCTGCCAAGCCAACACCTGCCACTCCCGAACCCAGTCTGTAGAGCCTATTCAACCTTTTGCCACGCGGCCCGAGGCCCGGCAGGCCTGTCAGAGTGGGTAATGGGTACGATAAGACGAGGTTATTCACTCGAAGACCATCGTGCTTCCGCCACCACAGTGCGCAGAGAGGACGCTCAAGTCCTGCACACAGAGGTGATGAATCTGCTGGTAAAGGGAGCCATAGAAATCGTTCCTCCAGCCCAGAGTGAGTCCGGCTTCTACAGCCACTACTTCCTTGTCCCCAAAAAAGATGGTGGCCTGCGACCTATTCTAGATCTCAGACTCCTGAATCATGCCCTGGTAAAAAATGTTGTTCAGGATGATCACATTGAAACAGATCCTCTCGCAAATATGCCCAGCGGACTGGTTCATGTCACTGGATCTGAAAGACGCATACTTTCACATCCAGGTAACCCCCCATCACAGACGATTCTTGAGATTCGCATTCGAAGGGGTGGCATATCAATACAAGGTCCTCCCGTTTGGGCTGTCCCTAGCTCCCTGCACTTTTACGCAATGCATGGAGGCAGCTCTCTCCCCTCTGCGGCAGATGTGAATCCGCATTCTCAACTACCTTGACGACTGGCTCATTCTGGCCCAGTCAGAAGCAGTTTCAATATCGCACAAGACCCTCCTCCTCAGCCACTTAGATTGCCTGGGGCTCAGGGTCAACTTTGCCAAGAGCATACTGTCACCCGGCCAATGAGTGTGGTTCCTGCGGACAGTTATCGACTCAGTGCAGATGACAGCAACTGTCTCAGCAGAACGAGCCATGACTATTCAGCACCGCGCGGCCTCCTTCAAGGAAGGGACCGTCCACCCACTCAAGGCATTCCAGAAAAGGCTGGGCCTTATGGCAGCAGCTTCGCCAGTACTTTAGTTAGGCCTGCTTCACATGCGGCCCATCCAGTACTGGCTGAAGTGGAGGGTTCCATCTGTGGCTTGGCGTCACGGTCGCCATCACATCACGGTGGATCGGGCCTGTGTATCAGCCTTGAACCGTTGGAAGAACCCCCTCTGGCTGAAGCTGGGTGTGATCTTAGACACGGCGCACAGAAGGAAGGACCCTTCCAACAAAGGTTGGGGAGCACTGTGCGAGGAAGCAGCCCCGTGGCCCATTCCCTTGAGACGGGACCTTCTCTCTCAAGCGAACGGCACGATGTGGCATCCATGGCCCGAGTTATGGGCCCTGCATGTTTGGCCCCTCAACGGGAGTCTTTCGACCTCCCAGAGCGTGTCTTAAACACCATGTCAGAAGATAGAGCCCTGTCTAACAGATGCCTCTATGCTCTGAAATGGTCTATTTTCTCGGCTTGGTGCCAAGACTGCGACTTATATCCGGTTACCTCTGATGTATCAGTGGTTCTTTCGTTTCTGCAGGAGATGCTGGATAAAGAGTGCTCCTCATCCACCATTAAAGTTTACGCAGCAGCCATAGCAGCTTTTCATGCCCCTATTGCTGGCCGATCGGTGGGCAGGAATAGTGCGGTGGTCCAGTTTATACGAGGCGCCAGGAGAATTAACCCCCCACGTCCTCATACAGTTCCATCTTGGGACTTACCAACCGTACTAAGGGCCTTGAAGGGCCCCCTGTTTGAACCATTGCAATCTGTGAGCCTCAGATCACTCTCGCTTAAAACCGCCCTGCTGTTAGCACTGGTGTCGGTAAAGCGAGCAGGAGACCTACAGGTCCTTTCCATCAACCCTCCTTGCCTGGAATTCGGGCCTAACGACTCCAAGGTCATCCTGAAACCAAGGCTGGCTTATGTACCTAAGGTGCTCTCCACTCCGTTCAGAGCCGAGGTCATAGAGCTTTCCGCGCTTTCCCCCTCGACGGATGACCAGGAATTGTCCCTGCTCTGCCCCGTCAGGGCCCTGAGGGTATACATGGAGCGTTCTGCCTCATGCAGGAGATCAGAACAGCTTTTTGTTAGCTTCGGTAACTGCGCTAAAGGTCGCCCTGTTACGAAACAAAGAATTTCCAGGTGGTTAGTGGATGCTATCACCCTAGCATACTCCTCCTTGAGCTTGCAGTGCCCCATTGGAGTCAGAGCCCATTCCACCAGAGGCATTGCCGCCTCCTGGGCATGGTCCAGCGGGGTGTCCATTTCGGAAATTTATGAGGCGGCCGGCTGGTCCTCGCCATCCACATTTGTAAGGTTTTACAACCTGGACGGAGAAGTCGTTCCTCGTTATAGCACGGTGTGATTGTACTGGTTCCCATACAAGCTCTTACAGACACAGTATGAGTGGAATATCGAAAGGGAACGTACTCGGTTACTATCGTAACCTCGGTTCCCTGAGATATGGGAACGAGTACTGCGTTCCTGGCCGTGCTATGAGCTGCATGCCTCAGTCTCTTCATTCAAAGAAATCTGAGATGTGGTGGCAAAGCGGCCACTTATATAGCCAGAGGCCTCACCCATTCTGGCGGGCTATGGCAGGCTGCATAGCCATAGGCTCGCTCAGCGCTGCCGCCGAGCCATTGGTTCGATTTTATAGCACTGCACGAACCAATGGACGTGCAGTTTCACTGCGTGATTGAAAAGGCTTCAGTTGAAGAGGAAAAAATTGTTTTTCCCATACAAGCGTCTTACAGACGCAGTACTCGTTCCCATATCTCAAGGAACCGAGGTTACGATAGTAACAGAGTACGTTTTTGAAGGAGTCGTGAATTAAAAAATCAAGTCAAAATGATATTT
Source organism: Barbus barbus (assembly GCF_936440315.1). Lineage (NCBI taxonomy): Eukaryota > Metazoa > Chordata > Actinopteri > Cypriniformes > Cyprinidae > Barbus > Barbus barbus. The sequence goes on along the minus strand of NC_136714.1, from coordinate 1,265,161 downwards.
TGACATACTATAAGAGGTTATTGTAGTACACAAACATCCTGTTAGTTTCAGACCTCCTGATAGTCCAAAAACAGCTTTTATTGAAACTAAGCTGCCAAAGTGGTACTGTACTGTAAAAGTACTGTACTTTTAAAAGTAATGTGTTACAATATTGTGTTGCTCCCTTAAAAAAAAATAACTAATTCCAATAGTTTTTATGGAAAGCAATGTGTTATGTTACTTTTGCGTTAGGTTTTCTCATCTGGGCTAGGCTTGCCTGATTGCTTTTAATATAAAAAGTTATATTTTTGGCAAATGTAAAATTCCTTTCACCTCAAAAGTGAAAGGCAAAAGCGTCAGGCTGAAGAAAATGTAAATTCAAAATAATGCAAATGCATTCTGGATTGCATGAATAGGACGCAGGAGAAGAAAGTTCAGCACTCTTCAGCAATAAAAAAAGAAACATAAATGTGATGTTTATCTAAAGTCATTTTTGCTTATTAGTATGGTTGAATTGGATCATTGAAGGTCAGCAGCAAAGACATTGGGTAGTAAACTTGGATTAAATACATAAAGGATATTTGTGTTATTTAACATATATAGTTATTGCAGGTTTGTGTCATATTCTGAGTTTGGATTTCACTGTTTTTTATTGATTTTGAGGAACACTGAATGTGTTTTAGTGCAGGTGAGATGAGTAAATACATGTTCATATTTAGTCTAGAACTACAGTAAGATCACGTTAACACACAACACTCTGCACTTACTCTGGATTTCTCTCAACATGAGGACAGGAGAGCTGTCAGTCAATACATGAGAAAACAGTAACTGGCATTACTTATTTAAAGTATTTTTCTTTTATATTAAAAGTAATGAACTACTTTACTAGTAACTTGAATAAAGTAATCTGATTACGTAGCTCACATTACTTGTAATGCATTACCCCCAATACTGACTATTAATTTCATATTTTGTTTCGGTGACCAAAGCCCGCCTCTGCAGAAGAAGATCAAGAAGAACTATTTCATCATTGCCTCTTTAGCCCTGCCGATCGATTCATGCATGTAGTGAATGTAAACGGCGAGTAAACACGAGAGAAACGCAGACACAGGATTATTCCAGCAACAAAATGATAGAGATACCTTCGAGGAATATAAGACTTTTTGCATTTGCGCATCACACCGTGTCCCATCCTGTCGCATCAACTACTAACTATTAATATTAATACGCAGCAAATTAATATTAAAGCAAAAAAAAAGGAGATTACTGAGGCAAAAGTCGTAGTTAATAGTGAGAATTGGACCTTAAAATAAAGTGTGACCTAATCATTTTATTTTTGGGTAAACTTTTTAACAGAACAGTTTTACAGATTATTGTGACTGTTATCCCCTTTTTATTTACAGACAATGGTTTCTGGTTGCACCAGCACAGGTCTCAGGACACATTTCTTGAACTTTCTCTCAGGTGAGAATGCAGAGTGTGCTCTCTGTGCGTCTGGGTGCTCTTGGCTCCTGCAGAAGGACCACTGGAGGTAATGTACCTCTCGTTCCTCAGGGAGTAAAAACCCGACTGTCCAGTGAGCTGTGGAGAGCACCTCCTCTGGACGTGAGGCCTGCAGGAGTCAGCGCTTTCCAGACACCCTCCAGGGGTTAGAAACAGCACTGCTGTGTGTCTGTAAGCTGAGCAAATGGCCTTAAAAAGCATTTCAACTTCCAAATATCTGTCAGGTTTTCACTCAAAAGCAAATGGATGTTTTGGCATGGGCTACATCAGCAGTTAAAGGGACAGTTCTCAAAAAAAGACAACAAAAAAAAAAAACTTGCAAAAACCCTGATTAACCTTTAATTACTGTTTTTTTTTTTTTTTCAAAATGCAAAAACACTAACCTTTAATTACTGCCCCCCCCCCCCCCCCCCCCCCCAACAGATTTTCTTGACAAGCAAAATTTACAATTTAAATTCAAATTTTTTAATTATGTTTCTCAAATCTGACAAGTTCTCATGTTTACATCAAGCCTATGTGCAAAAACGTGCATGGTACTACTATGGTACCATGTCTAAAAATTATGGTATTAACAGTATATTTTAGTAGTTTTTAATTGCTGGCAGCGTTCTTATTGAAGATCCTGCGGTACTTTCACTTTTCAATGTACAAGCAAGATGCACAAGCATCTTTTTATCAAACATTTTCATCTCTTTGCATCATTAGGTAACCAAATGATTCTATATTTCATGAAGATGCCACATCCACAAACTCACTGAAGCATATAAATATGGCTTATAAGGAGAAATCACTCCAGTTATAATGTGTTTGTGTAGTGTTTTGCAGCACAAGCAGAGATATATTCTGCAATGGGACAGCACAAAAAAAAAAATCTATAAAAATAACGCTGCTAACGCCGGTGTAGCTTTGCAAAGACGTTCCAATAAAGCAATCAATTAATTAAAGCTATGAGTAAAGTTGCATATCAATCATATCAGAGGATATATTCAGAGCAAATACATTATTGGGTTAAATAATTGATTACATATTTCAAAAAGGCTTTAAAACTCAATGTATTGTTTGTCTTGTTTCAATGATATTGAATGTAAGCCAATTGTTGGCCTGCAGTCCACAGCAATCCATTCAATCGAGTTTGCAAATCTCTTAAAAATAAAGCCTCCAAAAAGGGGTTTTCGCAGCAATGTCATAGAACTACTATTTTTTTTAAATGTCAGCATTTTTCAGTCAAAAGTGACCAATGAGTAAATGTTCTTTTCTTAGTTTAAAGAACATTTTAAAAATCTAAACAACCATTTTCCACTACATAGAAGCTTTTGTGGAATGGAACATTTACCACAGATGCCAATAAAGAACCTGCAGATGATGCTTGTCTCCTTTAAAGTTAAAGGAGGAGACATATACGTCTGAAATGAATCAGGCTTCAAAATCCAATAGGTTGCGCCATTGTCTTGTTAAAGTGTGCATGGTCTGCGACTTCCAGTCCAACAAAAATAGACCATCCAGGTATCTTTCTTTCAACATGCACACCAATTTGGATCAAATGGAAACTTGGATGCAGTGTCAAAATATACACAATAAAAAGAGCCTAAAATTGACATTTTGCCAATTTTCAGATACTCTTTATGCAAAGTTTCTAATTCTGACATTCATTTTGGTTTGATTCACGGCTTAGCTCTTCAATGAAGATTGTTTTAGAAATCTCTGTGGAGAAAATTAATGCTTCCAGAACCAAAGCTACTGAAAATTGCATGGTTATTATTGATTTCCACACAAAAGAGTGAAAAAAAAAGATACTGCGAGAAAGTAGAGGTAGAAAATTCACTGGCCTGTCTGTCGTCTTCAACCACCTGCTGTTTGTTGTTGTTTAGAGACGGGGACATAACTATCTTCACATTAATATTCCCCTGCCTATTATCATACTGATGAAAAATTATGCAGGTTGTTTTTTCTCCCTGACAACACTGGTTGTCCAATGTGAAGCATCTGCCACGAATAACCTTCAATGGCTTTCTGTCACCTGTGTTATCACTCAACAAGTCCTAACAAGAAGCACTAACAGCAGACGTGATGGTGATTTATAGTAACTTTAGGACTTACCGTGCTCGTCCAGCAAAATGTTTTCTGGCTTAATGTCTCTGTGAACACAAATAAAATTCAGTTAGGACAAACGTTCTGTTGACACTTCACTCTAACAATTCATCTGGATACAGCAGAAAACCAGTAAAGCATCACATTAACGTGTCAGTTGTAAAATGAAGAGACAAAAAGAGCAGCGTCACTGGAAAACCTGTGCGTGAGGAAGATCCAGAAAATGAGTGCTATACGATTACAGATGACAGTCACAGCGTGCTTTGAGGTGTGGAAGCTTGTTTCTGGCACTGAATAAAAATAAAAAAGGAAACGGTGACTTTTTGTCTCACAATTTCAACTTTTTTCTCGAAATTGCAAGGTCATATTTCACAGTTTTGAGAAAAGAAGTCAGAATTGTGGGATATATACTCGCAATTGCAAGAAAAATGTCTGAATTGTGAGATATGAACGAAAAAGTCAACTTTTTTTAACTATTTTTTTCTTTCATGTCAACTCTTGTCAGGACAAATAAGCAACAGCTGAATCTGGAATATTGCTGAGCAAATAAGTTAAGTCACAGTGAAACAGAAGAAGAATTGGATAGCGGTAGATCGACTGAATGCAAGCTTGAAAGAGGCGGAGTTTAACCAGAGATACATTGTTTCGAGAAGATATTCCTAGTTATGACATTTTGATCAAGAATTATGAAACATATGCAGAGAAGAATTGTCCACAGCTAAATAAATAACATTTTCTGGTGAATTTTCTTTTTCATTAGTCAACATGCTAATAAAGACTATCTGAATAATAATACATCTGGTTAAATGTCAGAGAAAGCTATCAATAGTCACGTTAACAGATGAACACAAGACCGCAAACTTACAGTATGCTGATCATGCATTTGCACAATAGAGTAAACAATGTTTATGAATTTAGCCAGTCATTTTCATGGCATATCATGTAGTGGGAAACAAAATACAAAAGTAACCAAAACTAATAAACAATGACTGGCGAATCCTATATCATTTAGATTACATATATCCAACAAGTATTACATTTGCATAAAACTGTTAAGGTCGAATCAATTCTTTTGGATTAGTTAACAACACCTTATTGTTATTGAAATTCATTACTGAAGAACTGAATAATTTCTAAATCATTCACTTCCGCTTACTTTTATGTGCTAGTTTCAAATTCAAATTCAAATTCAAATTTTATTTGTCACATACATATACATACGTAGTACGACATGTAGTGAAATGTATTGTACGACTGTCCAACAAATTGTCCAACAAAATTAGAAAAACCTCAAGTTTACAAAAATACAAATAGAAAAAGTACAGTAAACATATATACAGAATAAACTAGCAATAAAATAAAATAACAAATAGATATGAGAATAAAAAATAGAATATGATTCTATATAGATTCTATAAAAAGTAAAGTGTATGTCAGTGATAAAGTGTCCGTGTGCTGTGCTGTGCAGTGCAGTAAAGTGTATAAGTGAGTAAAAGGATACTAAAGACAAAGACAAATGGCATGTAAGTCCCACTCATTTATCCTTTCGTAACCTTCTACAAATTAGTGCAGATTGTACTTGAAAAATGTGCAAAGTGGAAGTGTGGGGTGATGTGATTGGAGTGGAGAGTGGTTTAGACTCCGAATGGCCTGCGGGAAGAAGCTCCTCCTCATTCTCTCTGTGTTCGCCTTCATGGAGCGGAAGCGTCTCCCTGAACGCAGCAGAGAAAAGAGTCCATTGTTGGGATGGCTGAGGTCCTTCACTATCTTCCTGGCCCTGGTCAGGCACCGCTTGCTGTAGATGTCCTGCAGGTTAGGGAGCTCGGTGTGAATGGTACGTTCCGCTGAACGCACCACCCTCTGGAGGGCTCGTCTGTCCTGCATAGTGCAGTTCCCGAACCAGGAAGTGATGCTGCCCGTCAGGACGCTCTCGATGGTGCAGGTGTAAAAAGTCTTAAGCACCCGAGAGGGAAGTCAAAAGTCCTTTAAGCGTCTCAGATGGTACAGACGCTGCCTGGCCTTCTTCACCAGGGTGCTGGTATGACAGGACCAAGTCAAGTCCTGCGTGATGTGAACACCCAGGTATCTGAAGCTGTCCACTCTCTCCACTGGAGTCCCGCTGATCGTGATCGGCTGGTACGACCGCTCCTGCTTCGTACTGAAGTCCACTATCAGCTCCTTAGTTTTGCTGATGTTCAGGTGTAGACTATTCACCTGGCACCAACTCTCCAGGTTCTTAATCTCCTGTATGTAGGCCGTCTCGTCGTTGTCTGAGATCAGGCCCAACACAACAGTGTCATCAGCAAACTTAATGATGGTGGTGGAGTTGGAAGTGGCCACACAGTCATAAGTGTACAGTGAGTACAGCAGGGGGCTCAGAACACAACCTTGAGGGGCTCCGGTGCTTAGGGTGATGGAGGATGAGGTGTGTTTACCCATCCGTACGGCTTGCTGTCTGTCCTTCAGGAAGCTGGAGATCCATTGGCACAAGGATGTGCTGAGACCAAGGACCTCCAACTTGGAGGTGAGTGTGGAGGGAATTATGGTGTTAAACGCTGAACTGTAGTCCACAAACAGCATTTTTACATAATTCCCTTTTCTGCAGTCCAGGTGACTTGTTGTGGTGTGGAGGAGGTGTGAGATGGCATCCTCCGTGGAGCGGTTATGTCTGTATGCAAACTGTAGTGGATCCAGTGTGTCTGGTAGTGATGCAATGATGAAGTCTCTGACCAGTCTCTCAAAGCACTTCATCACCACTGATGTGAGGGCTACAGGGCGATAGTCGTTTAGGCAGGTGGGCTGCGGTTTCTTGGGGACAGGAACAATGGTGGACTGCTTAAAGCATGAGGGGACTATGGACTGTTCCAGGGAGAGGTTGAAGATCTCGGTGAACACCGGTGCTAGCTGGTCAGCGCAGGCCTTCAGAACCCGACCTGTGATGCCATCTGGTCCTGCTGCCTTCCTGATGTTCACTCTCTTGAATGCCCTCCTCACGTCATGCTCCGTGATGGTGAATACGTTGTCCTCACCGGCTTCCTCAGCGTGCATGCAGTTAGCACTGCTAGCGCCGTTAGCGTGATTAGCTGCAGCCTCGAAGCGAGCATAAAAAGTGTTCAGCTCGTCAGCCAGAGAGGCGTCCGCATTCCCCGATCTGGAGGGTGGTGTTTTGTAGTCCGTGATGGTTCTAAGTCCCTGCCACAGGCTCCTAGAGTCGCCATGTTGGAATTGCGACTCTAGTTTCCTCCCGTAGCGCTGCTTCGCCTCCTTCACCGATCTGCGCACGCTGTAAGATGCAGCCTTGTAATCATCCATGTTCCCGGTGATGAGCCCTGTGTTGTAGGCAGCGGAGCGGGATCTCAGGGCGTCGCGGATGGTTTTATCCACCCACGGCTTCTGGTTGGGAAACGTCCTGATGATGGTTTTCTGCACCGTATCATCCATTAGTTTCTCTATAAATCCCACAACCGCTTCCGTAAACAAGCTGACGTCATCAGAGCTGCGCCGGAACATGTCCCAGTCTGCGTCATCTAGCGCGTCCTGCAGAGCGGCCACCGATTGGTCCGTCCAGCGTTGGACCTCCCTCTGCACCGGGGCTTCCTGTTTCAGCCTCTGTTTGTAAACAGGCATGAGGAAGATGGCGGCGTGGTCCGATTTCCCAAACGGTGGTTGTGACTGTGCCTTGTAGCCGTTCTTATATGGGGTGTAACAGTGATCTAATGTCCTTTCGCCCCTGGTGGGGCAGCTGATGTGCTGATGGAAGTTCGGCAGTGCACGCTTGAGGTTGGCACTGTTGAAATCTCCCAAAACAATGAATGCGGCGTCCCGGTGCTGTGTCTGGTGAAGGTGTAGTGTTTCATGTAAATCCCATATCGCAGTGTCCGTGTCCGCTTGAGGTGGAATATAAACGGCACTGACGATGACCGAGCTAAATTCCCGAGGGAGATAAAAAGGGCGACATTTGATGGTCAGAAGTTCAAGATTCGGTGTGCAGGAGCGTGAGAGGGGAACAATGCTCGCGCTGTTGCACCAGTGTTTGTTCACCATCAGACATACTCCACCTCCCCTAGTCTTCCCCGAGTCCAGCGTTCTGTCCATGCGGTAAACCGAGAAGAACTCGGCCGGCTGGATGGCGTGGTCTGGTACCGCTGGGTTCAGCCATGTCTCGGTGAAGCAGAGAAGGTTGCAGTCCCGAATGTCCCTCTGGAACCTGACTCTTGCCCTGAGGTCATCGAGTTTGTTATCCAGCGACTGGACATTGGCGAGCAGGACACTTGGTAAGGGAGCGCGGTGTGCGCGAGCCCTCAGCCTGTTCCTGACGCCGGCTCGTTTCCCTCGAGGACGCCGGTACGGGTCGCGTCCTTTGTTCCTCCTCAGGATCTCGCTCGGCCAGGATGGGTCCGGGTTCAAAAACGGCGAAAGGTTAGTGCATTGTGCACCAATAGAAATAAGAGTGGCCCTGTCGTATGTAAGAATGGCCATCTTACAAAAAGAAACCGGTATTTATAGTTAACAATACGAAAAAATAACAAAAAAAGACAAAGTTTGGTCGGAGCAGTCGTGACGGCAGCCGATCTCACCGGCGCCATCTTATATAAGTAAGTTATAGTTAAGCTAAACTTGTGAGAACAAATAAACATTTCCATTAGGAATGATATTTTCCACCTTAAATCTTCCAGGGCCATTTTTTAACCTTTATAAGGGCACATTTTCTAACTTTATAAAATGTATGCATCATGTAAATTCATGTATTTATTCAATGAATGCAATTAGAATAAAACGATATTATAGGGCTGATATCAATCAAATTAAATCAATCAACAAAATCTATCTTTGCATTGCAGATGCTGCATCTGAAGTGGAATTTAAATGCATTTACACAGACTGTACACCTTTCTGGAGTTTTATTTTAGGTTTTGATGTCCTTAAGAATATATATTTGCGGTATAAGTACCAAAAACCATCTTAATATATTTTTACAGCTATTCTCTCAGGAGCTCTGCTAAGAACAGGTTGATTTTGGCCTGTCTAATTAATATTCATGAGCCTATCTTCTGATTGGCATGTTGTTTTTTCAGTGCTGCACGGCCAGGCCAACCACATGGGCCGACGTCATAATTACGTCACTGCTCTAAGCTGGAAGCAAAACAAGGGGAAAACTGGAAGCGGCCCATTCAAACCAGCGCAGATTCAGCTACATAAGGAGCTTAAAATATCATCTTGTTGTGATGTTGGGTGCCAGAATCGATGTAATACAGCCTCAAATTAGACATTTGCTTGCATACCTGCTGGCACTGCCAGACAAAAAAACGATGATAACTGTGGTTAAACGCAATAAAACAAGCGGACTGGACAGAAACGATCGTCAAAAATGCTTACGTTTGCAGCGAACACTTCTTATCAGAAAATGTTCAATAAAGTGTGGTGTTTTGTTGTTATGGGTGTGTCTGAAGATTTCTTGCATCTCACGACTATGTCATACCACTATGACTATGAAATAATGTCTGTGTGCATGTGTGTAAAACAACAAACTGACCATTAATAATCATTTGTAATTGTATATGCATTGTCGTGATTAATTGTGGCTGGAGGATGGATGGGACGGTGGGCGGTGCTCGGGATGGTGACTGAAGGCGGTGACTGAGTAGTTCGGGCGTCACATTTTTACGGAAATCATAAGGGCTTGTGAAAAAGCAAAGCTACTTTATGCAGGCTTTGTGCTTTTTACTGTGGACTGACTGTTTTGAAACGTATATGGTAGTGACATAGCCCCTAGTCCTCTGTTATCATGAAAAAAGCCAGGAAATTTCAGTTTTGACAACATGGGACCTTTAATGCAGCTCAGAGATGCCATGAATGCATTTACATGGCAGTTACAACTGCATAAATTGTACATGTTGCAAAACTTTTTAAATATAAACCGAATTTAGCCAGTGTCTTTATGAATGGCTTATTGAATCATTGACTCACTCGATTCATTCAAAAACGTTGAATCATTCAGGAACGAAACTGCGTTGATCAGAGGTGCAATGATTGTCGAAATAGAGCAAAAAAGGTCCATACTGAGAGCATTGTGTCTAAAATCATCACTTGATGTTAACTTGAACATAACATCCCCTATGTACAGTGGATTATTACAACTGATGGCAAAATGAATGTTTGGAAACGTAAACTGATATTTCCTACTGACACACTACAGCAAAAGATAGAAATAACTGACTTAAAACTATTTATTAACTGCTGAAAATAGTGTTCTAATCATTTTGGCCACCACTGTAGACAGCTAGAAAGCTCACTAGATTTTAAAACAAACCAAAAAGATGTTTCTACACATTAATTTTCCACTAAATTGGAATCCATAGACCAATTAATGCCAACTTTGCATATCAAAGCGAGGAGATGCTATTGACAGGTCACAGGTTTTCTCCACAAACAGGTGAGCTCAGGTGAGAAAGGTCAAGCGTGTTGAGTTTAATGAGCTGACATTTGCACAGAGCTACTGCATATCAGCAGCACACATTATACCCAAAGATGCTGCTCGTCATGGCAGCTGCTGGATGGTTCCCTGGGCAACAGGTGTCAAGGCAACCTGCCTCCAGCCTGTTATATGTGCTTTTCATCCAATGGGCAATTACTATGTTATTAGTTATGAATATAAAAATGTAGTGCAAACAAAGCCAAGCTGGAGAATTAAAATAAATATCCAAAAATAAACCTGATGATTTAACTATTGATAATGTAATTTTTTATGTATTGAATATGTAGGTTTTGTTTCTGCACAGGTAATACAAGTGCTGTCTTTGTTTGGTTTTAATTTAGATAATTTTTCTCCTATCTTTAACTACGATGGTAATTTACTGGTGGGAGCTGTACTTTGCTATTATAACAAAATCAACAATCTCTTGAATGTATTCTGTCACACTTTATTTTAAGGACCAAATCTCATAATTAACTAACTATTAACTATGATTTTTTCTTCAATAAAATATATATATATATATATTATAAATGTTGATTATGTACACATTTATTTATTGCAAAATACTGTATATGCAGATACACAAATATTTAAGTAATTTGAGAGAGTTGTGAAACACTATGGACTCTTTTCCAGATGATGCATTTCCAAAGCTATTAATCACAAATCGACACTTTAAATAATAAATAAATGACAGAAAGAAAGAAAGAAAGAAAGAAAGAAAGAAAGAAAGAAAGAAAGAAAGAAAGAAAGAAAGAAAGAAAATGTACTGATGATTTTCTAGCAGGATATTATCCAGTAATTTTACAGACATTTCCGTTAACCCTAAAACACAATGTAATGAAGTTCAAAATTCAAAATACAGGCAAGAAACCTGTAAAAAAATAAATATACAGAAAATTCCTTCATATTAATACAGTACACTGTGCCTTATTTTACAGATTTTTTTGTTACAGTGTAGCTTGAAAGTTTTTAATATATATTTTTACTTTTAAAAATGCAAATGTAGTTTCTGTCTATTCTTCACGCATTTCTATCACACTGTATGAAACACACCCCTAAAAATAAATTTTACCCGATCCTCTTTCTTTCTCTTGTCCTCAATAAACAGAAACATTGCACATGGTGCCAATGCTACACACAAATTTGTTTTTAAAATTTTGCATATTTTCAACTATTATTTGTTTTATCTGCTTTAAATGCGTCCTATTATGACTTTTTATTAAGTCTTGATTTAATTCATGGGGTGTAGTAGAATAGGGCCTCATGCTTAATTGATCCAAAAATGCATTATTTTGCACATATTTTATATTATTGCAGCATCTCTCTTTCTTGTCTGTCTCAAACACAAAAAAAAAGAAATGTGCTCTGATTGGTTAGCTGGCCCAGTGTGTTGTGATTGGTGAACCGTTTAGAGCGTGTTCTGAATATTCAAAATCAAAATTGCGGCGCGGGTGTTTTATATGAATGTATCTCTGAAGGGAACCGACTGTCTTCAGGCGTTTTCATTTTGTCTGATAAAATAGTTTTTATGAGCAGAGCTGCTTTGTTTACAGCTGTTACCGGGGAAACCACTGTTTCTGCCGCCCCAAAAGCGCCTCCTGCTGGCAAAGAATGAATTTGCATTTTCAATAAGGCCCTCCAGCAATGTGTTTTTGTTGTTGCTCACTCTTTTTTCTGTTTTCTGCAGCAGCTCTGTGTCACAGATCTGCCAGGCTCTGTCACCAACCAATCACAGCGCACTCCCTCACCTGAGTACTGATCACACGCACCTGCACATCATTAGCCATGCCATAAATACACAGCACCCCAGGGTCCGGTCTCGTTCATGCGAAGAGGACTGCCATAGCTATCACAGCTCTATGCCTACTACTTACCTCCTTGTCTACTTACCTGCAGTGTCTCCTTCCGAGTGTGTTCTCCAGCGATCCCCAGTCAGTCTGCTCCTGTGTTCTGTCAAGTTATCAGTAGATATTCTTGCCTGTTACTTCCATTTCAGTGATGTGTTCTGCCCCCAGAAAGCCTCCCAGTTGCCTCCACACCGGCCATGGGACTGTGCAATAGACCTCTTACCGGGTGAGCCAGTGTCCCGTGGGAAAATCTGCCCACCCTCCATACCCGAGCAGAAGGCCATGGAGGAGTATATTGAGGAGTTATATCAAAAGTTATATCCGTCCCTCCACATCCCCTGCTTCGTTGAGCTTCTTTTTTGTGGCCAAGAAAGACGGAGGACTACGACCTTGCATAGATTATCGAGCCCTGAATAAGATAACGGTCAAATTCCCTTATGCCCTTCCTCTCGTCCCAACGGCATTAGAACATCTTTGTGGAGCCACCGTGTTCACCAAGACCTCCGCAGCGCCTACAACCTCATCAGAATACGTGAGGGGGATGAGTGGAAGATGGCCTTTGTGACCCCTACTGGCCACTATGAATATCTGGTTATGCCCTATGGTCTTGTCAACGCCCCCTCCGTATTTAAAGATTTCATGCATGAGGTGCTCCGGGAGTATCTCCACAAATTCTGAAGCACTTTTGTTTCAATCTATAAAAATAATCAGCCTATGTTAATAGTTTGAAGTTAAAGATATTAATATTAATAAGGTGAGTCTGAGAGTCTTGTTTATTTGACAGTGATTTCACATTTCTTGTTTGTATGAAGGCTAAATACAAATAAAAGTTGAACATTATTTTATTTGTACTGTTTTCATTTGTAAAATATTATATAGTTTTATAAGAAGAGGTTTCATAGACTTGGCAAATTCATTTTTCAGAAGTTTGTTGGTACAGACATCCGTTGTGGGCGTTGTCAGTTTTTCTGAGGCTTTTTTAATATTGTTCATATCCATACCGGAATTATATCGTATCAACCGAAACTAAGAAATATGTTGTGATATAAATTTTGGCCATATCGTCTAGCCCTAATAGGACCCCTTCTTTACATTGACAGGCTGCCAAAATGAGGCATACAATATCAAATATTGAAATATCAGCAACTCTTCTCAATTCAGTGCTGAAATAGAAGATCTGGCAACCTTTAAGCAACAGCTGTCAATAGTTGTGACATCCCGTATCGTTATTAAGGTGCTTTGAGTTCAGTGACTTGATGACAGTCATACTCATTACTTGTCAATTATATCTAAAACCTCTTGGAGTTGATTCGCCTGTTATAAAAGTGACGTGGGAAGTCAGCATGAGTTCTTCCTCCACACCTCACACACCTGGACTTTCTCAGAGCTCAGTGTTATCTGACCACCTAAACCCATCCACCGCCTTTTCTTTCGCTTGACTGCTCCAACAACCTATTAGCAGGATCTAATGGCCTCATTACATCACATATCATGATGAGGGCTGTAAGTGAGCTGGCCTCCTGGTCACCGGATCCCTGCTGAGATACTCAGGGACAGAGGGACAGCTGGAGACTGACACACAAACTCTTCAATAAACCCTTTGTGGGCGGCTCAATGTTTGCTAGTGGTGTGTGATGAAGGGAGATGGCTGATTTTCAGATTAACTGGACTAAGCTGGATATGCGTTACCCTTTACTGACCTTTTGTCCAATAAAACCAATTCCATGATTAGAATATCCAACCAATATTTTCACTGTTAACTCTATACATTTCATATTGGCTGTTTATTAGTACGAATAAAGCACATATTAATGTCTTATTCTTCACAATCATATTTTAGATCTCCATACCTAAATGTAACAATTACCTATCTATTATTAAGCAGCTAATTAGGAGTTTATTAAGACAAAAGTAATAGTTAATAGTTCAAATGCGCTCAAAGATTATTTTTTTCTCCTTCCTTTCCTCATGTTGTGCTGTATTTTTCTTCTCAATTGCATTTCGTTGCCTTGTATCTACATGTGCAATGACAATAAATTTAATCCAATCCAATCCAATAATGTTAGAATTAAAGAACAATAAACGTAATACATATTACCGTTGCACTTATCTGTACAGTCAATGCAGTTATTTTTAAGCTGTTGTTGACATCCTATCTTAAACGTAATTTAGCCAAAAGAAAACAAAAACAACAATAACATTACCACTTTAATATGTCTTGCAATATCTGTGCGTGAAAAGGTTCTGCGTGATCCTCTTGTTCAATATTCTCGGGGTCTGAATTGATAGAGCAATATTGATAGAGCAATATTACAGCTGGCAGTGGGAGGAGTCGTGGGAAGCAAGCAGGTCTACCTGAGCTTCCCCGAATCAGCCGGATCGTCTCGGGATGGAGTCGCCATTCTCCGGGAACGTGAGCTGTCGTGAGAGCGCGTCGGCTGCACGATTGAGCTCCCCCGGAATATGGACGGCGCGCAGAGGAGGAGATGGTGGGCGAGCTGTGACATGCGGCGTGATCGTAGACCTCCTAGACGGTTTATGTACGAAACAGCCGCAGTGTTGTCCATACGGACCAGCACATGCTTGCCTAACAGCAGTATCCGGAACTGCCTCAAGGCCAGATGAACTGCAGGCAGCTCTAGGCAGTTGATGTGCCAAAGCAGTCGAGGCCCTGTCCAGAGCCCCGAGACTGCCTGCCCGTTGCATGTAGCACCCCAGCCCATGCTGGAGGCATCTGTTGTGACAACAACATGCCGGGACACTTGTTCTAAAGGCACCCCGGCCCATAGAAAAGCAAGGTCTGTCCAGGGGCTGAATGAGCGGCGACACGATTGCGTGATGGTCACACGATGTGTACCGCGGCGCCATGCCCATCTCGGGACTCGTGAGTGTAACCAGTGCTGAAGTGGTCTCATATGAAGCAACCCAAGCGGCGTGACTGCGGCTACAAATGCCATATGCCCCAGGAGCCTCTGAAACTGTTTCAGCGGAACCACCGACTGAGCCTGGTTTCTCCCAAGGTTTTTTCAAAACAAACAAAACAAACACTTTGCTTTCCATATTATTTTTTTTATTGAAAACATGAGATGAAGAACCTATTATTTAAAGCCTTTAAAATGATAAAAAACTGAAAACTATACAGACATATTGCAAACCGCACAGAAATATCAGGCATGAAAAAATAGGCTGTTGGTATAATTATGACAAAATGTACTTGTGTGATTGATTTACATGCATCTTCTGTTGTTCTATTAGCATTAAATTCAGCCTCAGTAATATTATTTTATACTATGTTTAAGTGTTGCATTCTTCTTTGGCATCTATTTATAAAATAGTTTGTGGTTTTGGCATGTTTTTATAGAAAACAGCTGCTGCTGACTACTAACTGCTGACAGTTTGTCTCTTCTAGTGTTTTGTTTCGTACTGATAAATTGGATGTGAAAGGCAAATGCCAGTCAGCATGCACTAAAAATGTGCAGTCAGTCTTTTGATTTTAGTTGGATTTCATATAAATTTTAATATGACTCAGGTCAATTCAATTCAATTCAATTCAATTCAATTCAATGTTGATGCAGTTCACTTCACCAAAAACTGCAGAATTCATTAGTTAAGAAATTCAGCTCAGTTCAGTTCAAGTTTATTTCTCATCTGATATGAAGCATATAATTTATTTAATATGTACAGTAAGTGTAATTTATTTTAATTAGTTTGCATGACTTTCCTATAATACTAAACGCAACTCAAACATCAGTTTAGAAAACAAATCCCATCTGAATAGTGCAAATGAAGAATGGATTTGTTAGAGAATGTTTTGGTTTTTCTCACTCATCTGCCACATCCTGTTTTGAAGAGCCTCATCTCTTAAGATTCTGTTAATTGAGCAGCACTCTAGCGTTAATAATTCAAGTAGCCGTGAGCAAAAAAACAGGGTGTATTGTTTTCGTCTCAGTAGCGCAGTGGGACAAGGGGTGTCCGTCTCACGGGAGATCTTCCATTAGGAATGGAAATGCATCGGAGGCTGATATGTGACGTGCTGTTCCTCATGTGGTGTAAGAGATACTGTATAACAACATACTGCTATAAAGACAACAGAACAGGACTAGTTAGTGGGCTAAAATTAGTGGATATTAAAAAAACTACAAGAGGCAGTGCTGTAGTTAAAGCTAAAGGCTCTTGCTTGTGCAATAAAGTATGTTTTCATTAACAAAAACGGTCACACTTTATTTAAATGTCCAATTCTCACTATTAACAAACCATCGACTTTTGCCTCAAATAAACTTCTAATTTGCTCCTTATTAATAGCTAGTAAGGTAGTTGTTTAGTTTAGGTATTAGGTAGGATCAGGAATATGATCATGCAGAATATGTGCTTTATAAGTATTAATAAACAGCTAATATGTTAATTATAGGCATGCTAATAAGCAACTAGTTCATAGTGAGAATTGGTCCCTAAACTAAAGTGTTACCACAAAAACTTCTCAAGTCCTATTATGCCCTTTTATGAAGTCTTGATTTAGTTTTTGGGGTGTACTAGAACAGATTTTCATGCTTGATTGTTCCAGAAATGCATTATTTTTCACATATTTAACATAACTGCAGCACCTCTCTGTCTCAAACATGCTGTTTAGTTCCCGATTAGATGAAGAGCCTCCTTCCAAAATGCAAAATGTGCTCTGATTGGTTATCATAGCTTGCCCAGTGCATTGAGATTGTGAGTGAATGAGAATGCCATTTTGGACACTGAAATTACAGCTTCCATCACTGTATGGATAGAAAGTCTACTGCCGTCATGTTGACGATTACGCGGTAACTGATTCTGCCTGTACTATCTGACCATGACAGAATGGGCAGCCAATCCTAAAAACTGGATTTAAACAAACAAACATGATTTGAGAGAAGTGTGAACAATGTCCATGTTATAACCAGCATATCACCTGCATGAATTAAAAGCATACTCCTTGGTTATATTCATCACAGAAAAGTATATCCTGCTGTACAGAGATTAAGTAATCTGCTGAATTTCTCTAATTCATAATAAGGCTGTTGATTAATTATTACTGTCTGCAGCAGTGAGCTCTATCATTTGTCCTGATTATCTTTCTTCTTGTGCGTCTGTCTGGGACGAAGGAACAGCACATTTCTCCAGAATTTACCGTTTATTTGGGGCAGTTTGTTTGGCTCTACAGTAAGTAAGATTTAGTCCAGATATTCTGGATAAAATAATGAAGTATATACTGCTGATGTGTGATACATTTAACGTACTAAAGGTATATAAATAAAAATGTTCACAAGTGCACTTGTCGCCTCTTTATACCCGTATGCACAGGGAATGGCTCAGCATGCAAAATCCACTAGCCAAATTTCATTGCCGTTTTCTCTTAAAATCAGAGATGATTGGGGCTCCCGAGTAAACCCTTAATGTCGTCATCAGGGAGTCTGATGTACACAATCTAATACATGCCTTCTGTTATCTGATTGAGAATTTATGCAAGAATTTATGTACAAACATCCATCTTCAGCTCGGGTATTTTTGCTGTCAAATCTTTACGGATTTTTATCAAGCAAACGTAAGAATGTGTGTGTGTGTGTGTGTGTGTGTGTGTGTGTTTGTGTATGGATATGGATATGTATGCATATGTATAAATGCTTACATATAAATCTTATTATTTGGTATAGTATTCTTGATTATATTTTGAATATTTGTTTTACATTTTAGTGCATCAAGTATTTGCACCTTGCTTTTATGTTTTTACTTGCAGTTTTACCTCCTGATGTACTTTCTGCATTAATTCAGTCTTAGTATTGCTTATTAGCAAAGTAAACAAACTTCAAAATTAAAATTTGTGTTAAAAACAGCTTAAAATTATGTTGTAATGTATGCTGTTATGTTAAACCATATACCACATTTAACCTACAAACTTAACAGCTTTATTGTCTGTATCTGTATAAGCAAACCATGCCACACTTAGAGAACAGTACAGTATATCAGCATCTGACTAATGCTTGTGCATGAGACATTTTTTTTTTTTTTTCAAATTATTTGTGCCGTTTTGCTTTGATTGTATCACTGGATGTGTAAAAGCTTCATGAAGTAATTACCTGTGGATGATGCGTTTGTTGCGCAGGTAGTGCAGAGCGAGGGCGATTTCACACACGTAGTGCTTGACTGTGCTCTCTGTAAAGTGCACGTTCTGCTGTAAATGATAACGCAGATCTCCTCCCAGCAGCAGGTCAACTACCATGAACATGTCCTCCTCATCTTGAAACGAGTACCTGCGTTAAACAAATTATGACAGTGAGTTCTCTTCTTTCTTCATAAATTCTAAAACGTCTAATTTGGAGTCTTTCACATGAGTTTGTTTGACGTGCAATATGAAGATGGCTATTTTAGTAGGATTGCTGGTAGATTACCAGCTATTTTAGTACAACTGCAAATATCTGCTCAGCCAATCATGAGGTGGCAACTCAATCCCTGTTGGGGCAGAAATATGATCTAAGTGACTTTGTGGAATGATTGTTGGTGGCAGATGAGGTGGTTTGAGTATCTCAGAAACAGCTGATCTGGGATTTTCACGCACTGTAAACAGTCTTGAGTTTACAGAAAATGCAGAAAAACAAAAAACATCCAGTGAGCAACAGTTCTGTGGCTGAAAAGAGGTTAATGAAAGAGGTCAAAATAGAATCACCAGGCTGGCAAGAGCACAACAATATACATATTATATAATAACCACGTAAGAGCTCTGAGCCTACTGGCTATTTAAAGGAATAGTTTACCCAAAAATGAGAATTTGGAAATTTACTCCCCCTCAGGCCATCCAAGATTAGGATGAGATTGTTTCTTCATCACTTGCTCATCAATAGATGCTCTGCAGTGAATGGGTGCCGTCAGAATGAGAGTCAAGCAGCTTATAAAAACATCACAATATCACACATGGACTGGAGTGGTGTGGATACGTTGTGATGGTTTTATCAGCTGTTTGGACTCTCATTCTAACGGCACCCATTCACTGCAGAGCATCTATTGCTGAGCAATCATGCAATGACATTTCTCCAAATATGATGAAGAAACAAACTCATGTAAGTTTTTATTTTTAATAAACTATTCCTTTAAAAAATTGAAAATGTCTCACCCAAATTCCCTGCTTCAATATATAAATGTCAACAAAGGAAAGAAAACTGTGCTTGTTGAGCTATTTTGTGGGGTCATAAAGCCAAAGCAAGCAAAAGTACAGAACCTCAGTAATAGAAAAGCACAGAAAATGTTTTCCTGTTAGTTTGTTTGTTGTTTCAGAGAAAGATCTCCCACTGGCAGGTCTGAGCTTGTTCTGCTCGTGGCCTCAGTAACCCATCTGTCAATCAATGTCAAGTCAAGTCTGCTTTATTGTCAATTCTTCCACATGCACATACATACAGAGAATGGAAATTGCGTTACTCTCAGACCCTTGGTGCATACAGTTAACATTAAACACTGACAGACGTTCAAATACAGATAAGTACAGTTTAAACATATGTACATACAACTATACAGATATACAAATGAGGACATTGTAAAAAAAATAAAGAAAGAGATAAAGTGGCATACGGCACATGGCAGATAGAGTGCAAACCAGTTAAATACAACAAAACTGTGCAGTTATATGTGTATATGTATAGAGTGTATATACAGTATATAGTGCAAGAGGAGCTTATCAGTCTGAGGACATTGTAGAAAAAAAAATAAAAATAAATAAAGTGGCATAAGGCACATGGTGTCAGTCCTCTGTCGTGTGTGTCGTGTGTTCCCGCCTTGTGTCCATATTTGGTTTGTTTCCTGTCCTTGTTAAATGTAATCATTAGTTAATTCTTGTCCAGCTGTGTTTGTCTCGTTATCTATGATTTACCTGTGTATTTATAGTCCTGTCTGTGGAGTTAGATTTCGTCTGGTCTACTCGTTACTCCCCAGTGTTTGATGCCTGCCCTGCCCTGATGTCTTCATTAAAGACATATTTGAGTTTACATCCTCGTCTGCGTGTTCCTGTGTCCTCCCTCGTGTGTGCACCGTGACACATGGCAGATAGAGTGCAAACCAGTTAAATAGAACAAAACTGTGCAGTTATGTGTATATGTTTATAGAGTGTATATATATATATATATATATAGTGCAAGAGGAGCTTATCAGTCTGAGGACATTTGTAGAAAAATAAAAAAAGAGATAAAGTGGCACAAGGCAGAATAGATAGAGTGCAAACCAGTTAAATTAAACAAAAACTGTGTAGATATAAGTGTAGTGCAAGAAGAGCTTATCAGTCTGTTAAAGTGACAGGAGAACAGTCTTTTTTAATCAGACTATCCGAGGAGGTAGTTTGCAGTCAATGCTGGATGAGGTAGTGATCAGTCCAATGCTGCAGTGACAGGTGCTGGTCACAGTTTTTAAGTGTGGGGGGGTGGGGGGGGGGGGGGGTCTGACACTCTCGGGAGCTCTACATCAGCAAACACTCATTTTACTCTCATTTGACCATTCAGCAAAGCAGCATTGATTTTACATACTCGCTGCCTGCTGATGTGCTCTTCCATTCATATTTGAAAAGTTACTGGTTCACATAGCTCTCACAGCATAACATAAATTAAAAACAGGTTTGTCTCATCATTTTTTAAAAACTTTACATACAAATCCAAGAATTGCACACGCAAAATGCAAAATGCCTCACATCTCTTGCAAAATGAAGCACTGCATTCAAAATATCACAAACACATCTCAAAAGCAAACATTTGCAAACTCCTTTGCCATAATATTAATTCCTGTTAGATTTGTGTGTGTTACACTGAGAACTGTGTTGTGTTTTGCAAGAATTAGTGTATGGTTTTGCAGATTTGGTGTGTGCTTCTGCTGCTTGAGTGTCAGGTTTCAGAAATTGTGTGACAAGTAAAGATTTTATGTGTAAGCAGTTGAAAAAAAAACTAAGTACACAAATCTTTCATGTTTCTTAAGATACTTAAATACAAGTTTAGAAGTGCACTTTTAATAATGGCAAATTAAAAGTTCTACTTAAAGTATATTTTAAATCAAGTTTTAATAAACATTCGGCATGCTTAAAAGAAATACACTTATTTTGATGTTCACTAACATACTAAAGCACATGCTCTTCAGTACTTGATTATAATTGTAACTGTAGTTGTTTGTAAACATGTAATTAAGCTTCCAACAACATTACATTCAATTTGCACTTAAGTCTGTTACGTTAAATATATAATTTCAGAAATAAGTACTTTCATTAAAAGCACAGTGTGCTGAAGTATACTTCTTTGTTCACGAGGGTGTAGTTAATATTCATGAAGGACAGCAGACATCTCAGCTGTGGAAGTGGACGGTCTCAATGCAGGAAGTAATGTAAAAGAACAGAAAAGACTTTTTAAGCGTCCTGCTTTACTTTGATCCCTGGAAATGTCCATCTGTCAGACTGAACTCAACACGTGTCTGCCATATACTCAATGTGGGCACAAACAGAACAGCCTGAGGCTTTATGAGCAACATGACAACAATCTGCAGATGTTCTCATATCACTGCTTAATGTTTCAAGAGACCCTCGTGAGTCATCTAAGTGAACATGCTAAACCATACGCCACAGTCAAATACACTGCAGAGCTCACTGCATCAGGATGGGAACCATGTCAGAATTTATAAGGAGACTCTATAATATTAAAATATTAATACGCAGTGATGTTATTTTAGACAGCTGACATTAAAACATTGCTGGTCACCATCAAAATAAATCAATAGGAACCTACTGTTGTATTCAGGTCTATATACAGTATATGGCTTTGGTCTATGGGATTGTTTTGCTCTTTTTTTTTTGTCATTTGTCAAGCAAAAATGAACAGTTTCTCTTATTGTTCCATTTTTAGAAAAGTCGACAACACTGTAAAAAAAAAAAAAAAAAAAAAAATTCTCTCAACTTCTTGTTTTAAGTTTATACAACCAAAAGTTGAGAAATTTCCTAAAAAATAAGTTGAGAAAACTCAAAAAACTGCTGAAGCTGGTTGCCTTAAAATTTTAGGTTGGCTCAACTTTTTCTTTTTTTTTTACAGTGAAGCCACACAATTTGAGAAACCATACATGTGTCATATCCATAACACAAACAGTACAGGAGGAGTTCCTGGCCTAAACAGACAGCTTGTTACTAAAATGAGCCAGAAGGATGTGTATAAAAAGCCCTTAGTTGCAGAAAAGCAAGAGATAAAAGAAGGAAACACATTGGCGGAAACTAGACTGCTTAACTGCTCTTTAATCGCTTTCATCCTACTTTGTTTTTATCCAACTTTTGGAATGGATAACTCTCTACTTTGCAGGAAAACACTTTTTACTGAAGTACTATATACAGTATATAAAAATGATATTTTGCAACAGTAAGCTATAAATGGCTATTAAATTGAGCTCAGAGTTCATTGTTTTTCTTTATGACAAATCTTATAATTATGTCAAAAAATGTACTGTTGCTCATTTAGTTACTTATGTTTTCTTTTCTTTCTTTTTTTAAGTTGAAGTTGAAGTATTTATTTATTTGTTTGTTTTGTAATTTTGATGTCTATATAAAGTGTTTGCATAATTATTAGGCAAGAAGATATTCTGATCATATTTTTTCCTAAGCACATTTCACCAATTCCAAACCACGTCAGTCCTAATATGTATTATGAATTTTGTATATAATTATTTATAGTGATATATAATTATTAATGAGGACTGAAAGTGAAAAATGGCTTAGATTCAGATTTGCATAATAGCAAAATTAAGGCGTGACCATTGAAAAAAAAATAAAAAATCCCCAATAAGCATTTCTTGTCCAATGGTCACATCATAATTTTGCTATTTCTATAGTATTGCATGCTTCTCATGTATATTTATTAATTTCTGACTTTTCAGTCTGAGTAAAATCTCTTTTTTTGGCCTATTTTACCTCTAAATGAAAATCTGCTTAATAATTACACACATCTGAATATAAGGCGTTTTCTACTTTCCGCCCTCATTAACAATTATATATCACTTATAAATGATTTCGTACAAAATTAATAGTAGTTATTAAGATGATGTGCTTTAGAATTGATAAAACATGCTTGGAAAAAAAATATCAGAATATCGACCTAAAAATCATGCACATACTGTTGATTTAGGTTTAGTTATAATACTATACTAATGTTGAAAATGTTGAAATAAAATACATTTAAGTTTTATATTCTTTAATTTAATTTTAGTTCATATTTATAAGTAATTACATGTTTTTGGTTTATGGTTTTAGTTTTAATTAACAATAATAATCCTGCCTTTGGTACAAAACGGCAAAAAAAGTTTTTATTTATGCTTGGCAAATACAAACAAAAGGTTTTAAATTTGGCATGAATTTTTCATCCTCTAATGACCCTTTGAGGCAGTTTGTTTCGTATTTGAGGGCATCACTGAGATCCTGCACTACAGCAGAAGAACACATCTAATAAATGACTGATGACAAGGAAAGGGCATTGCATGAAAACGTGCTTAAGATGCCACCGTGACTCGTGTCACATTGATTTTAAACTGCGCTTTGATTGACAGGCTTTATTTGTCTGTTGGCAATGCCTGCTCAGCGTTCCCTGTCAAAGAGGGACCAAATTACAGCACGGTGCTGAGAAAGCGTAAGGTGTGAGCCCACGTCGTCAAGCTATACTTCCTGCACAAACACACTGCTGACAAAAGAGTGATTCACCTTGAGCACATTTAGGGCCTCTTAGAACCAGTTTAAAATGTGAATAGCATAATATAATCAGAATATGTCTACACACGTGTGCTAATAAAGTGCATTGGCTTTCACTTCAGGCTAAATGCTATTCTCTTGTTTTAGACACTCCACGTGAGACAGGAGGAAGTAGTGTGAGAGCTCTTCTCTTTAAATATAAAGAAGGTTGTCGTCTCAGCTGGCCATCAGAGTGGAGCCTGTCTACGTCTCATTAAAAGTAATAAGGCTTTCTTTTTAAGTTGCGATGCAACTTAAAGACTAGTGCTATATGCTGCACAGAGAAATATGTGAAACAGTTGTCTATTGCCAATTATTTTACTGCAGTGGCTAATGATAAAAAAAGATATATATATGGTTGCAAATGTTTTCCCGAAATCATATTTGCAATAAATATTCGCAAACAGCATTGCAAAGTTGCGTGACTGGAATTGCAGCTCTCGACCTGTGGTTAATAGCACAGTTTATTGTGCGTGTGTGTGTGTATAGTAGTAGTTTGCAACCTTGCAATCTGTATACCTCTTAATTGTGGGGTTTTTTGAAAACACACTGAGATGTCTTCCTCTGAAACTTTATTTCAAAGTTGCATGATTGGAACTGCAGCTTCACATAAAGAAGATGAAAACTATCTATTCTATTTTTTTTTTTTTGGAATGTGGCAATTAAAGGTAAAGTTCACCCACAAAATGAAAATTCTGTCATTATTTAATCATCTTCAAGTTGCTCCAAACCTGTGTGAGTTTCTTTGGGAATACTTTAGTTTGGGGACCACTCCTCACTATTAACTAGTTGCTTATTAGTATGCATATTATAAGAATGTTGGCTATTTATTAGTACTTATAAAGCACATATCAATTCTCCATGACAATATTTTAGTTCATTTTATCCACCCCATACCAAAACTTAACTTCCTTACTAACTTAATAAGCATCAAATTGAGGCAAAAGTCATGGTTAATAGTTAGTTAATATTGGTCCACAAACTAACGTGTGACTGTTTCATTCCTCTGTTGAACACAAAAGAAGATAATCTGAAGAATGTTGCCAGCAGCCATTGATTTCCATGTTATGGACAAAAATACTATAGATGTCAATGGCTACCATCAACTGTTTGGTTACCAGCATTCTTCAAAATATATGTTTTTGAGTTCAGTGGAAAAAAGAAACTCATACAGGTTTGGAACAACATGAGGGTGAGTAAATGTTGACAGAATTTTCCTTTTTGGGTGAACTATCCCTTTAAGTGCACTGTACCCCCTTTAAGGTGTCAATACACCTTAAAGGTATATTGACACTTAAGCAGTATATATCCTTAAGCAGTACAATAAATACTATAAATGTGTGTGTGTGTATAGTAGTAGTTTGCAACCTTGTATACGTCTTAATTGTGGATTTTCCTCTGAAACTTTTTAACAATGTTACTTTTGAGAAATGAGTGATTGATCCTTGATTGATCCTACTGTAAACAATTTCAGAACAGATCAGTCTTTAGTCATTCTATATTTGTCAAAGGATTCTGACTATATTAATTGTGTTGTTTGTCAATAGTTGCACGAACAAGATTCCAGCTGCCAGAATCTCTGACAGAAAGAGTCAGTGAAACACCAGAGAGAGAAGGAGTACAGTAGTTTGATGTCTCTCACATCTGACCTTGAGTCTCTCTCTCGGTCCAGCAGAACTCACACGCATCCGCAGCACTGCAGGGATCACACACAGCGCTCCCCTCCATCTCAAACTGCTGCCAGCACATTACCGTTCCCCAACCATTCTTGTTTACTATCCCATGCAGCACAGCTTTTATTTAGAGAGGGCTTCTCCGTGAGGGGTGCTAAAATGCGCATTCAATACGTGACCATGACACATTCATATTATATTGTTCAGGTATGTATTCCGCCGATTCAACAATTCAAATGTCTGGTGAGTGTCGCTAAAAGCTTAATGCGCTATCGTGTCAGAAAATAACAAACCCCCTCCCCCAAACCCAACCCTAAACCTACCCGATAGTGTTAACAAACGCATTCGATGATGTAACCCTGTTATTTTAACTCCTTATCTGCAGGTTTGAGCTGATTTGTCGAACCGTAGTTTCAGGGGATTCAGAGCTTTTCACCGCACAAGTGCAACGGCGTATCACATGAGCTGCCAAACAAACCTGCTGCGTTAGAAAACCAACACATATGCAGCTGTATATGTGATGCTAACGGTCAAAAGTGTCAGTTTTCAAATCTTGCAGCATGTTAAAATTGTTTAACATAATATTGTGCAAGGAATTGTGCGAAAATTAGGCTTTCTTAATCAAAACTCTGGCCCTTTAAATCATATTTTCTGTGAAAAGGAATAAAAGTTGTCAGAGTATCTGCATCTAGTGTTGATTTCAACTGGAAACTGCAGCGATTCGTACCTATAGGTGCGTTTTTTGAGTTTTGCAGAAATGTAGGCATGTATTTCCAATGAACCTGAGTACACTGTAAAAAATTACCGTGAATTTAACGGTAAAAGACTGTTACAGTAAAAACCTGTTAAATGGTTAACAGTAAGTTACCCTACTATGTACGGTGAAACACTGTATTGGACATTACATGTAACTTTACGGTAGTATACCATTTTTGGAAGTGAATGTATAATTTGTAGTGAATAACCGTAAATTTACATTCCCAGAATTCCCTGAGTTACATTTCAAATTTGATGTTTTTTTGTTGAAATAACTATGTTTCTTCTTAGTTGTTTCTTATCAGTTTTGTACATTAGGGTTGTATGTTACACCTAATGTTGTTAAATTAAAGTTTATTGTATTTCAGTTTTAAACTGAAATATATATATTTCACCTTCTATATATGTTAATATTTAAAAGCTGCTTGTTGTAGTCTTTGGTTCATCATGTGACTTTCTCATCACCACCTGCTTTTGGTGGTTTTCAGTGTATTACAAAAGTATAAAAAACAGATTTAAGAACTTCAATAGGTTGGTATGTTAACATTTTATTAGTTAATGAAATTACGGTATTTAACTGTAAATTTAAGTTAAAACCATAAAAAACCTAGAACGTTGCTGGCTAACTTCTGGCAAATTGTGGCAACCACAGCTGCCGTTTTTACCGTAGATTTTACGGAATATTTTTTACAGTGTAGGTAATAGTTTACAGTCAGTAATTAGTTTTACATTTGATAATATAAAGTTAATAAACTTCAAAATTATGTTAATTGGTTTTCATTTTGTACTACACAAACGTTAATTGCATCTAACATGAAATATTTAGAAAACGAACTCATGCGATCTATTCATGTATGAATACATTTCGATCCATCCTTTGAAGTTCATAAAATATTGAAATTAACTGATTACACAGATTTTTTTGGGTTCTGCTAACTTATTACACTGCAGTTTACACATTTACTTGATTTGTCTTTTCACACACAAATTAGTCAATTACATTTATATTTTAGATTTATATATGTCATACTTGGGTTTAATGATGGTGGCATGGGCGACATTAGGGGGGGGGGCCCTCCATATCCTCAGTCATGGAATCTCTGTTGTCAGTGCAGGCCCAGCTGTACAGGGGTACTAGACGGTGCTAAATACCCTCAAACGGAAGCAAAAGCAATTAAAAGATCTGGCAAACCATCTAAAGTGTTTTTGCAGCGTTGAGCAATGTAGCCAATCAAAGACATGTCTGTTGATTTCTTCAACGCAATCAGAAACGTTACAGTTTTCAGAATTCACTCATCGCAGAAAGAGCCAGAGTTTTGCAAGTGTAGACGCGATGTAAATAAGAAATGTATTGTGTAGTTTAGAGAGCTTGATTATTACGGAACTTTGTGAGATCGCGATGAACTTTGATGACTGATTATTTTAGTGATAAAGGGAGCTTGCTTTGTGTGTTTTCGGGCTATAATCCATTCAGAATTTGAATGAATCTTTCATTTTTCAGACACATACATGCTGCAAAGTTTCGGGAATGATGCTGGATTC
Source organism: Barbus barbus (assembly GCF_936440315.1). Lineage (NCBI taxonomy): Eukaryota > Metazoa > Chordata > Actinopteri > Cypriniformes > Cyprinidae > Barbus > Barbus barbus. The sequence goes on along the minus strand of NC_136714.1, from coordinate 1,237,555 downwards.
ATTCTTGATAAACAATGGACGTGACAAAAATGCCTCAGTGTTTTATTCTGGAAGCGGTCCTGGCCAAACTTCCACAGACAGCGCGCGTCCTGAGCGAGATCCAGTTCATGGACTAAAAGCGTGTGTAATCTGTAACGGGGCGAACGAGATGTGTGGATCCAAGTGCAAGCTTTTATTTATAAACATAGTCAATAAACAGGCAAGGTCAAACAACGGGAAACAGATATGGTACAGGCAAGACACAGAGCAATCCTAGGGCTAGCGAGAGTCGACAATCGGCGAACAATATCCAACAGGGCAAGGCAGAGAGAAGTCAGTAGTCCAAGAGAGATGGAAACAGAGTCCAAACGGCAAGGCAAAGGTGTCAATCCAGGAAACGCGGGCAAGAATCAAAACACTAGAAAAACACACAAGGCAAGACTATGACAACAAAGTAGGTTCCGTATCGCAGCTAAAACTAGGAGAGTTATAAATGCAGAACAATACTGGAACTAAACAGAAAAACACAGAATGGCTCGGTAAGGCAGCTAACACTAGGGGAGTGATAAACGCAATACAATACTCGGCAGAGAGGAAGAGGAAGTCCATGGTTTATGTAGGGTGTGTGATCAGTGCAATCAGCTTTGTGTCGTCAGTGCAATGGATGATGGGAATTGTAGTCTGAGGTGGCGTGAAACAGTTAGTGTGGTGCAAGAGTCCATGTGGTGAGCGAGTGACCTCTGGTGGCGAGTTAACGGAAGTTCATAGACCAGATTCATGACATAAACTTTATTGAGATAGGGACATATCAACCAGTAATTTAATTTCCAGTAACGGACAGTAGAAAGTTCAGAAATGAATGGTATGCGATTTATGACAGAATAGTCCCACAACTGATCGTTTATTTTTTTCCTCACGGGTCTCACCACAATGAAGAAAAAGACACAAAAAACAGAAAAGCAGCACGCACATTTCTGGTTAAAAATAAAAGACCATCAACAGACACTTAAAACGGGAAGCATCGCCATTCAAATCAGCAGCAAGAGTCCACAGTTTCCACAGTTTAGTAAACGCATGCAACCTCTTTATGTTATTCTTCACTGCGCTGTATTGACACAATGCGTTGCAATGTAGTAGAGCATTGTTTTGATGCATAGGCTACATCCGAAAAATAGCGAAAAATATTTTTTTTTTTTGCTTTTTTTTTTTTATTGCCCCCCCCTGACTTGAGAGTCAAATGTCGCCCATGGATGGTGAGTGTTGATATATTGGATGGATACTAAAACATGACAATGAAAATGTTATGTGTAAATGTTACTGTATAAATACTGGTAAATCACAGGCCTGCTGGTGAAACCGACTCCTCTTGGAGAGTTATGTTGTGTGTGAATCAAATGAGGTAACAATTTGCTGAAATAAAGCAGGGGACAGCATCAAAGGGTTTCTAGATGTGAAGTGCGCTCGTATATCTAGTATTCAGCTCCATTCATTTGTAAAGCTAAAAGCATCCTGACAGTGACTGCACTGTTTTGTTCAATATCCGACTGTAAATTTCATGCTTCAACTGCCCCATCTCCCACCAGGCCGAAAGCTGAACTACAAAATTTCTTGGACAAAATTTTCCAAACACAAAGACAAAATATTAGTTTGATTCCGCTACTATGCACCTTCAATAAACAGACTATTCAAACACTGAGAGTAGTAGCAAACTAGACAAAAATGTGTGTCAAGATAAACTTTAGGTAGGCTCGAGATTGAGAAAGCCTAGTCTGAAAGCTTGAATTAGTTGTAAAAGCTTGAAGCTTGAAACCATTTTAAAGTTGGAAAGTGAGGATACATAGATACACTTTATCACATTTCAACACATAGCTAGCATGTTTTAGCATGTTTCTAGCATATTTTAGCATTTTTAATACATTGCTATCACGTTTGTAACATGATTTATCACATTGCTCACGTTTCTAGCATTATTTAACAAATGTTATATGTTGTTAGCATGATTAGCATGTTTCTAACATGTTTCTAGCATGTTTTAGAACATTGTTATTAGCACATTGCTAGCATGTTTCTAATCCTTTTTGTTAAATACCTAAATTTGTTTTCCAAAATACAAGGCAGTTTTCTATGTGTTTTTGGATAAATGAGCTCAGTGGAAAAGTGTCAAAGGGAAATATATAGTTTTCACTACTGAACAGCAGAGGGAGAAAATAGCCTAGTAAGAATGTTTGTGAATGCAACGTATTGTTATACTTATACGACAACTTAATAGTTAGCTTAGCAACATGCTAATGTCAGAATCAATTGTGTTACTGTGTAAGTCAAGTTTTGAAGGACAGTTTGATAGTCATATACTTATGAACTTCCATTTCAGCTACAAAAACGTGGCCATCTGCACTCAAATGAGTCCGCTCAGTAGATTTTAAGGAACATTTTATTGTAATTGTTAGCCTTTGTTTCTTAGTAGGCTACTTGTACGATGTTGAAACATTGCAAGGTCATGTTTCTGATTACATCATACAAATTGAATAAATGTACAGGTTAATAATCAAGGTTATATTGTATAGAACCGATGAATCACTTAATGACTTCAATAAACTCACCAGAAATTGACCAGGAACGGGTGCTCCAGGTTCTGCATGATCTGGAGCTCTTTGAAGACATTGCGTACTTCATTGCGCTCCACGCACTTGAGTTTGTTCATATACTTCATGGCATACATTTTCTTTGTGTCCTTTTTCTGGACAATGCATACCTGAAAAAAAAAAAATGATATGAGCGATCTTTTTGAAAAAATCTAAATCCAAGTTTGCTGAGAATATTGGCTCTTAATTTTTCAGTGGGGTTAGTTCTGTTTTATTAAAAAAAATTTAAATTATTCTTTTAATGCATTTTTCCATTGGATTTTTAACTTTCAAACCTAAAAGGAGCATTTAAGTAGACATCTACAAAATGCTGTGCTAACCCTAACCCATACATTATATAAAAACAAACAAACAATCCGACTAAAAACAACATATAGTAGCCCAACTCCTTAAAGGCTAATGACAAGAAGTAATTTTTAACACCAGCTTTAAAAGTGTTTATAAATGTAGCCTTTCTAATCTCATGCAGCAGACTATTCCAAAGCATCGGACCTGCAAGAGCAAAGTCCTGATCCCCTTTAAGCTTTAAATGAGTTTGTGGGATAGTAAGAAACAACTTATTAGTTGATCTTAAAGACCTAGATGTTTGATGAATAGTAATGAGCTCAGACACATAATCAGGAGCTATTCCATGCATTGCTTTAAAAACATACAACAGAACCATATATTTCATACTGAAGTCCATTGGTAGCCACCTGAGAGAGGCCAAAATAGGAGAGATATATTGACTTTTCTTAGCATTCACAAGTAGCCTGGCCACCGCATTCTGAACTAATTGCAAGCATGAAATAATGGTCTGACAGGACCTCACATACAAAAATTACAATAGTCCCAATGAGACAAAATAAAAGGCATTAATAACCTTCTCTAAATCTTTTTTTTTTCCAACAGAGCTGGGTTTTAATCAAGCAATCTGGACTCTTAACCACAGCATTAATCTGCTTGTAAAATTGCAGTTTTGGTTCAAAAACAACTCCTAGACACAACTCTTTTGGTCATTGCATTAGGCTGACCATGGACCTAAATAAGTGACAATATATGATTCTGGCCGGGCCAAAAATCATAATCTCTGTTTTACTTTGGTTTAACTGAACCAAATTGTGAATCATCCAATTCTTAACCTCTTCCAGACATGCCAAAAGTTAGTTAGAAGCACAGTTCTCTCCAGATTTCACAGGGAGATAAATTTGTGTATCATCGGTATACAAATGGTAAGACATGAGCCCAGTGGCAGCACATGCAAGGAAAATAAAACAGGGCCAATAACAGAACCCTGAGGAACCCCGCAGGTAATAGGAGCTGTTGCTGAAACAAAGTCACGAATGCTCTACTGGTAAGATAAGATCTTTATGAGAATAACATGATCTATTGTATCAAAAGCGGCACTGAAGTCCAGTAAAATCAGACCTGCAGAGTTACCTGAATCACTGATTATACGAAGATCATTTACAACTCTTAAAAGTGCAGACTCTATGCAGTGACCCATCAGGATAATGCCGTTTTTCAAAAAAGTAATTTTCCCATTTTTTGGATAAAAAGAATGGAGTTTTTTACTTCTGAAAACATTGGCTGAAGAATAGAAATATTTTGAATATTGGCCATTAATAGACGTTAACAGTTGGCTTGCCATACTATAGAGTAAATATAGCAGTAATAAACCATTTTAAGGCCAACTGGCATACTTGTTCTTGATTTAATTGAATCCGCCAAATTAGGCCTTAATCTACAGTATCAATGTTTTAAGCGCAATCAATGACGGTCACTGACAATTCCCTTCGGCCTCAGTACCATTGGCTTAAATTTGTTTTGTTGTGTTTATCTAGAAAATATTAAGCAAAACTTACTTTCCCAAAACTGCCTTTACCAATGGCTCTCAAGATCTGAAAGTGGTCAAAGTTGACTGTGGAGAGACAATAAATAGATATATTAGTGTACAGTATATAACACCAATGAAGCTAAAAGATAATTTTTTTTTTCCTTCTGTAGAACACACACTCAAATATATTTGAAAAATGCCTCAGCTGTTTTGGTCCATATAATGAAATTCCATAAGTTTCAAGCTCCAAAAAAGACATAAAGTATAACAATAACAGTATATTTAAGTATAACAGTAAACACCATATTTGAGAACAGAACAGATTGCACATTACATTACATAACACATTACGATGCTGAATAGTAAACAAAACAAGCTGACAGTAGATTTTAATTTCTTTATGAAGTTGCTCATCTGATTTAAACAGGTGTGCAGTGAGCACAATTAATGCATGATGTGTTAGGTTTGCACCAAAAGACATTTTAGCAGAATCTCACAATCTCATCGTATGACCTGTGAATGAACTGCGTCCCGTCTCTCACAGCTCGTCTGTCTGAAGTCTAAAGTATGCTGTCAGCAGCAATTACAGCTTGATGGTCCCTACTTCTGTTGGTCAAGGACCAGCAATGATTATTATATTTTAAATCTGAAGTCTCAGACTCAGATAGCATGCTCACAGTTTTTCTGTTGCATTTTGCACACAAAACTGGCAAGAGTTTCCTCAAAATTACAAACTTCTATCGAACTGGCACAAATTTCAGGAAATGCCAAAAAACACTTTTTCCCAGAATGCTCTAATTTATTCCCCAAAGTCTTCAAAATAGAAGCTAACAACACAAAGCATGAAGAAAGAACGCCATAGAGGTACTGTAAGGTGAGTATATAATTTTTTTTTTTTGCTTTATTTTACAGTATATCAACTTGTGTACTAACACTATACTATTTTCAATTACTACTTACTACTTAAACTGAGGGGGTTATCTACAAATCTATATTTGATATGAATAATTGAACAGTTAAAGCATAAGTGTTTTTAGAAATATCTGAAAGTGTTTACAAAAATTAGGGACGCAGCTGTAAAGCAATATAAAGTAAATGTACATTTATTAAAATTGAACTCTTCCTTCTCTTAGGACATTAGTAATAATCTTTAAAATGCACATATTTCTATTTCTTTCTATTTTTACATGAGATATATATATATATATATATATACTGTATATATAATGTATGCAAAGTATTGAATTATGGTCTGAGGAAAGGTTGTTTTGTGGGTGAAAATGTCACAGTCTTCATAAATAAAGATTAAATCAAATGAAATGGTACTTTTAAAGAACTCTGTATTGATAAACTTCAAAGTGCAAATGCTGTGCTATTTACATGCAGTGCTATTTTAAAAACTAAAGGTACTTTTGAGGGACATATTTTGTCCCATATCTGAAGAATCGTGACCTATCGAGTGTGGGCAAACGATCTAGGACAGCCACTTAGAGAATGCTGACACCCTTTTTCACAGTGACTTCCAGAGGGGTCATAAGCATGTCCTAAATACTAAATGCTCCATCTCTAACAACAAACTCCTACCACAAAGATTACCAAATAACAATTACCAAAACATTAAGGCTACAAAAATATAAATATTGCCTAAAGATCTCAAACTCTTCATAAAAAGTTGAACATGCTCGACTTTCAAGACCTTCATAAACCCACAGCTGCACAGAAGTGCAGGTAAGGTTTTTCTCTCCATCAATACTGATTTATTATTAGTTTTGCTTGGTAAGGGCAAAAATTATACCTGAAGTCATGCATCTTGTGCAATGACTTTTCTAAGCAATCTGACTTAACAATAAAACAGATCCCATTAGAGTTTAAACATGTAATATTATTTTGAGCTCCACTATGAAACTGGGCAACAGAATATAATAAGACTATAAGCAATAAAATCCTCTGTAAGCACCAGAGGTGTTATGATGATGTAAATGAACTCATTTTCTGTTTAATATCACTTTATTAAGTTTACTTGACAAAATGGATCATATCTGGGTGGCCGTGCTGTTTATTAGTCTGAACCAGTCTGAGGCATCTGACCCTCTGAAATATTATTCTAAATTATTCAATCTAATATTTTGTCATATTTTGTATTATCAAGTATATTGTTTATTATATTTCTGTGTATCACATCAAACTACTTGTGCACTAAACAGCTACTTGATTAGATCAGATTTTTATGGGATTTTTATATATTGGGGTTTCATGCATTTTTTTTTTACTTTTGTTTGTTTTGGTTTTGGTTGTGCAGACATGTTTTGGATTTGGTTTCATGCATTTTTATTTTTTGTTTGTTTGTTTGAACTTTTCAGACATTTTTTGGATTTGTTTAATGCATTTTGTTTTGTTTTGGCTGTTCTCAGGCATGTTTTGGATTTGGGTTCATGCATTTCCGTTTTTTGTTTGTTTGTTTTTGTTTTGGCTGTTCATACATGCAATGGATTTGCTCCATGCATTTTGTTTTGTTTTGTTTTGGCTGTTCAAACATATTTTGGATTTGGTTTAATGCATTTGTTTTATTTTGGCTAAAAGCTAATTTTGTATCGGATTGACAAATGCTCTACACACACACACAAACACACAACACCCCTACATTGTGATTTTCCCATATACTAGCAGCACTCCCATTTTCTTCAGGATATGTATAAATCTAGTTTAACAGTTGTTTGCTTTATTGAGTCACTGTGCACTCTGTTGTACAACCATGTACACAATTACTTGTAAAATGTGCTCACACACACACACACACACACACACCTGCACACGCAGACAGATTTATGAGAACCTCAATAAATGACTTTCTGCAGTCAACAGCTACGGATCCACTTGTATGGGTTTACTTTGGAAAAATCCAGTTTGAAAGTGAACAATCTCATAAACAGTATTCTTAAAACAAAAAAATTGTGATTGATTGTTGTCAGGATTATTACGCCACAGTGCATAAATACATTTTACTTGCATTAAAACTTACTGTATACATGGCGTGTTGTGTTTGGTTACAAGACAATACAACTGAATACAATTTTATTATCTTTCTTACACAAAAAGCTGTTGTTTGACTTGACTTGAGTCTATATCACTATATAGATAAGAATATATAGGCCTACCACTTTTACTGTATACCATGGTCAGTCTGAATACTCGATTCTGATTGGTTCTTTGTCTCCACATTGTGCATTAAAATTATTCAATGCACATCTAGCCATGGATTATCTAAATTAATTATATTAAATTGTGTTTTTTGTCCTTTTTAGATGTTGTCTCTGGTTACTGTATCCTTTCATTGTATGGAAAAGAGCAGCTCAAACATTCTGCTGAGTTTCTCAATTTGTGCACCATGTAAGTCAGAGATTTTGAACAACACTGAAATAAAATTATACTAAATTTTATTTAAATAAACAAATTTAATCGACTAACTTTCAGCAACATTTGTTCATTTAAATGTAGCTAAAATAAATTGATTGCAACCAATTACCTTAATTTTTTTTTTGTCAATTTAGTCAAATAACCATTTTTTTTCAGTGAGCATAAATGATGACAGAATTTCATTTTTGCCATATTTTGTCTTCCATCAGCATTTCTGCCATCGGTTGCTCAAATAGATAGTCCTGCCCCAAACTCATGCAATTGGGATGCTCAAATAAATAAATGTTCTAATAAGAACAGTTTCAGTGTTTTAACATAAAAAAAAAAATCACACACTTCATCTTTAAATAAAGCATCCTAACAGTTAAACATTTGGGTGAAGAAATGAAAGAAAAATGAGTTCATTTAGTAGTTCATGTTTTAGTGTGTTATGAATGTGGGTCCTCTGTCCAACTTTAGGAACTGGAACAGCTTGTTTTGCTTTTCAAGAACACACTTACCCTCCTCTGGGTCATCACTGACCGATGTCCTGCTGGACTGACCGAGTCCCATGACTTCTGAAGAGGTGAAGATCTCCGGTTTAAAATGGAAACATCCCCGGTGTTTGTTAATAAAGATATAAGCCACTGTTAAAGAATGACCTGTGACAGGGACAGAGTGAAGAGTGAGTGTTAAAATGCTTGTTTTATACAGAAGAATTCAATTAATCATTTTTTCCAGTGATTGTAGATTAAAACTGTCTAAAGTTTGAGTAAATGCAGTACATGCTTTGCTGTATTTGTTGGTTTATTCATTGTTGTTTAATACGGCTCATTAATTCATTTCTGCTAGCTAAAACATCAACTGTTTTGTGTTTCATTACGGCTCAAAAGCTCTTAAAGAGACAATAATATATATTTTGTGGACCATTCCATTCTAATATTTCAAAAATGGACTATGTACTCTAAGAATTGAGATTGAATCATTGTTTTTTTTCTCTTTTTCTTTTTTTTAAATATATGTCTGCACAAGGAATTGACAAAAATAATCCTTCCTCAATAAATATGCGGTCATACTTTATTTTAAGCTGCAATTCTCACTACTAACAGACTTTTGCCTCAATAAATTTGCTGCCTACTAATAGTTAGTAAGATAGTTATTAAGTTCGGGGTAAGATTAAGGGATCTAAACTATGATCACGCAGAATAAGAAATTAATATGTGATTTATAAGTACTAATAAACAGCCAATATTCTAGTAATATGCATGCTATTTAATAGTGAGCATTGGTCCTTAAATAAAGTGACTAAATATTCACTGCTCAAAAAATGTGACAACTTGCCCCTATTGAAATACTTTAAACAGGACAGTGTGCAAGTCATACTTCATTATATTCATGCTGTTCATTGGTAATTGTTTATAGTAGCATAAAGAGTGTAAGGTAAAGTCCACATACAGTAGAGGGCTCAGTTAGAAAACACGCATATAGACCTGTAGCTGAACTACATGGTAAAATCATCGGAAATCACACACTTACCGCTTTATATGGCAGGATGGTTGAAATGATCGAATAACAGCGATCATCAAAGCGATGGTGACAGGCGAGACTGCAGTGTAAAGGTGAGACTATCCCACACAAGTTCTCCACTCACCGCAATGCTGTGAGAAGATCCTTGCAGAGCCGGAGTCAATGACACACTGATGCAGAACACACACACACACACACGCCGGAGTCCAGAGAGACTCACGCCCGCATCACAGCACACACACGTCCTCACCTGTCTGGGTATAGATCTGATGTGGATCGCATGTGATGATGATGATGATGATGATGATGGTGAAAGTGTCCCACTGCTGGCTGGGGAGGTTCATTTATTCGTGCATAATGTGGTTCATGTTTGTACGCAACGTTAGTGCGCTGGTCTCCCCAGAGGCTTGTATTCATTTATTCAAGTTTTTTTTTTTTATGCATTTTAAACAGTGACATAATTTACAATGTATATATAATGTACATGTTTATAATGGATTATAAACATACAAAAAAAAAAAAAAACTTTCATCAGTGGTGTAACCAATTAACAAAAAATCACGACAAAACACATTTAAAAAAATACAAGAGAAAGTTGTATTGACATGTTATTATGTTATATATTGTATTATATGTAACGTATATGGTCTCTTAAAATTATTAGATTATTTGACCTTTTACGACAGGTCAAGTTTAGTTTCGGTTGTCAAATTTCACTACTGTTCATGATTCAAATGTAATGTTATTATGTTATTATAATGTATTTAGGGCTGTAAGTCGATTACATGATGTGTCGATTAATTAATCAAATTAAACTAATAGCAAATTAAATTTGACTGTGAAATTACCCACACAAGATCATTTAAAGCTATTATTGTGTTAAATGATAAAGTATCAAGTAGACATTACAAATTGTAGCTTTAGAAATAAATATTTGATTTCATTCAATATAAAGTTTATTACACATAAACGTTTAGGCTAATTGCCCAACATATAAACTATGGAACATAGAAGATAATTTGAGAAAGATCTCTGTATTTTTTGTTCATACAATAAAAATCCAAACCAGTCTTTCTTTCTTTCTTTTTTGTAATGAAAGGTTACTCTAAATAAGAAACTAAAACTGCCAGAATGTGGCTGTAAATGTCTTTATGAGTCCTTCTTTCATTCGATTCGTTCAAACGGCTGATTCATTCAATCATTTTAGACACTATCAAAACTAACAGAGATGGAAATACAGTTATTAAATACGTAAATTATGTTTCCATCTTTGTTGCCACAGTTTTGGAAGTGCCTTCTGTTCTAAAGAAGGAGGTGTCCCAATACTTTTGTCCATATAGTGTCTATACAAGTCATTGGTGTTTGGTGATGAGTTTTTGGCTCAAGGTCTGCATATAAAGTCACACCAGAGGTGTTCAGCTGGGATCAGGACTTGTCTTTCTGCAAACCAGTCCAGTTCTTCCACACTGACTCAATCAATCATGTCTTTCTGAACCGTGTCTTATACACAGAGACCCTGTCATGTTAGAATAGAAAAGGGTTCTGTCCAAACTGTTGTTATACAATTAGAAGCACACAATTCCCTAGAATATCATTATATGCTTAAACATTAAGATTTGCACTCATGGAAATGACTAAAGTAGTCAAACCTGTTCATTAGAAGGGGGTGCCAATACTTTTGGCAATATGGTGTATATATGAAGAGTTCATTTGCAAAACCAGATAACTCCGTGTTTTTTCATTGTGCATTCCAATTAATCTCAATCAAACTGCAGTTTTTTTTTTTTAATTAGGTTAAAAAATACAGCTAACACAGTAAAACACAAACATGATAACATAATAAAAAGCATGATTTTTGAGTTATCCGTTTTTGCAAATAAACTCTTAAACTCTTAAAATAAACTCTTCATATATATATATATATATATATATACATATATATATATATATATATATATATATATATATATATATATATATATATATATACACACACACACACACACACACACTGGCCACTTTATTAGGTACACCTCGCTAGTACCGGGTTGGACCCCCTTTTGCCTTCAGAACTGCCTTAATTCTTCGTGGCACAGATTCAACAAGGTGTTGGAAACATTCCTCAGAGATTTTGATCCATATTGAGATGATAGCATCACGCAGTTGCTGCAGATTTGTCGGCTGCACATCCATGATGAGAATCTCCCGTTCCACCACATCCCAAAGGTGCTCTATTGGATTGAGATCTGCTGACTGTGGAGGCCATTTGAGGAAAGTGAACTCATTGTCATGTTCAAGAAACCAGTCTGAGATGATTTGAGCTTTGTGACATGGTGCATTATCCTGCTGGAAGTAGCCATCAGAAGATGGGTACACTGTAGTCATTAAATATTTACACCACACCATTACACCACCACCAACAGCCTGGTTCCCAACACTGATTAGGACTATAGGCCACCTACAGGTAGGTGAGTTTTATCAGGGTTGGAGCTAAACTCATTTAATATTTAAACTATAAACAAATACCGTACAGTATAATGGTGAGTGATTTCAGAAAAAAGAAAGAAAAAGGCCTTAATTGGTTGCGGCTCTCTGCTCCAGAAGAAGTAGTTGCTGATAGGCGCCCAAACTAGCTCTTCTGATTGGCTGAAATCCTCTGATCTCTGAATAGTGGTTTTGCACCTTATTCACTGCAGCAATAGCAAAACATGAGAGAGTATGAGTTTCTTGATTTGTGATTCGTAGAATAGGATTTGTGCTCCTGCAATGAAGGATTCGAGAAGGTGTAATGTTGTGTTGTGTTTGTGGGAGAGAGAAAAAAAATCTACAAGTTTGCGACTTTTGTCTGTGGCTTCAAATTTACTGATACACATGTGTGGCTATTCTCTACATCTACAAAGTCTGCTGTCACAGACGCTCAGTTGTTTTGCACCAAATCTACCTTCATAATTCTCCTCTGACATCAACAAGGCATTTTCGTCCACACAACTGCCGCTCACTGGATATTTTCTCTTTTTCAGACCATTCTCTGTAAACCTTAGAGATGGTTGTGCGTGAAAATCCCAGTAGATCAGCAGTTTTTGAAATACTCAGCCCGTCTGGCACCAACAACCATTCCACATTCAAAGTCACTTAAATCCCCTTTCTTCCCCGTTCTGATGCTCGGTTTGAACTTCAGCAAGTCGTCTTCACCACATC